>NC_088393.1:11457500-11757500 GCF_037993035.2 Macaca fascicularis
TTTTCAGAAAAGCCAAGCTCTTTCTTTGTCTCGGCCTTCTATTCCTGGGGTAGCCCTTCGCACACCCCGCAACAGAAGGGACTGTCGCCTGCAGGCCAGGACTACAGGGGGAAGCTGTCAGCCCCTGAAGGTGGAGCTTGGGGACCAGCCTTTAGAGGGAGCCCCCTACTGAGTGCCCCCCAGGCCTTTGACTCAATAATCTCCACGGTGATTTATGAGGTTTGGGTGTCCTCAGTTCAGGGGGCTTTCTCCAGAGCCCACCTAGATGGGGCGCACATTGAGTGCTCCATCTCCTGAGATCTGACCTGGCAGCCCAGGGCAGGGAGAAAGGGCAGCTGCCCCAAATAGTGCTTGGGGGCACCATGGAGGCCTTGGCCTACCTGAGATGCCAACAGGACACCCGTAGACACCTCTCTCCCCTAGGTGGCCGCCTCTTAACCCTGCCCACACGCCTCCCAGCGTGTTGTCACTGCGCAATTTCAGAATTTTTTTTTTGAGACGGAGTCTCGCTCTGTAGCCTAGGCTGGAGTGCAGTGGCACAATCTCGGCTTGGTGCAAGCTCTGCCTCCCCAGTTCAAGGGATTCTTCCACCTCAGCCTCCCGAGTAGCTGGGACTACAGGTGTGCGCCACCACGCCTGGCTAATTTTTTTTTGTATTTTTAGTAGAGACAGGGTTTCTCCATGTTGGCCAGGCTGATCTCGAACTCCTGGCCTCAGATGTTCCCGAAGTGTAGGGATTACAGGTGTGAGCCACTGCACCCAGCCTAAAAATTAGTTTTGTGTGGTAGTACATACCTGTGGTCCCAGCTACTTTGTTTTATTTATGTATGTATACACATGTATACACACACACATATGTACACATACATGCATATATACATACATGCATATATACACATATGTATACCTATGCATACACACATACACATATATATACACACACACACATATATATATATGTATTTTTTTTTCCCCTGGTATAGCTCTATTCTACCTGAAGTCCCAGCTGCTTAGGAGGCGGAGGTGGGTGGATTGCTTCTTGAGCGCAGGAGGTCGAGGCTGCAGTGTGCTGTGACTGGGCAGGCCATTGCACTCCAGCCTGGGTGACAGCGGGAGACCAAAAATGAGGAGTGTTCCCAAGCAGCATGTGAAGCTGATTCTCTGTCAGCCACGTGCCAGATGGGTTGGGTCCCGGGGTGGCCACCTGGGGGACAGGGCCAGACACCTGTTCTGGGCCTGACATGGCCTTGTGTCCAGAACTGTCTCCATGACTCCTTCTCTTGACCCTTTGCCTTGAACCGGAGCACTCTGGGGACACAGGGACCAAGACTGGTGTTTTGTGCCAATGCCACACTACTGTGTGCCCATGGGTCTTGGGCCAGGCATGGGTGGATTCGTCCTCATGGCTCCCCACTGAAGCACATGTTATTTTATTTTTCTAGACGCTAAAGCTGAGGTGTCGGGAGGTGATGGTCCCTTGCTTTCAGGTGGCAGAGCTCAGGTTCAAACCTGAATCTTACTGCTCCTGGCTCGTTTGGGAAGCCTCCCTTACTGGAATGCAGGTCAGGGAGCCCCGCTGCCCTTGGGCTGACCACCCCACCTCCATCACACCCACTGAGGGCTGCGGGGTGGGTGCAGGGCTTGCTCTGGGAGATTCCAAGCTGAGGAAAGCAGGGCTGTCCGCCAGCCTCCAGCTGGGTCACAGAAGAGGCTCAGGGCCTGTTCCCACTCCCCTCCCCCAGCCAGCAGCGTCCAAAAGGATGTTGCGGGGGTGGTCCCCCGTCCGGCCTGTCCACTCTAGGGAGGGGCCCAGACAACGTGCGTAGACGCCGGCTCTCCTGCCCCCAGCCTTCGCCATTGCCTTTTGTCTGGCTATCTTTCATGTACAAGGGAGAAATTCAAACCACTCAGGAGGGTGTAACATGAAAAGTCAGTCTCTCCTTCCCTCCGCACTGCCCGTGACCTTTGGTTTCTCAGGCACATACAAGCATGCATGCATAAATCTCTCCTCGGACCTGCTGGGCTTCACGTTATGCACGTTCACACAATGGCAGAGGAGGGTGCGGATTGAAAAGTATGACTTGCTTCCCAGAGGCAGCACTGAAGTCACTTTATTGTGTTTCCAGACAAGCCCCATGAATGCAGAGTGCACAGCCGCTCCTCCCTCTGTCCCTTCCCCGCCCATCTCTACACCTGTGGTGCATAGGTTTTACACCACTCTGTCTGTCCTTTACCTCGTGGCTTGGTCATTTAACACGTCAGTGTGTACAGATGGAAATCGATTTCTTTTAATTTCCCGTATCTTCGTTTACTCATTCTTTCATTAATCCGTGGATATTTCGGTTTTCTGCTTTGGGCGCATTCAGATCTAGGTATATCTTTGCAAGTACAGCTTGTAGCATACATAAGGCCCTGCAAAGGGATTTCGGGGCCGGAAGTTTTTGATCAGTTGCTCAGACATAGCTCTGATGTGCTGAGGCAGTGCCTGTTCAGAGCCATGGCTGCAGGGCTCCTGGACACCCAGCTCCAGTGCTGGAGCAGGGTTGGGATTCGCCCAGAGGCCAGGGTTGGGCCAGAGAAGCCCAGGGTGACCTCATGGTCCTCAGATACCCGGGGCTGGGCAGCACCATGGAACAACTGCTCCAGAGCTTCTCCAAGGACGACATCGGAGGATCCGACTCAGGTTACGGCAGGAAAGGGAGGCCAGGCCAGGTTAGGGTTCTGGGGTTTGGGATTCCGGACGACATTGGAGGATCCGACTCAGGTTACCGCAGGAGAGGGAGGCCAGGCCGGGTTAGGGTTCTGGGGTTTGGGATTCTCTTCCGAAGCTGGCATTGATCTGTTGCTGATGATGGTAACAGCAGCTGCTCTTGTTTATGAAGTACTTAACACCTACCGCTCCCTCCATTACCTGGGAATCCTCACTGCAGGGAGGAGTTTTCATTCCTATTTTGTGCCTATTTTATTTTATTTTTTGAGGCAGAGTTTTGCTTTTGTTGCACAGGCTGGAGTGCTATGGCACAATCTCTGCTCACTGCAACCTCTGCCTTCTTGGTTCAAGCGATTCTCCTGCCTCAGCCTCCTGAGTAGCTACAGGTGCCCGCCACCATGCCCAGCTAATTTTTTTGTATTTTTAGTAGAGATGGGGTTTCACCGTGTTAGCCAGGATGGTCTTGATCTCCTGACCTTGTGAGTTGCCTGACTTGGCCTCCCAAAGGGCTGGGATTACAGGCGTGAGCCACCGCGCCCGGCCATTGTGCCCATTTTATAGATGGGGCTCCTGAGGCCAGGGGTGAAGGCAGCTGCTAGTTCAGGGGATCCAAGCCCTGCGGGGCTCTGCTGCACATGGGCTCTGACCTAGTGAAGTTCCAGGATGGTGCCCTGGGGCCGGGCTGCCAGGCCCTCCACATGGGTTATGTCACCTCACCCTTTTGGGATGTGTCAGGGTGGCCGTTGGATAGATGAGGAAGCCGAGGTCAGGGCTGGAGAACAGAGGGTTCGGCCCTGAACCCAGCCCCTCCCTGATAAACCCACGTCCTCCTTGATGCCAAAGCCCATCCTTTATCCTTTCAGTCCCTCCCTGCTGGGTCATCTCTGCTGCCTCTTGGGCACATTGGCGCCAAGCCACACAGGACCGGGGGAAGCTTCTGGTGCCCACAGTGTGGAAACAAGGTCACCGCCGCCAGGGCAGTGGGGCCTGGCTCAGGTGTTGCCTCCTCCCCAGTCTGCCTGGAATCTGAATTGGGCCCGGTCCGCGTGCATCAGCTCCCGTGCTTTCCCTCCTTTCAGCACTTACTGCCAGTTTCTGTTGTCCGTCTCCTCACTGCCCTGCTGGGTGCTGTCTGCCTCCCACTGTGGACTCCCATCATGGGAGGGCCGGGGGTGGCTCTCTGGTTCACCGCCAGGTCCTCTGTGCCTGCGTGTGGTCCGGGCGGAGCAGGCTGAGCAAAGAGATGCCAGCCGAGTGGGCTTCGGAAAGCATGTCTTTTTCTGTGCCTGTGGGATGGGAGTTGGCCGCGGAGGGGCGGGGGGTCTCCCTCTTTTTACCTAACTCTCCTCCTTTGATCGGGAATATTTTCCTCTGGAAGGTGAAGAGCCCATGTCATCTTTAGCAGCAGGAGGCGATTTAATAAAAGATGTACCATTTGGATGACGGCTTCTACAGCCACCAGCTACTCCCCCGCCCCAGGTCTGCTGAGATAAATAGCTTTAATTATGCCTCCATTTGGTGGCTACAGTTGTGTTCCCCCTGGAGATGCAAGAGCTTGAAATGTGGCCTTTCTCCCCCCAGCTGGTGCTGCTGCTTTTCTTCTTGCCCTCCACCTCCTTGTGTTTTTTTCTCTCTCTCTCTCTTTTTTTTTTTTTTTCTTGAAATAGGGTCTCACTCTGTCGCCCAGGCTGGAGTACAGTGGCACAATCTCAGCTCACTGCAGCCTTGACCTCCCAGGCTCAGGGAATTTTCCTTCTGCAGCTTCTCACATGGTTGGGACTACAGGTGCACACCACCATGCTCAGCTTATTTTTTTATTATTATTTGTAGGAGATGGGGTCTCACTATGTTGCCCAGGCTGATCTCAAACTCCTGGGCTCAAGTGATCCTCCCGCCTCGGCTTTCCAAAGTGTTAGGATTACAGGCATGAGCCACTGTTCCCAGCCGGCCTCCTTGTTCTCTGTCTGCCAAAGATGTGGCCCTGATGTCACGATGGCATGGGAGGTTCTCTTTTTTTTTTCTTTTTGAGAGAGAGTCTTGCTCTGTCACCCAGGCTGGAGTGCAGTGGCATGATTTCTGCTCACTGCAACCTCCGCCTCCCAGGTTCAGATTATTCTCCTGCCTCAGCCTCCCAAGTAGCTGGGATTACAGGCGCCCACCACCACTCCTGGCTGATTTTTGTATTTTTGGTACAGATGAGGTTTCACCATGTTGGCCGGAGTAGTCTCAAACTCCTAGCCTCAAGCGATCCACGTGGCTTGGCCTCCCAAAGTGCTGGGATTACAGGTGCAAACCACTGTGCCCAGCCTAGGGATGGGAAGTTGTAAGGGACTCCAGGTCCCCCTGACCCAGGTCTAACGAGCCTCAGGGGCCCAAGGATCCCCTGCTTGTTCCATTGCTTTCTGGAAGCAAGGGGGAGGGGCAGGAGGTGAATAGACAGTGCTGCTGTGTGGCCACCTGATGCTAAACATCTCTGCATGGTGAATCCACTTCCCCAGTCAAGGCCGTGCTCACGGTGAGGGCAGGCTAGCATTCTGACCTAGACACCTGGACCCCTGCACCCACTGCCCCCTGTGCTTAGGGATGAGGCTGGGCCTCCCCTACCCCTATCCCGGGGAGGGCATTCTGGTTGGTACCCATGAGTGCCCCTTGTGTGCTAGGTACTGTGTGGGTCATGCCCAGAGCCCTGCATCTGTGCTTTGTGGGGCTGTCAGGTAGGCATTAAATAAGGAGCTGCCAGGCAATGAGGGCTTGTCTGGAAAATGCTGGAGGACCTCTAGGAGGAGGTGACAGGGAAGCAGGGGAAGGCGGGCGGGTGATCTCTAAGGATCATCAGAGGCCAGAGAGAACCTCTGCCCATGATCTTGACCGGGAGGGAGTGTTGAAGGCCAGCAAGGTTTGGCTGGAGTGACCCAGGGGGCAGCAGTGAGACTGCGGACACTGGCAGAGGGCTGGTTCCAGAAGGTGCTGGGGAACCATGGGGCAGTGTGAGGCAAGAGCACAGCAGGCGGGTTGTGTTAGACACTGTGCGGCTTGAAGGGTGGACTGGGAGATGACTGAGGCATGGTACGTCCCCTGGGACCATCTGCTCAGTGAGACCTTTGAGCGACGTCTCCCTGTTCTTCCAAGACCCTCCTGCATGCTGGGTGGGACCCAGGGCTGCCGTGGAGCTGCTGCTGCCCCGCCCACCATTCTCTAGTGCATTTTTTTCAAGTCTGGGGCTAGGGAGTCGTTGTACCTTAGAGTCCCCCAGATTGTGCTGCCCTGGGAGGCCAATAAGGAGGGGATGTGCAGGGTGCTTACTTTTAAGGCAGGTGGGGAACAGCAGCTGCTCCCCCAAGAGCTGCCCTCTTCCTCACCCCCATTGCCTCCTGCCTGGCCAGCCATAGCCCTTGGCTCCTGCCTCATCCTGTGTGGCGGTGGGTCTCTCCCCACCCTGCACAAGGTCCCTCCCAGTGCTGCCCAGAGCTGAGCCACCAATCCATTGGGGCCTCTTGCAGTCCCTCCACAGTGCCCCTACCCACATCAACCCACCTTGCACGGGGGTCTGTCCCAGCAACATCCCAGGGCTCACTGCACACTGTCTTTGCCACCCCTGTTTCCCTGTCTTCCCTGTGCTCTTCCCCTCACTGGCAGATCTGTCCCCAGTCTCCTTCCCAGGCTGAGTCAGGTGCCACCTACAGAGTCCACCGCCTGGGGATCCCTGTCAGTCTGCCACTCGGCTGTCCTCACCGCCTCTAGGATGGGGAGCGTGTCTCCATTGCCCACTGCCTGGTGAGCAAATAAGGAAGTGGGTGGCGAGGACGCTGAGGATCCAGCCTCTGCTCTGCACTTGTAATCCTGCTGGGTTTTGCAAATAAAGCTTTATGGGCACACAGCCATGCTCATTTGTTTACATATTGTCTGCTGCAAGGCAGAATAGAATCATTGTGGCAGAGATCAGATTCCCCAGGAAGCACACAATATTTACTGTCTGGTCCTTTACACAGAAAGTCAGCCAAACCCTGCTCTAGGAAGCGCAGAGATGTCGGCTGGTGCATTGGTGAGGAATGGGGATGCCAGTGCCAGTCACCTCGGCCACTCTTGCTGTGTGACCTTCAGCGAGATACTTAACCTCTCTGAGCAAATAAGGGCATAGTGAGAGTAGATACTCCCAGGGGTGATGAGAAGAGGAAACGGGTTAGACATAAGGCACTGGAACAGAGCCTGGCCCTTAGAGTGTTGTCACTCTTACATCATGTGACATCCCAGCCTCCGCAGGGTGTGGGCAGGCCTGGCTCATGGCAACTGGGGGTTTGTGACCTGGATTCACATGGTGGGGGGCTGCTTCCTGGGGAGCAAGAAAGGCTGCCTCAAAGATGGGGCAGTTTTTCTACCCGCTTCCCTGCAATTCCAGCCCCTCCTCCCTTGGCCCCACAGCTTCATCAGGGCCGAGTAAGCGTGGCAGGCCAGCGAGTAGCCGCAGGGTGGGTCCAGGGGTGGCCAAAGCGTAACACTCAGTCCAGGTTCGTGTTCTTCACGTTCCCCATTGGAGACTCCACCAGAAGATCCCAGTCCCGTTCCTTTTACTGCAGGGTAAAAAAATCCTAGCTCTGGGCCAGGCACGGTGGCTGACACCTGTGATCTCTGCACTTTGGGAGGACGAGGTGGGTGAATCACCTGAGATCAGGAGTTCGAGATCAGCCTGGTCAACATGGTGAAATCCTGTCTCTACTAAAAATACAAAAATTAGCCGGGTGTGGTGGTGCACGCCTGTAATCCCAGCTACTCGGGAGGCTGAGGCAGGAGAATCACTGGAACCTGAGAGATGGAGGTTGTGGCAAGCTGAGATTGTGCCATTGCACTCCAGCCTGGGCGACAGAGTGAGACGTCTTCTCAAAAAAAAAAAAAAAAAAAAAAAAACACATACCCCAGCTGTGGCCTAGCCTCAATTGGCCTGAAGTCACCACAGCCTCTTGGCTCCAGAGTCTGCTTTTTGGTCACCCTTGCCTGCTAGCCCTGCAGCCTGTCCCCTACCTCTCCTGGCCACGTGCACACAGTCCCCAACGTGCGCCGGCTGATGCGGCCACAGTGGTGCTTTTTGGATTAGTCTCTAGAGGCCAACACAGAGGGCCTTTCTGAATCCTGGGGTCCTGCCCCCTTCCCCGGTTCCCATACTGCTCCTCCCCAGCAGAATGGCTGCTTTGGGAGGTGGTTACTGGCCTTGAGAGGATGCCACAGTGAGTTTCCCATGGGCAGAGCTGCATCTGTGGTGGGCACTGAATCGCCACTGCTGGATCCAGACGCCTGTGCGTCCCGGGCCCCAAGGCTCCCTCCTGCCCTCCTCCTGGGGTGCTGTTCGCGAGCCAGGAGACAGGCTGTGCATTCTCTGCCTGCTCACAGGTGACCCTGGGCCAGGTGTGCAATGGCCCGCTGGGCCCATAGTAGCAGAGGGAGGGGAGAGGAAGGGAGAAAGTGGGAACGGCATGTGCAGAGGCCTGGGGCCTGGCCCATGTAGGGACTAGAGGGCTGAGTATGTCTGTTGAGGGGGGGCCCAAGGCGGGGACAGCCATGAGGAATGATGGGCACAGAGCTCAGAAGCTCGGGTGTCTCCCCAACAAAGGGAGGAACATGGTCTAGCTTGTTGTTTTTCTTTTTTCTTTTCTTTTTTTTTTGGTTTGTCAGTATTTCCCAGGTGTCTTCTGTGTGCCAGAGACTAACCTGGGGAAGAGCTGTGACTTTGAGAAGCTGCTGGCTCCGTGGGCTTCAGCAGCTGCTGCTGTGATGAAGCGATCCACTTGCCCTCAGCCCCGGCGTCTTTGGCCCAAGCCCAGCCCCAGCCCTGGCTGGGAACAGCCAGGCTTCACTTGGCCACAGGTCCTGTAGTTGCCTGCCCGGCGCCAGGTCAGAGAGGGGCGCCTCAGGCAACTGGTTGGGTTGCCAGGCTGCTTGGTAAACAGGCCTCCCTGCGCCCACTTGCTGTCGCCCAGGCATGGCCAACAGATCGACAGTATCTCCTGCCCCAGGACGGGTGTGAACGTGGGCGCCTTGCCAAGGTTGGATGTGCCTTCCTGGGACCCACTTACAGCTGGGAACACCTTCTCTTGGGGCCCCTGTGGGTGTGGCGAGGCTGTGAGTCTGGGGCAGTGGCCTGCTGACACCCTCCTCCTGGCAGAGGCTTAGGAGGTTCCCCCATGCCCTGCCGTCTCAGGAGGGCGGCACCTGGCGAGAGAGTCTGGCAGGACTGGCTGGGTGTGGCCGGGGAGCTGCCCTGCAGGTCTCTCATCTGCAGGCCCTCATACCTGGACTTGTCAGTTAGGAAGTTTTCTTTTTCTTTTTCTTTTTCTTTTTCTTTTTCTTTTTTTTTTTTTTTTTTTTTTTTTTTTTTTTTTTTTTTTTTTTTTTTTTTTTTTTTTTTGAGACGGAGTCTTGCTCTGTCGCCCAAGGCTGGAGTGAAGTGGTGCCATCTCAGCTCACTGCAACCTCCGCCTCCCAGGGCAATTCTCCTGCCTCAGCCTCCTGAGTAGCTGGGATTATAGGCACCCACCACCATGCCTTATAATTTTTGTATTTTTAGTGGAGACGGGGTTTTGCCATGTTGGACAGGCGTGTCTCAAACTCCTGGGTTCAAGTGATCTGCCCACCTCCCAAAGTGCTGGAATTATAGGCGTGAGCTACCACACTGGCCCATTTTTCTTTTTCTATTGAAGCAAAATCACACCTGTAATCCCAACACTTTGGAGGCCAAGGTGGGAGGATCACATGAATCCCAGGAGTTTCAGACCAGCCTGGGCAACATAGTAAGAACCTCATCTCTACAAAAAAATAAACAAAATTAGTCAGGGGTGGTGACATGCGCGTGAGGTTCCAGCTACCCGGGAGGCTGAGGTGGGAGGATGACTTGAGCCTGGGAGGTCAAGAGCTGTTATTTTATAACATGAAATCAACTCTTTTACAATGTTGCATAACAATCGCCTCTGTCTACTCCCAAAATATTGTCATCACCCCAAAAGGAGACCCCACATCCGTTAAGCAGTTGCTCCCCATTCCTGCCTTCTCCTACCTCTCAGCCACCAGCACCGTGCCTTCTGTGAATATTTCATACAAATAGAATCATTTGTGTCTGGCTTCTTTCGGTGTGATGTTTCTGATATTCATTCATGTTATAGCATGGCTCAGTGCTTCCTTTATTTTTATGGCTGAATAATGTTTCATTTTATAATAAACCGTGTTTTATCTGTTTGTCAGTTTATGGGCATTTGGGTTGTATTTCTATCTTTTGTCTGTCGTGAATAAGTACTGCTATGAATGCTTGCATACGAGTATCTGTTGGGTTTTTTTTTTTTTTTTTTTTTTTTTTTTGAGACGGCGTCTTTCTGTGTCGCCCAGGCTGGAGTGCAGTGGCGCGATCTGGGCTCACTGCAAGCTCCGCCTCCCAGGTTCACGCCATTCTACCGCCTCAGCCCCCGAGTAGCTGGGACTACAGGCGCCCACCACCACGCCCGGCTAGTTTTTTTTTTTGTATTTTTAGTAGAGACGGGGTTTCACCGTGTTAGCCAGGATGGTCTCGATCTCCTGACCTCGTGATCCACCCGCCTCGGCCTCCCGAAGTGCTGGGATTACAGGCTTGAGCCACCGCGCCCGGCCCATCTGTTGGTTTTGTTTTGTTTTGTTTTGTTTTGTTTGTTTTGTTTTGTTTTGCTTTTGTTTTTGTTTTGAGACGGAGTCCCGCTCTGTTGCCCAGGCTGGAGTGCAGTGGCACGATCTCGGCTCACTACAAGCTCTGCCTCCCGGGTTCACACCATTCTCCTGCCTCAACCTTCCAAGTAGCTGGCACTACAGGCGCCTGCCACCACCCCTGGCTAATTTTTTTTATTTTTAGTAGAGACGGGGTTTCACTGTATTAGCCAGGATAGTCTTGATCTCCTGACCTCGTGATCCGCCCGCCTCGGCCTCCCAAAGTGCTGGGATTACAGGCGTGAGCCACCGTGCCTTTTTTTTTTTTGAAACGGAGTCTTTGCTCTGTTGCCCAAGCTAAAGTGCAGTGGTGCTATCTCAGCTCACTGCAACCTCCACCTCCCTGATTCAAGCAATTCTGCCTGCCTCAGCCTCCTGAGTAGCTGGGACTACAGGCACGCGCCATCACGTCTGGCTAATTTTTGTGTTTTCAGTAGAGATGGCGTTTCTCCATGTTGGCCATGCTGGTCTTGAGCTCCTGACCTCAGATGATCTGCCTGCCTCTGCCTTCTAAAGTGCTGGGATTACAAGCATGAGCCACTGCGCTTGGCCAGCTGTTTGTTTGTTTGTTTGTTTTGAGATGAAGTCTTGCTCTGTCACCCAAGCTGGAGTGCGGTAGTGCGATCTCAGCTCACTGCCAGCTCTGCCTCCTGGGTTCACGCCATTCTCCTGCCTCAGTCTCCCCAGCAACTGGGACTACAGGCGCACGCCTCCACGCCCGGCTAATTTTTTTGTATTTTTAGTAGAGATGGGGTTTCACCATGTTAGCCAGGATGGTCTCGATCTCCTGACCTCATAAACTGCCTGCCTAGGCTTCCCAAAGTACTGGGTTTACAGGCGTGAGCCACCGCACCTGGCATTTGTTTTTGCTTTTTTAAAGAGATGGAGTCTTGCTATGTTGCCCAGGCCGGAGTGCAGTGGCTGTTCACAGGCAGAATCATAGCTCACTGCAGCCTTGAGCTCCCAGGCTCCAGCAATCCTTCCATCTCAGCCTCCTGCGTAGCTGGGATCTCAGGCATGCACCACCATGCCCAGCTAATTTTATTTTTTTTGTAGATATGGGGTCTTGCTATGTTGCCCAGGCTGAGGTTGAACTCCTGGCCTCAAGTTATCCTCCCGTCTTGGCCTCCCAAAGTGCTGGGATTACAGGCATGAGCCTGTGCCCAGCCCTGGCTATCTCTTTGTTGTTGAGTTAAAAAAGTTCTTGGCCCAGCCCAGTGGCTCATGCCTGTAATCCCAGCAGTTTGAGATGCCAAGGCGGACAGATCACATGAGGCTAGGACTTCAAGACCAGCCTGGCCAACACGACAAAACCCCATCTCTACCAAAAATACAAAAATTAGTGGGTGTGATGATGCATGTCTGTAATCCCAGCTACTCAGGAGGCTGAGGCACAAGAATCGCTTGAACCCAGCTACTCAGGAGGCGGAGGTTGCAGTGAGCCAAGATAGTGCTGCTGCACTCCAGCCTGGGTAACAGATCAAGAATCTGTCTCAAAAAAATATTTAGGCCAGGCACAGTGGCTCACCTCTGTAATCCCAGCACCTTGGGATGCTGAGGCAGACAGATCACTTGAGCTCAGGAGCTCGAGACCAGCCTGACTGTACAAAAATAAGCTGGATGTGGTGGCGCACACCTGTAGTTCCCCCACTACTCGGGAGGCTGAAGCAGGAGAATCCCTAGAATCTGGGAGGCAGAGGTCACAGCAAGCCAAGATTGTGCCACTGCACTCCAGGCTGGGCAATGGAGTGAGACTCCATCTCAAAAAATAAAAACATAATAAAATGAGATAAAAAATAATTGTTGTGGCTGGGCACGGTGGCTCAAGCCTTTAATCCCAGCACTTTGGGAGGCCGAGACGGGCGGATCACGAGGTCAGGAGATCGAGACCATCCTGGCTCACACGGTGAAACCCCGTCTCCACTAAAAAAATACAAAAAAAACTAGCCGGGCGAGGTGGCGGGTGCCTGTAGTCCCAGCTACTCGGGAGGCTGAGGCAGGAGAGTGGCGTAAACCCGGGAGGCGGAGCTTGCAGTAAGCTGAGAGAGATCCGGCAACGGCACTCCAGCCTGGGTGACAGAGTAAGACTCCGTCTCAAAAAAAAAAAAATTGTGGTTTTATTTTTATTTTTTTTTTTTGAGATGGAGTCTTGCTCTGTTGCCCAGGCTGGAGTGCAGTGGCGTGATCTTCGCTCACTGCAAGCTCCACCTCTTGGGTTCATGCCATTCTCCTGCCTCAGCCTTCTGAGTAGCTGGGACTACAGGCGCCTGCCACCATGCCTGGCTAATTTTTTGTTTGTTTTTGCTTTTTTGTTTGTTTGTTTTGAGACAGAGTCTCGCTTTGTCACCCAGACTGGAGTGCAGTGGCGTGCTCTCGGCTCACTGCAAGCTCTGCCTCCCAGGTTCAAGTGATTCTCCTGCCTCAGCCTCCCGAGTAGCTGGGACTACAGGCACCCGCACCACACCCAGCTAATTTTTTGTATTTTTAGTAGAGACAGGGTTTCACCATGTTAGCCAGGATGGTCTCGATCTCGTGATCCGCCTGCCTTGACCTCCCAAAGTGCTGGGATTACAGGCATGAGCCACCGTGCCCAGCCAATTTTATTTTATTTTATTTTATTATTTTTTTGTATTTTTAGTAGAGACAGGATTTCACCGTGTTAGCCAGGATGATCTCAATCTCTTGACCTCGTGATCCACCCACCTTGGCCTCCCAAAGTGCTGGGATTACAGGTGTGAGCCACCGTGCCCAACCTTTTTTTTTTTTTTTTTTTTTTTTTTGAGACAGGGTCTTATTCTTGTCACCCAGTCCAGAGTGCAGTGTTGCCATCTCCGCTCGCTGCAGTGTCAACTTCCTGGGCTCAGGTGATTCTCCCACCTCAGCCTCCCAAGTAGTTGGGACTATAGGCACACGCCACTACACCTGACTTAATATTTATATATTTTTAGTAGAGACAGGATTTCACCATGTTGCCCAGGCTGGTCTTAAACTCCTGGGTTCTAGTGATCTGCCCGCCTCCCACAATGCTGGGATTACAGGTGTTAGCCACCAGGCCTGACCCTAAAAGAGTTTTTTTATATATTCTGGACACTAAATACTTAGCAATAGATGATTTGCAAATTGTTCTCCTAAGAGTTTTCTAGTTTTAGCTCTTATGTTTAGGTCATTGCTCCATTTGAGTTCTGTTTTATTTGTATATGGTGTGAGGTAGGAGTTTAACTTCATTCTTTTCTCTGTGGTTATCCAGTTTTCTTAGCAGTGTTTATTGAAGGCACTATTCTTTCCCCATTGAATGTTCTTGGAATCTTTGTCAAAAATCAATTGAGGATAAGTGTAAGGGTTTATTTCTGGACTCTGATTCTGTTCCATTGATCTGTGTCTCCATTCTTTTGCCAGTACCACTACACTGTTTACATTACTGTACCTTCATAGTAAAATTTGAAATTGAGACATGGGAATCCTCCAGCTTCATTCTTTTTCAAGATTGTTTTGGCTATTCAGGGTGATTGGGAACACTTTTGCCACATTTGCACTCACGTTGTTGTTGTGATGGGCTATTGAAAAGCAAGCTGCTGATGTCATGGGAATTTGCCATAAATCCTTCCACATATGTTTTCTAAGAACAAAGGCATTTCTGTACAAAACCGCAATGCCATTGTCACATCCAAGTAACTTAAAATTATGGCATATGTATTCCACACTCACATTTTCCTAGTTGTCTTTTTTTTTTTTTTTTTAAAGTAGGATCTCACTTCTGTTGCCTAGACTAGATAGAGTACAGTGGCACCATCATAGCTCACTGCAGCCTCAACCTCCTGGGCTCAAGCAATCCTCCCACCTCAGCCTCCCAAGTAGCTGGGACCACAGGTGGGGGCTACTCTGTCCAGCTCCCCAGTTGTCCTTTATTTATTTTTTTGAGACAGGGTCTTGCTCTGTCACCCAGGCTGGAATGCAGTGGCACAGTCATGGCTCATTGCAGTCTCAACCTCCCAGGCTCAAGTGATCCTTCCATCTCGGCCTCCTGAGTCCCTAAGACAACAGGCACACGCCACCACGCTTGCCTAATTTTAAAATTTTTTTGTAGACAGGGTCTTGCTATGCTGCCCAGTCTGATCTCCAACTCCTGGGTTCAAGTGATCCTCCTGCCTTGGCCTCCCAAAGTGCTGGGATTAGAGGTGTGGGTCCGGTCTCCCCAGTTGTCCTTTATAACTTTTTAAAACATTTTTCTTGCGGCTTCAGCCCAGGGTCCCACTTTGCATCGCATTGGGCACTCCCCGCTTTCTTGTCTCCTGTACTCTGGAATAGCTCCCACCGTTTTGGTCTTTCCTGACACTGGCCTGTTTGAGGAGACCAGCCTGGTTGTCCTGTAGCCTGCCCAACAACCTGTAGTTTTCTGTTGTCCCTTGAAGATGGGACTAGGTCAAACATTTTTGCCAAGAATACTACAGATGATGCACCTGTCCCACTGGCAGGCAGGGGCACAGTGCCTGATTGGGCCGGCCCGTTCCTGGCATCGCTAAGTTTCACCATTTGGCTGGAGTGGAATGGCCACAGGTTTGTGGAATGAATGACTAGTAACAGCTATCATGATGGGTACAGGGAGACAGTGTCGTAATTCACTAGACAACTGCCCTGCCATTAGCCCCATCTGACGGTGAGAACCCGAGTTCCAGAGAGGCTGAGGGACCTGCCTGTGTCACAGTGAACAAATGGCATGGGTGGGGTGTGAACCCGGCGGTCTGGCTACACTGGCCCCATGCAGTCACTGCACTGCACCCATCCAAGAACAGAAGGGCTCAGCCGAGTGGAGCAGAGGCAGCTCCAGCTCTGAGGCCCTGTGGGTTGGCACCGTGCCTGGTGGCCCTGTCTGCCCACCTCAGCGTTCACCGTCTCCCTGTCTCAGCCCTGGTCATCCTGAGGACACAGACTGTATCCCTGCTGTCTGATCAGCCGCTCCCTTGTCCTCAGTGTGGGCTGGGCAGGCAGCGCACCCGGCAATGCTGCCAGGGTGGTTTTGTGGCACTCTGGAAGAATCTGGGGGCACCAACGGCAGGCAGCAGGAGGGCGTCAGGGACCCGGGATCAAAAGAAGGCAGCCGACAGGGCTGTACTGCTCATGCCAGCCTATCTTCTTTCATAGATGAAGATGTGTGTGTCTTTAAGTGCTCGGTGTCCCGAGAGACAGAGTGTAGCCGCGTGGGCAAGCAGTCCTTCATCATCACCCTGGGCTGCAACAGCGTCCTCATCCAGTTCGCCACACCCAACGGTACGTGCCCCTGCTTCCACTCCAGTGACACCAGCCCAGAGCGCCCAGAGCCCTGGTGGGCAGGGGCATGGAGCCTGGCTAAGGAGTGGCCCATGCATCGTTGAGAATGCTCCGCTGCCCTCCAAACCGCATTCCCACATGCAGATATGTCCAGAGGACACTCCACTGCCTGGGGAGACGCTGGATCCCAGACCCTCCCTCACCAGCTCCTTCGTGTCTTGTGGGGCTTGGCTTTTATGTCCCCACCTCCAAGAAGCCCATCCTGACCACCTGGGCCCAGTCCTTCTGGCAGTGGCCAGTCTGGGCCAGCTGTGACTGAAGTTTAGGGGATGGAGTGAGACGAGGTCATAGGGGCAGGAAGAGTTTGCTCAGGGCACAGAGAAGCTACCAGAGGGGCCTAACCGGACCCACCTTGGGGGCACAGGGAGACACAAGATTCCTGACTAGGGATGGGAGAACCCCAGGTGGATGCAGCCGGAGTGGCAGTAGAGGTGTCGAGGATGCCCAGGGCTGGAGACGGTCTGAAGGTCCCGCCTCAGGCTTGATTTACCAGAGAGGTGAAGTGAGCCCAGTGATTGACACGGGCTGGTGCAGGGACAGCTGGAGGTGGGGAGGCTGCCTGCCCATAGCCACTGCCAGCCTCCCCCTTGTCTCAAGGAGGCTGTGCAATGACCCAGATGTACCTCAGGCAGTCTGAGCCCTCAGGGCCACCTGTGTGAAGCCACGCCTGGCTAATTTTTTGTAGAGATGGGTTTTCACTGTGTTGCCCAGACTGGTCTCGAACTCCTGGCTTCAAGTGAGCCGCCCGCCTCAGCCTCCCAAAGTGCTGGGATTACAAATGTGAGCCACTGCACCCGGCCTTATTTTTTTTTTTTTTTTTTGGAGAAAGAATGTCACTCTGTGCCCAGGCTGAAGTGCCCGGGGTTCAAGCAATTCTCATGCCTCAGCCTCCCGAGTAGCTGGAACTACATGTGTGTGCCACCACGCCTGGCTAATTTTTGTATTTTTACTATAGCAGACATAGAATTTTTCTTTCTTTTTTTTTTTTTCTTTTTTTTTTTTTTTGAGATGGAGTCTTGCTCTGTTGCCCAGGCTGGAGTGCAGTGGCGCAATCTCGGCTCACTGCAAGCTCCGCCTCCCAGGTTCATGCCATTCTCCTGTTTCAGCCTCCTGCGTAGCTGGGACTACAGGTGCCCACTGCCACGCCCGGCTAATTTTTTGTATTTTTAATAGAGACGGGGTTTCACTGTGTTAGCCAGGATGATCTCGATCTCCTGACCTCGTGATCCGCCCGCCTCGGCCTCCCAAAGTGCTGGGATTACAGGCGTGAGCCACCGCACCTGGCTGACATGGAGTCTTTTCATGTTGCCCAGGCTGGTCTCAAACTCCTGACCTCAAGTGGTCCACCTGCCTCAGCCTCCCAAAGTGCTGGGATTAGAGGCATGAGCCACCACACCCAGCCGTTTCCATTCTTAAGACTTTGTATTTTAATATTTTTTATTTCAGTTCTGTCAGTTTTTAAAAGTTGTGCTATAATCTACATAACAAAATTTGGTCATTTTAACCCTTTTAAAGTGTGTAGTTTGGTAGCAAGCAGCACATTAACATTGTTGTGCAACTATCACTAACACCCATCTCCAGAACTTGCTCATCCCGAACTGTGTCTTTTACTGTTTTTTGAGATGGAGTCTCACTCTGTTGCCCAGGCTGGAGTGCAGTGGCATGATCTCGGCTCACTGCAACCACCGTCTCCCAGGTTCAAGCGATTCTCCTGCCTCAGCCCCCCGAGTAGCTGGGATTACAGGCACGTGCCACTGTACCCGGCTAGTTTTTTATATTTTTAGTAGAGATGGGGGGGTTTCACCATGTTGACCAGGCTGGTCTTGAACTCCTGACCTCAGGTAATCCGCCTACCTCGGCCTCCCAAAGTGCTAGGAATACATGCGTGAGCAACCATGCCCTGCCGTGTCTTTTAATTTTTAAAGAGATTGTCTTTTAAATATTGTTTTGTTTTTTACTTGATATAATTTAGTGGCTATCATTCTGTTAATAAATGTAGCTTGTATTTTAGTTTAGTTTAGTTTAGTTTTGAGACAGAGTCTCACTCCGTTGCCGAGGCTGGAGTGCAGTGGCGCGATCTTGGCTCACTGCAACCTCCACCTCCCAGGTTCAAGCGATTCTCCCACCTCAGCCTACTGAGTAGCTGGGTTTACAGGCACCCGCCACCACCCCTGGCTAATTTCTGTATTTTAAGTAGAGACAGGGTTTTACCATGTTGGCCAGGCTGGTCTCGAACTCCTGACGTCAAGTGATCCACTCGCCTCAGCCTCTCAAAGTGCTAGGATTACAGGCATGAGCCACCATGCCTGGCTCATTATTTCTTGCAGAGACAGGGTCTTGCTATATTGCCCCGGGTGGCCTCTTAAACTCCTGGGCTCAAGTAGTCCACCCGCCTCAGCCTCCCAATGTCCTGGGATTACAGTTGAGAACCACTGTGCCCAGCCAAATAGATAGAGCCTGTTCTAAAGGGCCACATACCATTGCATCTCAGGGAAGGGTAGTGATTGGTGATTATCTGCCTTGCTTCTCTTTTCTATTTCTTGTTTTTGTTTTTGTTTTTGTTTTTTAACGTGGCAGGGTCTTGTTATGTTGCCCAGGCTGGTCTCAAAACCCTGACAACTGATCTGCCCACCTCAGCCTCCCAAAGTGCTGGGATTACAGGCGTGAGCCACTGCACCTGGCCTCTGCTGTGCTTTTCTGTGCCCCTGGGGTTTGTCTAGTCCCCTTTTACTGGACATTGCAGTGTCTGCTGCCCCCACACAGATGCTGCCCTGAGCTTCTGGGTGGACTTGGGCTTATTTGCCAGAGCTTCGACTCCCAGGCCAGTGGGCGTGTGCTTGAGAGAGCTTCACCAAGCTGCCCTTTGGTGAGGAATCCCCAGGCCCACTCCCACCAGACACCAGCCCCACGTGCAGGATACCTGTCCTCTTCTCATGTCAGTCACCAGGGTGCAGGCATGGCTGCCCTTCATCTTTTCTTTAAACTTGGAAAATTGTTTTTCGGGGAAGAGAAATCACCAGCCCTATATGTTCAAGGGAGAAACATCAGGACATGTGGCCATCCAGAACCTTCCCTCCCAGATGGCCATATGCCAGGTTGCTGACCGCCCCCCAGTGACTTGGCTTCCCTGTTCCAGATTTCTGTTCCTTCTACAACATCCTGAAAACCTGCCGGGGCCACACCCTGGAGCGGTCCGTGTTCAGTGAGCGGACGGAGGAGTCTTCCGCTGTGCAGTACTTCCAGGTGGGTTACACTTGCCCTCAGCCAGGCCGCCTCCCCCTGGCAGCCCCCCTGCCACCCGCCCGCAGGAGGCCACGCAGCACAGGGAAGGCCCACCCAAGTTCCCGTCCTGGCTCTGTCCCTTACTGGCCATGTAGCCTTGGGCAGGTTTCCTCCGCTGGCTGGGCCTCAGTTTCCTCATCTGTGAAGCGGAGATGCAGGTGCCTGCCTGAGAGGGTTGCTGGAAGGATCTGAGCACAGGTGGAGCTCAGGGCCACAGGCGTTGTGAATAACGGTAGAGCAGTTGCAATGCCCTGAGCGCTCCCTGCATGCCAGGCCCTGGTCTAAGCGCTGTCACGTGCACAGAAGCACTTGGACCCTCCCAACAACGCTAGGAGGTAAGTGCTATTATTGTCCCCATTTTACAGATGAGAAAACTGAGGCTCAGAGAGGTTAAGTGACTTGCTCCAAGTCACACAGCTATTATGCAACAGAGCCGAGATGGGAAGCCAGGTCTGCCTGATGCCAAAGCCTGTGCCCCTGCCCAGGTGCCACGCTGCCTCCCGATCGCCCGTTGTCTTACAGAGAGACACCACACCTCACCTGCCTGGCGCTCTGAGTTCTAGGGCTCTGTTCGATCCGCTTCTCTTCTCCTTTGGGGCCCTCAAGATGGGGCAGGTGGCCCCCGATGCCAGAAGCCTGCCTGTGGCAAATATTGAGTTCCCCTGGGTGGCTTCCAGGTCCAGGCAGCATCCAGCTGTTGCCGTCGGCTGCAGTGATAGTGGTGGTGTCCTCCTGGGGGCTGCCCTCCGGCCTCCTGCTCCCTCTCCTGGAGCTGCTAGTGGGGCCCAGGCAGAGGGTGCATGGCCTCCTGAGGGAGGTTCGTGCCTAAGATGGCCCCTTCCTCTATCACAGGGCTGGCCAGGGCCTTGACTGCCTCGTGCCACCATGTGCCCCGTGCCATTGGTGTGTCTCTGTTCCAGTTTTATGGCTACCTGTCCCAGCAGCAGAACATGATGCAGGACTACGTGCGGACAGGCACCTACCAGCGCGCCATCCTGCAAAACCACACTGACTTCAAGGACAAGGTGAGCGGCCCGTGCACGTGCCCACCTCTCTGCTTCTGCCTTTTTTTTTTTTTTTCTTTGCTCATTGATTTTATCTTCAAAAATCTCAGATTAGAAATGCATTTATCCCAGCTACTGTGGAGGCTGAGGCAGGAGGATCGCTTCAGCCCAGGAGTTTGAGGCTTCAGTAAGCTATGATTGCACCACTGCGCTCCAGCCTGGGCCACAGAGCGAGACTCTTGTCTCTTAAAAAAAAACAAAAAAGAAAAACAAATGCATTTAATATATAAACTCAACACAGCATGTACATTATAGACTTAAGAGGCCTCTATCAGTTCTCTCCGAGACAGCTGCTGCCCCTCAGTATGAGGTCTCTTCTTCCAGATTTTTCCCTATGCAGACATCAGCGTATATTTTACAATTATTTTATTGAGCTAGGCAGAGTAGCTCACACCTGTCTGTGATCCTAGCATTTTGGGAGGCCAAGGCAGGAGGATCATTTGAGCCTGCGAGGTTGAAACTGCAGTGAGCTGTGATTGGGGCACTGCTCTCCAGGCTAAGCCCCAGCATGAGACCCTGCCTCAAGAACAAAATTAATAAATAAGCTTTTTAATATCACCAAATAACGTGCACTCATGATTAAAGAGAGAGAGCAGAGCAGAGCGTCTGTATTCAAAAGTAGAAATCGGCCAGGCACGGTGGTTCATGCCTGTAATCCCAGCACTTTGGGAGGCTGAGGCAGATGGATCACTTGAGGTAGAAACGTAATCCCTTCTCATCCCATTTACCAGAGTTTTTAGTGTCTATTTTTTTTTTGAGATGGAGTCTTGCTCTGTTGCCCAGGCTGGAGTGCAGTGGTATAATTTTGGCTCACTGCAATCTCTGCCTCCCAGGTTCAAGCGATTCTCCTGCCTCAGCCACCTGAGTAGCTGGGACTACAGGCGCCTACCACCACGCCCAGCTAATTTTTGAGTTTTTGGTAGAGACGGGGTTTCACCATGGTGGCCAGGATGGTCTCGATCTCTTGACCTCGTGATCCGCCCACCTCATCCTCCCAAAATGCTTGGATTACAGGCATGAGCCACCGCACCCGGCTTACTCAGTTTTCGTTTTCTCTTTCTGTTTTTTGGGGTTTTTTTGAGACAGATTATCACTCTGTCCCCCAGGCTGTAGTGCAGTGGCACAATTCAGCTCACTGCAGCCTCCACCTCCTGGGTTCAAGCAGTTCTTGTGCCTCAGCCACCCAAGTAGCTGGGATTACAGTCATATGCCACCATGCCTGGCTGATTTTTGTATTTTTAGTTGAGATGGGGTTCTGCCATGTTGCCCAGGCTTGTCTCAAACTTCTGGCCTCAAGCAGTTCGTCCACCTCAGCCTCCCAAAGTGCTGAGATTACGGGCGTGAGCCGCCGCATCCAGCCTGTTTTCTCTTTTGAATCAAATGGGAGCCTGTTTTTTTCCTCCGAGTATTTTGGGGATCTCTCCACGTGGATCTTCCTCATCTAGCATCTGGGTCATGCCCCCCTAGCATCGCTTACCATCCCAGAGGATGGCAGGCCCTGGGCCCCAGGGAGGGGTTGTCCTGACACAGAAGGAGTGTCGGCCCCGGCTGGGTCATCCCGAGCCTCCTCCTGGCCGCTGAGGTCTGGGAAGGGCATCCTCTATTGGTGAAGTCCCTTCCCGCTCCCTGAGGATGGAGATTCATTTTCTGATTCATCTGGAGCTCTGAGCGGTACCCTGAGGCCTTCCCACCTGACACCAGCTTCCCTTACAGGCACTCACCGTGCCCAGAACATTTGTCCTTCAAAAGCTCATGCCTGTCACCACCAGGAATGTCTGCCCTTGGTCTGCTCGTGTGGAAGCAATCCCACAAATCCAGAACAGGTGGTGTGTTCTCCCAGACCCTGGCCTGGACTCTGCCATGAGTGACCATAACAGGGGCCAGTAGCCCTGCGGGGAACCCAGCTGGCCCTGGGGCTTGGGCGGCTCACCTACCCCGGCCAAGACAGGCTGCTTCTCCAGGCACCACGAGTCAGCATGGAACTGGGAGACGCTGCCGCCGACGCCTCGGGCCCTTTCCTCCATGCTAAAACTGCAGATGCAGGCCCTGGAAAAATGCTCTTCAACTGGCAGTGAGCTTCCAGGGGAGGCCCATGCCTCTCGCCCCAGACGATCCGGAGGCCTGCAGGCCCCGGGTTGGGGCCGAGCGGGAGCTTCCCCAGGGCTTCTCCCAGAGGACTGGCCCATGGCTCATCTTGAGTTCTCGCTTCATTTTGACCAACAGTCCATAAAGGGCAAACACTGAGAGTGAAGACCGACCCAGGTGTTGACGCCTCATAACTTGCACATCCCTTATGATCACTGTCACCTCCCGATCACCATCACCTCCTGTGTCTCGCTCTCACCTCCCACTCCTCCCTTAGATCGTTCTTGACGTTGGCTGTGGCTCCGGGATCCTGTCGTTTTTTGCCGCCCAAGCTGGAGCACGGAAAATCTACGCGGTGGAGGCCAGCACCATGGCCCAGCACGCCGAGGTCAGTGGCCCGCTGGTGCCCACCCAGCCTCATCCTCACCCATGAGTGCCATTCTGGCCCCAGCCTAGAGAAGCCTGGGAACCCCCAGGAGGCTGGGGACGTTACTTCTGTGCTTTGATCTCTTTGTTGTCCCCAAAACAGTCATTGCAGGGAGGGGCTTCAGGGCCTGGGATGATTTCCCCTCATGACCGGCAGTCAGGGGCACAGGTCATTTCCCTGTTTTCTTTTTTTTTTTTTTGCACTGAAACCTTCATTCACAAAGTTCAAAATGTAAAAGCTAAAAAAGAGCAAACAGCGTGCTGTCCTCACCGACCCCTGCTCCCACCCCCTAGCCCCATCACGAGAGAGGAGCTACGGCCATAAAGTCTGAGCAAAGCTGTTCCGTGGCTGTAGACGTGAGCGTCCTCTCACACCAGCAGAGGCTGCACCTTCCTGTCCCTGCTCTACCTCTCCCATGGATCTGGGGTCACCTGGGTCATGGAGGGGCCATCCTTGCTCTGTCTTGCAGCCGCAGAGCACCCCCATGCCCAGCCGTGCCGCTGTTGCTTTAGCTGCATTGTGTCCGTAGTGACATTCAGACTCCTTCCAGGTCTTCACATGGCCGACGCTGCTGTCCTCTAATCCTACCACTTTGGGAGGCTTAGGCGGGCGGATCATCTGAGGTCAGGAGTTTGAGACCAGCCTGACCAACATGGCGAAACCCCGTCTCTACTAAAAATACAAAGAATTAGCCGGGCATGGCGGTGGGTGCCTGTAGTCCCAGCCACTCGGGAGGCTGAGGTGGGAGAATCGCTAGAATCTGGGAGGCAGAGGTTGCAGTGAGCCGAGATGGCGCCACTACCTCCAGCCTGGACAACAGAGTGAGAATCTGTCTCAATTTTTTTTTTTTTTTTTTGGTATTTTTAGTAGAGACAGGGTTTTGCCATGTTGGCCAGACTAGTCTCCCAACTTATGAGCTCAAGCAATCTGCCTGCCTCGGCCTCCCAAACTGCTGGGATTGCAGGCGTGAGGCGCCGTGCCTGGCCCACAGTGAGCTCTTAACAGGCTATGGCCAATCGCAGCCATGGTTGGGGCACCAGCGAAGGAGGCAGAGGGGGACCCGATGGCCATGTGCAGGTGGAGGCTGTCCTTTGAGAGGTGGTCTAGGGAGGGCCCCACGGCAGGAAGACGCAGGGAAGCCCACACGGCGCTGCCTGCCTGCAGGTCTTGGTGAAGAGTAACAACCTGACAGACCGCATCGTGGTCATCCCGGGCAAGGTGGAGGAGGTGTCGCTCCCCGAGCAGGTGGACATCATCATCTCGGAGCCCATGGGCTACATGCTCTTCAACGAGCGCATGCTGGAGAGCTACCTCCACGCCAAGAAGTACCTGAAGCCCAGCGGTGAGCATTGCGGGTACACAGGCCGGGCCCCTCGGTGGAGCTCCTGGCTGCCGCAGAGCCAGGCCGTCAGTGCTTCAGCTCCCTGCTTGCTGTCGGTGGCCCAGGGTTCAGGGAAGCCTGGGCTTTCCCCACACTCCCACCCCAGCCCCACTCCAGCCAGCTGTGGCTTCTGGAGTCCCGGGCCCCAAACATGGCCAGACACCCAGCTGCCCACCCGCCCGCACAGGGTACGGAGGAGCTCCTGGCCCCTCTGCCATCCCATGTCCTGCTCCTGCAGGACAGCCTGTGGCTGCGAGTGGGGATTGGGACAGGTTCTGTGATCAGCAGTTCCCCACCAAGCCCTGTTCTCCTCACAGTCCAGGCGTTGGGGGGTCGAGCATGTGTACAAATGCAGGGGTGTGGCTGCGGGTGTACATGTGTGAGGAGGAGAGGTAGCTGTCTGGCAAGCCCATCTGTCACTTCCCATCCATGCCTCTGGGTATGGCCTCTGGTCACTGGGTGACTGTTTCTTTTTTTTTGAGACAGAGTTTCACTTTTGTTGCCCAGGCTGGAGTGCAGTGGTGCACTGCAACCTCCACCTCCCCAGTTCAAGCGATTTTCATGCTTCAGCCTCCTGAGTAGCTGGGATTACAGGCATGTACCACCATGCCCGGCTAAGTTTTGGATTTTTAGGAGAGACGGGGTTTCACCATGTTGGTCAGGCTGGTCACAAACTCCTGACCTCAGGTGATCCGCCTGCCTCAGCCTCCCAAACTGCTGGGATTACAGGTGTGAGCCACTGTGCCTGGCCTACGTGACTGTTTCTATCTGCCCATCTGTCTTGGGGTCTCTGCAGCCCTGACGCCTGAGGCATGTGTCTGTGGCTCTTCTCATGCTAGGTACATGCGTGTCTGAGCATTTCTGTACAGGCAAGCAGCTGTGTGTGTGTGTGGCAGGGGACAGGTCCCCAGCCAGGGTAGCAGCCGTGGGATGGAGCGTGGGCAGCAGCAGGCTGGTAGGGCCTGTGCAGGCAGGGGCGGGGGAAAGCTTCCATCTGGCCCTCCCTGGATCCAGGCCCTAGGGTCCTGGCTGGCTGTGCTCCTGGAGGTGGGAAGTGGTGTCCCACAGCTATGTCCCATGTCTCCGGTGTGAGTATGGGAGGCAAGGCTGCTCCAGGGGCTGTGGGCCCCACTCTCCTCCCCTTCTGCCCTGATAGTGGGGGTGGGGGTGGAGACAGCCCCAGCAGAGGGGGCCCCTTCTGACGGGATGTGAGGCCAGACGGGAGTCAGGCTCTGTGGGCAGCTGCATGCACCCCCCACGGCCCAGCAGCCAGCTTGTGGGGACGGGGGAGGCCGAGCCTGTTGGGGGGGTGCTCCAGGGGTTAAAGGCAGTCCTCCCCTCTCCCAGTCACATGCTCCTGGTCAGCAGGAGCCAGAGGTTCCTTCCAGGCTGGCTCACTTCCCATGGTGCCCCCAGGTCCCCCAGGGCAGAAGCCGCAGCATGTGCATCTCCCTCCCCATTCCAGCAGCTGCAGCCCCGAAGCTCTCGCCTCGGGTACAGCCTGGAGGCGTAAGGAGGAAGCAGAGTCCCACTGATACCTCAGGACCTCCTCCCCCGGCTTGCCAGGCTGGGGGGCCCACATCTGGAGGCCAGGTGCTCCTTTGGGCAGGCGGGGCTGTGGGGCCCTGGCCCTCCCTGCTGCTGGCCCTGACTCATGCGTCTGCCCTTGAGTCACAGAGGGAGGCCCTGCCCTTCCCTCTCAGTCTGTGTGCCCAGACCAGGCAGGCCAAGTGGCCCACCCTGCCGGCTGGGTGCCTGTGCCAGAACCTAGGCAGCCCTGATGGTGTGGATTCAGCTTCCCCCACCGGCTCTTGGCCTCAACTGAGGTCCCCAGTGGTGCTGGGGTAGCCCGGGGCCCACCCTCCCTCTGTCCAGAGCAACTTTGCTTTGCTTTCCCAGCTGCATACGTGCACAGGCGGCAGGGCCTGAGAGGCAGCGCCTGGCCGCATCCTGGGCACTGCCCGCTTCCCTGTGAGGCTCTAGCAGGTCCCTCACAGCTCCCAGGCCTAGTAATGGGACATAAAGATGAGCCACCGGCCTCCCAGTCTCAGGTGGAATCCATAAGCTAGTGCAGGTCAAGTGCCCGTGGTGGTGATGAAACACTCATCAGAATAGGCGCTCGGTGCTGCTGTCACAGGAATGCAGGAACGAATGGATGACAGGCTGGGAGCACCCAGGGTTGGGGGTCTTGATGTCCTTTGATAGCTCTGCCAGGCACTGTGGGATGCGTCACCTGACACCGGCACCCCTCCCTGCCCCACTCCCAGGAAACATGTTTCCTACCATTGGTGACGTCCACCTTGCACCCTTCACGGATGAGCAGCTCTACATGGAGCAGTTCACCAAGGCCAACTTCTGGTGAGTGTGCCCTGGTGTCCCGCCTGGGCCCCACAGCCTGCCTTGTCAGGGACAGCCCAGCTCCCCCGGGGGCCCCCACTCCTCTTTTTCTGAAAGACTTAGGCTAGATGAGGGCTGACTGGGAGAGAAGGCAGGGCTACCCCACCTGCCTCTTCTGCAGCCTTGACTTTGCTGTGGGGTTGGGGCCTGTCCACAGGTACCAGCCATCGTTCCATGGAGTGGACCTGTCGGCCCTCCGAGGCGCCGCGGTGGATGAGTATTTCCGGCAGCCTGTGGTGGTGAGTAGGGCCTCCAGGGCACTGCTGCAGTGATCACTTGCCATTGCTCTGCAGCTGTGCAGCCCTCAGGAAGCTACGACCCCTCTCTGAGCCCTCTCCTCTGCCCTGCACAGAGCTCTCTCACAAAGATTTGGGCCAAAAATGTCAATGCATGTAGACACTTAGCATACAGCAAACATGCAATACATGCGGACCATTATTAGATGAGGCTAAGGCAGGAGGGGCATTTAGGCTCAGGAGTTCAAGATCAGCCTGGGCAACACACAGACACCATCACTAGTTTTAACATTAAAATAGTAAAAACAAAAAAGAACCGTTACTAGATGAATTTATCCTTGGTGAGCTGATGTGATTTATTGATTGATTTTACTTGAGATTTTTGATACATCCATGATTCACAAATCAAAAGGAAAAAAAAGCTGGGCATGGTGGCTCACGCCTGTAATCCCAGCACTTTGGGAGGCCGAGGTGGGCAGATCACAAGGTTAGGAGATCGAGACCACGGTGAAACCCCGTCTCTACTAAAAATACAAAAAATTAGCCGGGCGTGGTGGCGGGCGCCTATAGTCCCAGCTACTAGGGAGGCTGAGGCAGGAGAATGGCATGAACCCGCGAGGCAGAGGTTGCAGTGAGCCGAGATCACGCCACTGCACTCCAGCCTGGGCGACAGAACGAGACTCCGTCTCAAAAAAAGAAAAAAAAAAAAAGATTTATTTTTTGTAAGTAGCATACAATTGGGTTTTTTTTTTTTTTTTTTTTGAGACAGAGTCTCGCTCTGTCGCCCAGGCTGGAGTGCAGTGGCCGGATCTCAGCTCACTGCAAGCTCCGCCTCCCGGGTTCACGCCATTCTCCTGCCTCAGCCTCCCGAGTAGCTGGGACTACAGGCGCCCGCCACCTCGCCCAGCTAGTTTTTTGTATTTTTTTAGTAGAGACGGGGTTTCACCATGTTAGCCAGGATGGTCTCGATCTCCCGACCTCGTGATCCGCCCGTCTCGGCCTCCCAAAGTGCTGGGATTACAGGCTTGAGCCACCGCGCCCGGCCTACAATTGGGTCTTGAGTTTTTTTTTTTAAACAAGATTGAACATTTTTGTCTTTTAGAATATTTAGACCATTTACATTTAATAAACTTGTGTGGGTATAAATCTATGATCTTTTATTTTTCTATTAATCTGACCTGTTTCTTTACTTTTTTGCCTTCCTTTAAAAAAATAAGTTCTGGGCCGGGCGTGATGGCTCATGCCTGTAATCCCAACATTTTGGGAGGCCGAGGCAGGTGGATCATGAGGTCAGGAGATCGAGACCATTCTGGCTAACAGGGTGAAACCCCGTCTCTACTAAAAATAACAAAACAAATTAGTCAGGCGTGGTGGGGACGCCTGTAGTCCCAGCTATTTGGGAGGCTGAAGCAGGAGAATGGCGTGAACCCGGGAGGTAGAGCTTGCAGTGAGCCAAGATCGGGCCACTGCACTCCAGCCTGGGTAACAGAGTGAGACTCTGTCTCAAAATAAAAAAAAAAAGTTCCGTTTATTCTGTTTTCCCCCTGCTTTTGATGTTTTTCATTTGTTTTGGGAAACTCTTGGACAATCTTGGATAATATCTCTTTAAACACTACCTCTGCCCCATTCTCTTTCTCCTTCTGGGATTCCGATTATATGTACAGTGGAACTTTTCACCATATCTCAGATGATTCTTATACTCTTTTCTGTCTTTTCCATCCTTTTTTTTTTTTTTTTTTTTTTTTGAGACGGAATCTTGCTCTGTTGCCCAGGCTGGAGTGCTGTGGCATGATCTCAGCTCACTGCAACCTCCACTTCCCGGGCTCAAGCAATTCTCAGCCTCTTGAGTAGCTGGGATTACAGGCACTTGCCACCACTCCCAGCTAATTTTTTGTAATTTTAGTAGAGATGGGGTTTTGCTATGTTGGCCAGGCTGGTCTGAAACTCCTGACCTTAGGTGATCCGCCTGCCTTGGCCTCCCAAAATGCTGGGATTATAGACGGTGAGCCACCACACCCAGCCCTGCCCCCCATATATTTTTTTTTTTTGAGACAGAGTCTAGCTCTTTCACCCAGGCTGGTGCGTGCAGTGGCGCAATCTTGGCTCACTGCAACCTCCGCCTCCAGGGTTCAAGCAATTCTCTCGCTTAAGCCTCATGAGTAGCTGGGACTACAGGCATGCACCACCACACCCGCCTAATTTTTGTAATTTTAGTAGAGATGGGGTTTGGACCATGTTGGCCAGGCTGGTCTTGAATTCCTAACCTCAGGTGATCCACCCACCTCAGCCTCCCAAAGTGCTGGGATCACAGGCATGAGCCACCATGCCCAGTGTGTTCAGTCTTTTGTGATATCACTGGGGAGTGAATGAGTGAAAAAAGCAGGAAATATTTTGGTGGTATTATGAAAATTTTGTATTATTATGAGGGTGCCTTGGAAGGGACCACAGTTTGAGAAGTGGCTGCTTCAGGGTACAGCCCTCAGTACTCTTAATGCAAGCCCAGTGGTTAGCCTCATTACCAATATGCTGCTGAACCACCCGTTAGGTTTTATTGTTGTTTTTTGAAACAGGGTCTCACTCCGTTCCCCAGGCTGGAGTACAGTGGCTCAATCACTTCATGGCTTATTTCATCCTCGACCTCCCAGATACAAGTGATCCTCCTGCCTCAGCCTCCCAAGTAGCTGGGACTATAGGAGTGTGCCACCATGCCCAGCCAATTTATTTTTTTGTAGACGTGGGGCCTTACTGTGTTACCCAGGCTAGTCTTGAACTCCTGACCTCAGGTGATCCGCCCACCTCGGCCTCCCAAAGTGCTCGGATTATAGGCGTAAGCCACTGCACCTGGCCTTAAGCCTCTTATTAGCAGCTTTCTGCTTGGTGTCTTAGCCTCTGATGCCCTGCCCCACTTGAAGCTCAGGAGTTGGCCAATTTCACAAGTGCACTGAGTGTGCACCACCCACCCTGCCCTCCTGCACTTATTTCCCTTTGCTTTGACATCACAGCCCCTTGAGTCCAAGCTGCCTTGGTAACCTAGAGCTCCCATTTTGCTTTCCCCACCCAGGGAAGCTGCTGAAAGGTCGAGGTGGCCGTTTTCTGCCCTCCCCATGGAGAAAGGCAGAGGCCAGAAAGGGCTCCCTCCAGAAACGGCACTTCCCTCCTTTCCAGGAGCTTGATCCCCAAAGTCCTGGCTGCTCTGGTTGGTCACCAGTGCTTCCAACAACTGGTTTATTCTTTTTTTATATTTTATCCGGTTGACATAGTTCATGGCAGGTGTGTTAGTCAGATATAAACATCGCTGGGAGTGGACAGCAGCAACAGTGTTGTTGATGATGTTTTTAAGAGACAGGGTCTCCCTGTGTTTCCCAGGCTTGATTCAGTCTTGGGCTTAAGCAATCCTCCTGCCTCAGCCTCCTGAGTAGCTGGAGTTACAGGCATGCAATTCCACATCCGCCTAGCACCTAGTTCTTTAACTTGCTTTTTTGGTTAACTTGCTTAATGATTTAGCTTGGAGATCTTTCCCCATCTGTTCATAAAGAGCCTCTTCATTCTCACGTCTGCATGGTCTTTGATGGGTGAGCCATCATTGGTTTAATTAGATGGTTTCCAGTGTGTCGCTACCACGGACAATCTGTAATTATACATGTAAGTTTGTTGATGTATTCATGTATCTGGAGGTTAAATTCCTGTAGTGCCAAATCTTTTATGTGGATAAACACTTGTCATTTTGAGAGCTATCACCTAATTGCCCTTGGTGGCGTTGTGCCAGTTCACCCTTCTTGCAGCGTGTCTGAGAAGAGCAAGCTAGTTTTAGCTGCACAGCCTAGAAGCCGTGGCCAGACCTAGGGGGAGGGGCAGGGCTCTCCCCTTCCATGTCGGCCTTGGCACCAGATGCCAGGTCACACCTGTTGTCTCTCCCAGGACACATTTGACATCCGGATCCTGATGGCCAAGTCTGTCAAGTACACGGTGAACTTCTTAGAAGCCAAAGAAGGAGATTTGCACAGGTACCGGCACCCACACTCCATCCTCCCAGGCCTGCCTCAGGCCGAAGGTCAGGGCCACTGACATCCTGCCGTCCCAGGGCAGGTGGTGGGCGGGGGCCCCGGGCCTCTGCACCTGGCACCCCCTCTTCTTTCTTGGCAGCGCCTGTCTGGCTTCCCCAGCAGCCACTGCCCTTTGCCTTCCAGGATAGAAATCCCATTCAAATTCCACATGCTGCATTCAGGGCTGGTCCATGGCCTGGCTTTCTGGTTTGACGTTGCTTTCATCGGCTCCATGTGAGTGCCGCAGAGCAGCCTGTGCTGCCTCCTCCCCACTCCCAGGGCTTCCTGCAGCTGCAACCTGACTGGGAGGGTGGAACGTGGCTCCAGGTTCCACCATCCCTTCCAATGGGAGTGAGAGCCTGTCTCAGAGCAAGTGACTGTTGTGGGTGGGGTGTGTGTGTGTCCTGTGTGTCCTGTGTTCCCAGTGTCTGTCCCTCATGGGCCTGTGTCTGTCTCTTGGCACATGTCAGGGTGAGCAGGGATCTCGTGGCTGCAGGTCCCTCGTGTGTACATGTATGCCTGCTCATGTATGTGTCTGGGAATGCCTGGGGGCCAGCCCGTCCCGGGGGTCCCTGGCAGAGGGGGCAGGTGCTTGGGGAGGACTCAAGGCATACAAGGTGGTGGCTCCAGTGATGGCGCTGGCCCAGTCAAGTGTGTGCCTGTCCCTGCTCCACAGAATGACCGTGTGGCTGTCCACAGCCCCGACAGAGCCCCTGACTCACTGGTACCAGGTGCGGTGCCTGTTCCAGTCACCACTGTTCGCCAAGGCAGGGGACACGCTCTCAGGGACATGTCTGCTTATTGCCAACAAGAGGTGTGACTGCTCCCTGGGGCTAGTGGTGGGGGGCAGGGGTCCATCTTCCCAGCCACTCACGCCGCGGCCTGCACCCTCTCCACAGACAGAGCTACGACATCAGTATTGTGGCCCAGGTGGACCAGACCGGCTCTAAGTCCAGTAACCTCCTGGATCTAAAAAACCCCTTCTTCAGGTAGGAGGGGCACCCTACCTGCACGGGGTTGGGGCGCCCCGGCCCTGCAGCCCCCTTGCCCCTGCCCATGGCTCTGTCTCTGCCACAGATACACGGGCACGACACCCTCACCCCCACCCGGCTCCCACTACACATCTCCCTCGGAAAACATGTGGAACACAGGCAGCACCTACAACCTCAGCAGCGGGATGGCCGTGGCAGGTGAGCAGGGCACGCCCCAATGCCCAGCCAACCCGGGAGGCCGCCCTCACTGCAGGCCTGGCCCCTCTGCCTCCAGCCCTGACGTCTCCCCTCTCTGGGCACAGGGATGCCGACCGCCTACGACCTGAGCAGTGTTATTGCCAGTGGCTCCAGCGTGGGCCACAACAACCTGATTCCTTTAGGTGAGTGTCCCCCAGGGCCAGGGTCAGCAGAGAGCCATGCCCAGGACTGCCCAGAGGCCGGGAAGGGCCTGTGGCAACCAGGGTCGGCCTGTGCTTGGTCCTTTCGCCTTTTCCTCTTCCAGGGGGCTCTCGGCCGAGGCCCTCCGTCCTCTCTGCCTCGCTCTGCAGCCTGCTGCTGCGCATGGGCTGGGTGGCTGGGGGCGGTGACGCCGTCTCCCTTCCTTCTTTCCTCCCTCTTGCTGCGCAGCCAACACGGGGATTGTCAATCACACCCACTCCCGGATGGGCTCCATAATGAGCACGGGGATTGTCCAAGGTAATGAGGGTGGCGGGGGCAGGGCCCGTGGGGGCCGAGCTAGCGTGTGAGTCGCCATCCTCTGTCCGGCCGCCCGCCTGCCCTCTTGCCTGCCCTTTCTCTCTGTGACTCTGCCTGGGGGCTGGGTGGGCCAGGGCAGCCCCTCACTGCCATCGCCTGCCCCACAGGGTCCTCCGGCGCCCAGGGCAGCGGTGGTGGCGGCACCAGTGCCCACTATGCAGTCAACAGCCAGTTCACCATGGGCGGCCCTGCCATCTCCATGGCGTCGCCCATGTCCATCCCGACCAACACCATGCACTACGGGAGCTAGGGGCCTGCCCCGCGGACTGACAGCACCAGGAAACCAAATGATGTCCCCGCCCGCCCCCCCGCCGGGCGGCTTTCCCCCTTGTACTGGAGAAGCCCGAACACCCGGTCACAGCCCTCTTTGCTATGGGAACTGGGACACTTTTTTACACGATGTTGCCGCCATCCCCACCCTAACCCCCACCTCCTAGCCCTGAGCGTGTGTCGCTGCCATATTTTACACAAAATCATGTCGTGGGAGCCCTCGTCCCCCTCCTGCCCGCTCCACCCTGACCTGGGATTGTCATCTGTTGGAACAGGCGCCATGGGGCCTGCCAGCCCTGCCTGCCAGGTCCCTTAGCACCTGTTCCCCTGCCTGTCTCCAGTGGGAAGGTAGCCTGGCCAGGCGGGGCCTCCCCTTCGACGACCAGGCCTTGGTCACAACGGACGTGACATGCTGCTTTTTTTAATTTTATTTTTTTACGAAAAGAACCAGTGTCAATCCGCAGACCCTCTGTGAAGCCAGGCCGGCCGGGCCGAGCCAGCAGCCCCTCCCCCTAGACTCAAGAGGCGCCGCAGGGAGGGGTGGCCCCGCTGAGGCTTCAGGGGCCCCCTCCCCACCAAAGGGTTCACCTCACACTTGAATGTACAACCCACCCCACTGTCGGGAAGGCCTCCGTCCTCGGCCCCTGCCTCTTGCTGCTGTCCTGTCCCCGAGCCCCTGCAGTCCCCCCAGCTCCCCCCACCCAGAGTTAGAGCAGGTGGCTGCAGGCCTTGGGCCCGGAGGGAAGGCCACTGCCGGCCACTTGGGGCAGACACAGACACCTCAAAGATCTGTCACGGAAGGCGTCCTTTTTCCTTGTAGCTAATGTTAGGCCTGAGTAGCTCCCCTCCATCCTTGTAGACGCTCCAGTCCCTACTACTGTGACGGCATTTCCGTCCCTCCCCTGCCTGGGAAGGGACCTTGCAGGGACCTCTCCCTCCAGAAAAAAAAAAAAGAAAAAGAAAGAAAAAATAAACAAGGAAACGTGTTACAGCACAGGCAGTTTTCTTCTCCTTCTGCTCCCCTGTTTCTGACACCCCCAAACTCAGATGCTGGAGCTCAGGCCCGGACCCAGGCCCGCCATATGTGCACCCAGGCAGGAGCGGGTGCTGTCCAGGCTGGGGCGCCCCCTTGGCTCGCTCTCCTGTTCCAGGGGAGCCATGGGAGGGAAAGCAGGTGGCCTAGGGGGATATGGGGGCCCCAGCCCTGTCCCAAAGCTCCCTGCTCGGCTGCCCCTCTCCCGCCTTTATATAAATTCTCTGAATCACCTTTGCATAGAAAATAAAAGTGTTTGCTTTGTAAGAAAAGTCTGGAAAGTAGCAGAGTCATCTCAAGGTGTCAAGGGAGCCTTCAGTCATCATCTGGGGGGCAGGACAGGCAGAGGGGTTGGTCCACTTAGGTGTTGCCTGAAAGAAAGAATTGTCTGGGAGTGTCCCCAGAACCTCTTACCTTGACTGGGGGTGGGAGGGCAGCCCCCTTAGCCCAGCTGGGAACAGTCCTTACCTGTGGGACCCGGGCCTTTCTAGGAGGGGGCCATGGACTGAGGCAGGGTAGGGGGCAGCGGGATGTTTGAGGGCAGAGATGTGATTTGGGGTGGAGGAGCCACCTTCTCCGGAGGCAGCGACTGGAAGAAGTACAACTGCACAAGACCCCTGGGGTCAGAGGCAGGGCCAGCGCACACCCCCCCCCCCAGCCCCTCAGCCCCACCTGAGGTACACCTGTGGCCACCCCAGACCTGTACCTTACAGCCCACGGCCAGGAGTGCATGGAGCAGCACAACCGCAGACAGCAGCACCATGGCCACCAGCCTAGTGTCCTCACGGACCACAGGCCAGAGGGTGAATACCAGCCCGGTGGCCGACAGGCCCAGGGCCAGTGCCCCAAAAAGCCACTGCAGCCAAGGCACAGGGATGAGCCACAGGACCTGGGAGCAACACGGCGGCAGGTGACCATGCCAGTCCCCACAGCCACCACCCACTCCGCACCAGGCCACCCTCACCACCATGGGAGTGAGGCAGCAGGTGACCATGCCAGTGTCCCCACACAGCCGCCACCCACTCCGCGCCAGGCCACACTCACCACCATGGGGATGAAGACAAAGAGGGAGTAGCCGTAGACGCACACGGTCTCCAGGAAGGTGTAGGGCCCCATGCGCTCCCGGACACCCTTGCGCCACCGCAGAAAACCCCACAGGGCCAGGGGCACCAGCCACGCGTAGCAGTAGATGCTGATGCCTGCCACGGTCACTGGGGGCAAGGTGAGCAGTCACCCCCTGCCCCCCGGGGCCCTGCCAGGCATCGGTCCTGCCCGCCTGCTTACCCTTGTGGAACTGGGGGCTGTAGTGGATGGAGGGGTCTCTCCTCTGGGCCAGCACCAGCGTCAGGTTGCCAGTGACAGCCAAGACGAAGGCCAACGTGGCACAGATCCAGAAGGGGCCTGAGGATGGGGGGCACAGTCAGAGTCCCCCCACCTGTGACCTCCCTGCAGCTCATTTACTCCAGTGGTAATGCTGCCCTGCAGTTCATGCAAGTTCCTGCCATGAAGCTTATGCTGTTTCTGGAACCCTCTTTTCCTAGGTCTCCCCTACCCCTCCCGTTGCCAACAAGGCTCATTCCCTCACCCTGCTCAGGGAGGCCTGCCCTGCTGCACCCTGCAAAACAGCAAGGCCGCTCCTCCTATATGCTCTCTACCCGCCACCCTCTGCAGTCCTTCATGTCTGTCTCCCTGAACAGCAGGTAAGTCACACTCTCTGAGTGACTGATTTGTCCTCAGCTGTACACTGGTGTCTGCAACTCAGGCCACATTTGTTGAGTGATCCATCAAGGAACCAAATGTACCTCACTCACCATACAGATCTGGCCGATTCCGCAGATGGTGCCGCACAAAGTTGTGGCCAGGCCGGGGCAGCAGTGAGCCTTTGATCCGGTTCAGGACCTGGGTGCAAGGCCGAGGTCAAGGATGGAGGCCTGCCAGGAGCTTCTCCCTTGTCCTGAGAGGCTCCTTCCCTGCTGACCTCCACCCTCCTGTCTCCATGCCCCACCTGAAAGAACTCAGCCTTTCCCTCTTTTTTTTTCTTTTTTTAGACAGAGTCTCACTCTGTCGGCCAGGCTGGATAGAGTGCAGTGACACGATCTCTGCTCACTGCAACCTCTGCCTCCTGGGCTCAAGCAACTCTCCTGGCTTAGCCACCTGGGTAGCTGGAATTACAGGCGTGTGCCACCACGCCCGACTAATTTTTGTATTTTTAGTAGAGACAGGGTTTTGCCATGTTGACCAGGCTGGTCTCAAACTCCTGACCTCAGGTAATATGCCCACCTCAGCCTCCCAAAGTGCTGGGATTACAGGCGTGAGCCACTGCGCCCAGCCCCAGCCCCCTTTTTCTTTTTGAGATGGAGTGTCACTCTGTCCTCCCAGCTGGAATGCGGTGGCATGATCTTGGCTCACTGCCACCTCCGCCTCCCAGATTCAAGCGATTCTCATGCCTCAGCCTCCTGAGTAGCTGGGACTACAGGCCATGCGCCACCATGCCTGGCTAATTTTTGTATTTTTAGTAGAGACGGGGTTTCACCATGTTGACCAGGCTGGTCTCGAACTCCTGACCTCAAGTGATCCACCACTTCGGCATCCCAAAGTGCTAGGATTACAGGTGCCCAACCACTGCACCTGGCTAATTTTAGTATTTTTGTTTTGTTTTGTTTTGGTTTGGTTTTTTGAGACAGAGTCTCACTCTGTCGCCCAGGCTGGAGTGCAGTGGCGCCATCTTGGCTCACTGCAAGCTCCGCCTCCCGAGTTCACGCCATTCTCCTGCCTCAGCCTCCCAAGTAGCTGGGACTACAGGCGCCTGCACCCACACCCTAATTTGTTTGTATTTTTAGTAGAGACGGGGTTTCACCGTGTTAGCCAGGATGGTCTCGATCTCTTGACCTCGTGATCTGCCTGCCTTGGCCTCTCAAAGTGCTGGGATTACAGGTATGAGCCACCACGCCCGATCTAATTTTTGTATTTTTATTTTATTTATTTATTTATTTTGAGACAGAGTCTCACTCTTTTTGCCCAGGCTGGAGTGCACTGGCGTGATCTCGGCTCACTGCAACCTCTGCCTCGCAGGTTCAAGCGATTCTCCTGCCTCAGCCTCCAGAGTAGCTGAGATTACAGGGCCTCAACACCAAGCCTGGCTGATTTTGTTGTATTTTTAGTAGAGATGGGGTTTCACCATGTTAGCTAGGCTGGTCTTGAACTCCTGAGCTCAGGTGATCTGCCCACCTCGGTCCCCCGAAGTGCTGGAATTACAGGCGGGGAGCTACTGCCCCCAGCCCATCTTTGATCTTCTGCATATGCTGTTCCCTTTGCCTGGAACATACTTCAGCTCCCCTCCCCCATTCCCCAGGAAGCATTCCTTCTCCTTTAGGTTTCAGCCAATTCCTCACGTCCTCCACGAGGTCTTCCTCTAACCCACGAGATTGTGTGTGTCCCCTGTGTTCCTACAGTCCCGATCCATAACCAGTCCCACCATAACCCTTTGAGAGCACCACAGTTCCTTCACCCGCACTCGCCATCACCAGCACCCTGCCCAGGGAAAGTGTGGCTGAACCCTGAGCATAACTCTGAGCCCCACCTCACCTGCCTCCCCAGGCCTGACCTGTGAGGTGTCCACGTCAAAGAAGCTCTGATAGTAGCTGAAGGTCCAGAATCCGGGCTGCTGCTGCTGCTTCTCCTGCAGGAGCTGCACATTGCGGGCATTCAGCGCCTGCCCCGACAGCGTGGATCAGCTGGGAGCTGCACAGAGGCAGGACACAGGGACTCACCGCGGCCTTGTCACTCTCCTCCTCCACCTCATCCTCGGCTCCATAGCTGCTACCTGAGCCCACGGCCACAGCCACGTGCCCTTGTGGGGTCAGCTGATCACTTCTGCTGGTTGTGGCTGCATCTGGGGTCTCAGCCAGAAGATTAGTGGCCTCCTCGAATTCTGTGGAGCAGGGACATGGGACACACGCACGCTTGAGGGGTGGAAAGAATTCGACTGGGCTCCAGCCAAGTCAATGCTCATCTGGGGGCGGAGGCTCTGCTAAGCCACTGATCTCCCCCAAGGTGGGGGGCCCAACTTCCTCAGTTTGGAGGCATCCGGAGGGCGTCTGTTCCCTTCCTCCTAAAGTGGAACTGCAACTTAGGGTTGGCCCTGGGATGGGGTCAGGGTCTGGAGACATGAGGCTCGGGTTTGAGGTCTGAGTTCAGGGCGGGGGCGGGGTTCGGGTCAGAGATGGGTCTCCCTCCTGGGTCAGGGTTCACAGCCGCCTAGGGGTAGAGAAGTTGGAAGCCGCATGGGGGGTAGGTTCTGGCAAGGGGCGGGAGTAGGAGATCCGGCCTCGTCGGGGCCGCACTCACCGTGGAAGGTCAGCTCGTCAGCCGATGCCATGGTCGTTCAGGGGCGTCTCCGCATCCCTCGCTGAGGACAGAGACCGGTCAGGCACGCTCCCCCCACGCCCCCACGCCGGTCCCTCGGCCCCCAGCCCTACCTGGCGGCCAGCTGCACCCACGGAAGCTTGAACTCGTCGCCCCGTCGCCACAGGTGCGCTCCGCCCTCCTCACCGGAGGCCACCTGGGCCGGCGTGGCTGGGGCTCTCTGCGACTGCGCAGCTGGCCTACCCGTCAGAATCTACCCGACTCGGACCGGACAGCAACATCCGGCGCCGGTCCTCTTTCTATCCTTTCCCGCTGGGAAGCCACTTCCGGTAAAGTTGGCGCTTGCGCAGAAGCGCCTCCCGGGCTTTTAACTTCGGGTATCAAGAGTTTCTTTTCGGAGCAAGGACCCCCAAGACGGAAAAGGATGGCCGCCGCGGCTCTGAGGAGATTTTGGTCCCGGCGCCGCGCAGAGGCGGGCGACGCTGCAGCGGCGAAGCCGGGAGTGTGGGCGCGGCTGGGTGAGTAGCGGCGGAAGGCGGCAGGGTGAGTGGCCGCCGCTGCCAGATCACTCTTACCGCGCTCCTCTCCCCTCAGGGTCCTGGGCCCGCGCGCTGCTCCGGGACTACGCCGAGGCCTGCAGGGACGCGGCGGCGGAGGCTAGTGCCCGGCCGGGGCGCGCGGCCGTGTATGTGGGGCTGCTGGGCGGCGCGGCGGCCTGCTTCACGCTGGCGCCTAGCGAGAGTGCTTTCGAGGAGGCGCTGCTGGAGGCGTCGGGGACCCTCCTGCTGCTGGCGCCGGCCACCCGCAACCGCGAGTCCGAAGCCTTCGTGCAGCGGCTGCTCTGGCTGCGGGGCCGTGGCCGCCTGCGCCACGTCAACCTAGGGCTCTGCTCCCTGGTGTACGAGGCGCCCTTCGACGCCCAGGCCAGCCTCTACCAGGCGCGCTGCCGCTACCTGCAGCCCCGCTGGACCGACTTCCCCGGCCGGGTCCTGGACGTGGGCTTCGTGGGTCGCTGGTGGGTGCTGGGGGCCCGGATGCGCGACTGCGACATCAACGACGACGAATTCCTGCACCTGCCGGCGCATTTGCGGGTGGTCGGGCCCCAGCAGCTGCATTCCGAGACCAACGAGCGGCTCTTCGATGAGAAGTACAAGCCTGTCGTGCTCACCGACGATCAGGTGGACCAGGCGCTGTGGGAGGAGCAGGTCTTGCAGAAGGAAAAAAAGGACAGGCTCGCCCTGAGCCAGGCCCACTCGCTGGTGCAGGCGGAGGCCCCGAGATGAAACCCGGAGGCCCCCGAGTCCTGGCAAACTGCTTGCCTGGGGTAGTGCAGCTGTGAGTGTGCCTCACCTGCAGAACAACTGAGACAGATGATGTGCAAAGTGTTTTCTCACTGGATTTGCGCAAGTTTGGGGAGCCTTTCTGCCCCCCGTCTTTGTTCTTTATAAGCTGAAGCTAATTCCGAGCCACCTTGGTCCAGGAGTTGGGACAGCAGAACGACTTGACACATGTTCATCACTGGCAGAGCTGGTCATGAGCCTTTTATATAAGCCTTTTTCATTGGGCCTCAGAGGCCCTCCTTAAGGAGGTACCACAGTGGTCAGGTGACTTGCAAACTCTTCTAAGACCACTTAGATTCTCTTTTTAAAGTTTGGGTTGTGGCCTGGCGTGGTGAGGCACGTCTGTAATCCCAGCATTTTCCAAATTGAGGCAACAGGATCGCTTGAGGCCAGCCCGAGTAACATAGCAAGACTCCGACGCTACAAAAAAAGAATAATAATTAACTAAATAAAATTTGAGCTGAAATGTTTTTATTCTGTGATCTGTTCTCTTTCGTTTTGTTTTGTTTTCCTTTTTTTGTTTTTGTTTTTTGTTTTGTTTTGTTTTGTTTTGTTTTTTTTTTTTTTTTTTTTTTTTTTTTTTTTTTTTGAGACGGAGTCTCACGCTGTTGCCCAGGCTGGAGTGCAGTGGCGCCATCTCGGCTCACTGCAAGCTCCGCCTCCTGGGTTCACGCCATTCTCCTGCCTCAGCCTCCTGAGTAGCTAGGACTACAGGCGCCCGCCACCGCGCCCGGCTAATTTTTTTGTATTTTTAGTAGAGACGGGGTTTCACTGTGGTCTCGATCTCCTGACCTTGTGATCCGCCCGCCTCGGCCTCCCAAAGTGCTGGGATTACAGGCTGTCTCGCTCTGTCGCCCAGGCTGGAGTGTAGTGGCGTGATCTCGGCTCACTGCAACTCCCGGGTTCACGCCATTCTCCGGCCTCAGCCTCCCGAGTAGCTGGGACTACAGGCGCCCGCCACTGCGCCCGGCTAATTTTTTTTTCTATTTTTAGTAGAGACGGGGTTTCACCATGGTCTTGATCTCCTGACCTTGTGATCCGCCCGCCTCGGCCTTCCAAAGTGCTGGGATTACAGGCGTGAGCCACCGCGCCCGGCCTTTTTTTTTTTTTTTTTTTTTTTTTTGAGACGGAGTCTCGCTCTGTCACCCAGGCTGGAGTGCAGTGGCCGGATCTCAGCTCACTGCAAGCTCCGCCTCCTGGGTTTACGCCATTCTCCTGCCTCAGCCTCCCGAGTAGCTGGGACTATAGGCGCCCGCCACCTCGCCCGGCTAGTTTTTTTGTATTTTTTAGTAGAGACAGGGTTTCACCGTATTAGCCAGGATGGTCTCGATCTCCTGACCTCGTGATCCGCCCGTCTCGGCCTCCCAAAGTGCTGGGATTACAGGCTTGAGCCACCGCGCCCGGCCCTTTTTTTTTTTTTTTTGAGACGGAGTCTGGCTCTGTCACCCAGGCTGGAGTGCAGTGGCGCGATCTCGGCTCACTGCAAGCTCCGCCTCCCGGGTTTACACCATTCTCCTGCCTCAGCCTCCCGAGTAGCTGGGACTACAGGCGCCCGCCACCGCGCCCGGCTAGTTTTTTGTATTTTTTAGTAGAGACGGGGTTTCACCGTGTTAGCCAGGATGGTCTCGATCTCCTGACCTCGTGATCCGCCCGTCTCGGCCTCCCAAAGTGCTGGGATTACAGGCTTGAGCCACCGCGCCCGGCCTGTTTTTGTTTTTTTGAGACAGGGTCTTGCTCTGTCTCCCCAGCTGGAGTGCAGTGGCGCCATCTCGGCTCACTGCAACCTCTGCCTCCCAGGTTCAAGCGATTCTCCTGCCTCAGCCTCTGGAGTAACTGGGATTACAGGCATGTGCTCACATGCCCGGCAAATTGTATTTTTAGTAGAGATGGGGTTTCACTGTGTTGGCCAGGCTGGTCTTGAACTCCTCACCTCAGGTGATCCGCCTGCCTCGCACTCCCAAAGTGCTGGGATTGTAGGAGTGAACCACCACACCCGGCCTTTCATTTTGATAAGTAACATTTTTGCCATTCCCAGCTCTTTGGGAGGCTGAGGTAGGAGGATTGCTTGAGATCAGGAGTTCAAGACCAGTTTAGGCAACATAGTGAGACCTTTCTCAAAAACTAAAATATTTGGAAGGGTAAAGCAGGCGAATCACTTGAGCCTAGGACCAGCCTGGGCAATATGGTGAAACCCCGTCTCTACAAAAAATACAAAAATTTACCAAAGGTGTTGAATGAGAATTGAAAATATATATACATAGAAAAATTAGCCAGACATAGTGGACCACGTCTGTAGTCCCAGCTAGTTGGAAGGCTGAGGTGGGAGGATCACCTGAGCCTGGGAGTTCAATGCTGCATTGAGCCATGATGGTGCCACTGCACTCCAGCCTGGACAACAGAGTGAAACTCTTTGTCTCAAAAAGTAAAATAAGTGGCTGGGCACGGTGGCTTAAGCCTGTAATCCCAGCACTTTGGGAGGCCGAGGCAGGTGAATCACGACATCAGGAGATCGAGACCATCCTGGCTAGCATGGTGAAACCCCGTCTCTACTAAAAATTCAAAAAATTAGCCGGGCATGGTGGTGGGCGCCTGTAGTCCCAGCTACTCAGGAGGCTGAGGCAGGAGAATGGCGTGAATCTGGGAGGTAGAGCTTGCAGTGAGCCGAGATTGCACCACTGCACTCCAGCCTGGGTGACAAAAGTGAGACTCCGTCTCAAAAAAACAAATAAAATAACATTTTCATTTTTTTAAAGTTTTTATTTTTAAATATAGTCTTAAAGAAAATTGGAAAAATAATAGAGACTGGTTTTTTGGAGACAGAGTTTTGCTCTTGTTGCCCAGGCTGGAGTGCAATGGCACGATCTCGGTTCACCCCAACCACCGCTTCCTGGGTTCAAGCAATTCTCCTGTCTCAGCCTCCTGAGTAGCTGGGATTACAGGCTCATGCCACCATGCCTGGCTAATTTTCGTATTTTTTAGTAGAGATGGGATTTCATCACAATGGTCAGGCTGGTCTTAAACTCCTGACCTCAGGTGATCTGCCCACCTCAGCCTCCCAAAGTGCTGGGATTACAGACGTGAGCCACCACGCCCGACCCTCATCCCTATTAAAAATACAAAACCGGCCGGGCGCAGTGGCTCAAGCCTGTAATCCTAGCACTTTGAGAGGCCGAGACGGGCGGATCACGAGGTCAGGAGATCGAGACCATCCTGGCTAACACAGTGAAACCCCATCTCTACTAAAAATACAAAAACTTAGCCGGGCAAGGTGGCAGGCGCCTGTAGTCCCAGCTACTGGGGAGGCTGAGGCAGGAGAATGGCGTGAACCCGGGAGGCGGAGCTTGCAGTGAGCTGAGATCCGGCCACTGCACTCCAGCCTGGGTGACAGAGCGAGACTCCGTCTCAAAAAAAATAAATAAAAATAAAAATAAAAAATAAAAAAATACAAAACCGGGGAATTGACAGTGTCGTGACTATTGGGATGTTACAGGGAAGTTTCTTGCAAAAACAACCTGGTTTTACCAGATGAGTATTATAAGTTACTGGAGGTGGCTTGGAAGGATAAAGCATTTTCTGGTCTGGAAATCTATATGGAATCATAGATTCCGGTTATGTTGTACTTCAGTAACCCTGAAACACAGGATTCTGTGAAAAGAAATAAGTTAGTGTACACAGCTGGTACTTAGCTAGGTTATGGTAAATTGTATTTTTGTTGTTGTTGAGACAGAGTCTCACTCTGACACCCAGGCTAGAGTGCAATGGCACAATTTCGGCTCACTGCAACCTCTGCCTCCTGGGTTCAAGCTATTCTCTTGCCTCAGCCTCCTGGGTAGCTCGGATTACAGGCATGTGCCATGATGCCCAGCTAATTTTTGTATTTTTAGTAGAGATGGGGTTTCACCATGTTGGCCAGGCTGGTCTCAAACTCCTGACCTCAAGTGATCCTCCCAGCTCGGCCTCCCAAAGTGCTGGGATTACAGGCGTGAGCCACTGCACTGAGCCAATACTTTTCTTTTCTTTTTTAAGTGTAATTTATAGCTGGCGCATGGCTCATGCCTGTAACTCCAACACTTTGGGAGGCTGAAGTGGGATGATCGCTTGAGTCCAGAAATTTTGAGACCAGCCTAGGCGATATGGTGAAACCCTGTCTCTACAAAATACACACAAATTAGCTGGGTATGGTGGTACACACCTGTACTAACAACTACTCAGGAGGCTGAGGTGGAAGAATTGCTTGAGCCCGGGAGTTTCAGGCCGCAGTGAGCTGAGATTGCACCACTGCACTCCAGCCTGGGTAACAGAGCAAGCCCCTGTCTCAAAAAAAATTAATAAAGAAAAAATAAGGCTGGGTTCAGTGGCCCACGCCTATGATCCCAACACTTTGGGAGGCCGAGACAGGTGGATCACAAGGTCAAGAACTCGAGACCATCCTGGCCAACATGGTGAAACCCCGTCTAACAAAAATTAGCTGGGCATGGTGGTGCGTGCCTGTAATCCCAGCTACTCGGGAGGCTGAGGCAGGAGAAACTTGAACCTGGGAGGCGGAGGTTACAGTGAGCCAAGATCACGCCACTGCATTCCAGTCTAGGCAACCGAATGTGACTCCTTCACAAAAAAAAAAAAAAAAAAGAAATAACATAAAACTGAAGTATTAAGGGAGTGATGCTACTTCAGTGGCCTGTGGCAAGTTAATAAAGCCAGGTGATAAAACAATTATCTTTGTTGTGATACTTGTTTTTGTGTGTTTGCTACTTTCAAGTTTTGGCATTTGACCCTTGCATTCATAATGAGTGGGTCCAACAGGTATTAATTTAAGTCAGCATCTCACTTTGCATTACAGAGGAAAAGCTGAGGTTCAGAAAATTTATTTTTCCAAGGCTGTGGCAGAACCAAGATTCAAACTGTAACTCCCAACTGTGACTTAATCCTCAAACTTGTGGACTATCTTTGATCCTGATAATTCTTCTCAGAAATTGTTAAATACTGCTATCACTTGCCATAAATAATAATTGGATATAGAAATACATATGTAGGCTGGGTGCAGTGGCTCATGCCCAGCACTTTGGGAGGCCGAGGTGGGCAGATCACCTGAGGTCGGGAGTTCGAGACCAGCCTGAGCAACGTGGAGAAACCCTGTCTCTACTAAAAGCACAAAATTAGCCGGGCGTGGTGGCACATGCCTGTAATTCTAGCCACTCAGGAGGCTGAGGCAGGAGAATTGCTTGAACCCGGGAGGTTGCAGTGAGCTGAGCTCACGCCATTGCACTCCAGCCAGGGGAACAAGAACAAAACTCCGTCTCAAAAAAAAAAGAAAAAAGAAAAATATATAAAAAAGAAATGCAATGAAAGCAAAAGACATGGCCTGGATAACATAGCAAGACCTCATCTGTACTAAAAATAGGCCAGGTGCTGTGGCTCATATCTGTAATCCCAGCACTTTGGGAGGCCGAGGTGGATGGATCACCTGAAGTTAAGAGTTCAAGACCAGTCTGGCCAACATGGTGAAACCCTGTGTCTATTAAAAATACAAAAAATTGGCATGGTGGCAGGCGCCTGTAATCCCAGCTACTCGGGAGTGAGCTGAGATCATGCCATTGCACTCCAGCCTGGGCAACAAGATCAAAACTCCGTCTCAATAAATAAATAAATAATAATTTAAAAAGCCAGGTGAGACGGCGCGTGCCTGTGGTCCCAGCTACTTATGATGCTGAGGTGAGAGGATCCCTTAAGCCCAGGAGTTTGAGGCTGCAATGAGCTTGGTCATGCCGCTGCACTTCATCCTGGGCCACAGAGTGAGACCCTGTCTCCCCTCTAGCCCCCAAAAAAGAAAGGAAACAAAAGACATTGAAATGATACTAACTAAATGCTATCCCTACACCATTACATTCCAAAAATCTCTGGCCCCAAATCTGCCCTCTGTTAGACATTAGCCAACTTCAGGGAAGGGTTTTAAAATGTATTGTCATCAAAGACACTTGTTTCTCACTGATCAGAAGTATCGGAAACGGTCCACACCATCATTGCTTGAGTCAGTTATTAAATGCTACTTTCCACTTCTCGCCAGGGTGTGTTCCAGGAAGATCATCTGAAGCTGCTGGGAGCTGTGAAGCTGAGGGCAGTGGTCGGCTCTGTTGGTAGGAATTGTGGAGCTTGGGCAGCCTGAAGGCTTTGTGTCTTGGCTTTGGTCCCAGGGTCAGCCTTTCCCAGAGGAGAGTCTTACTGTACTTCAGCTCATGCTCTGGTGTAAGGCAGAGGACAGGAGGGATAAGTGGGCTTTAAAGCCAGGGTTTGGAACTCAGCTTTTATACTTCCTTGCTTTGTGAGTGAAGTCACTTCTCCTTGCTTTGGAGCTCCTTGTCTCTTTTTTTTGTTTTGAGACAGAGTCTCGCTCTGTCGCCCAGGCTGGAGTACAGTGTCCGGATCTCAGCTCACTGCAAACTCTGCCTCCCAGGTTCACGCCATTCTCCTGCCTCAGCCTCCCGAGTAGCTGGGACTACAGGCGCCTGCCACCTCGCCCGGCTAGATTTTTGTATTTTTTAGTAGAGACGGGGTTTCACCGTGTTAGCCAGGATGGTCTCGATCTCCTGACCTCGTGATCCGCCCGTCTCGGCCTCCCAAAGTGCTGGGATTACAGGCTTGAGCCACCGCACCCGGCCCACACCTTGTTTTCTGAGACGGTCTCACTCTCTTGCCCAGGGTGGAGTGCGGTGGTGCAATCTCGGCTCACTGCAACCTCGACCTCCTTAGATTCAAGCTGTCCACCCACCTCAGGCTCCCAAGTAGCGGAGACTACAGGTGGGAGCCACCATGCCCAGCTAACTTTTGTGTATGTTTTTGTAGAGATGGGGTTTCTCTTTGTCGCCCAGGCTGTTCTCAAACTCCTGAGCTCAAATGATCCCACCTTGGCCTCCCAGAGTGCTGGATTACAGGTGGGCATCACTGCACCTGACCCAAGTTCTCCCCTGAAAAAAGGTAGGGGCTGGGGGGGCATGATCTGGAGATAGGGTTTCGCTGTGTCACGCAGGCTGGAGTGCAGTAACGGCTCATGGCAGCATCAACCTCTTGCATTCAAGCAATCCTCCCACCTCAGCCTCCCAAGCTGCTGGGGCCACAGACACTCACCACCACACCGGCTAATTTTTTAAGTTATTTGTAGAGATGAGATCTCACTATGTTGCCAAGGCTGATCTCAAACTCCTGGGCTCAAGTGATTATCCTGCCTCAGCCTCCCAAAGAAATAAAATATTCTTGGTTAGCTTTAATTATTTCTGCTTTCCAGCCTAGCCCAGGAGTTGTCCTCCAGCATGTCCTTTGAAAAGTATCTTTTGGCCAAGCATAGTGACTCATGCCTGTAATCCCAGCACTTTGGGAGGCCGAGGCTGGAGGATCACGTGAGGTCAGGAGTTCAAGACCAGCCTGACCAACATGACAAAACCCTGTCTTTACTAAAAATATAAAAAAATAGGCCGGGCGCGGTGGCTCAAGCCTGTAATCCCAGCACTTTGGGAGGCCGAGACGGGCGGATCACGAGGTCAGGAGATCGAGACCATCCTGGCTAACACAGTGAAACCCTGTCTCTACTAAAAAATACAAAAAAACTAGTCGGGCGAGTTGGCGGGCGCCTGTAGTCCCAGCTACTCGGGAGGCTGAGGCAGGAGAATGGCGTGAACCCGGGAGGCGGAGCTTGCAGTGAGCTGAGATCGCGCCACTGCACTCCAGCCTGGGCCACAGAGCGAGACTCCGTCTCAAAAAAAAAATAAAATAAAAAATAAAAAAAATAAAAATATAAAAAAATAGCTGGGCATGGTGGTGGGTGCCTGTAATCCCTGCTATTCAGGAGGCTGAGGCAGGATAATCACTTGAACCTGGGAGGTGGAGGTTGCAGTGAGCCAAGACGGTGCCATTGCATACCAGCCTGGGAGACAGAGCAAGACTCCCTCTTAAAAAAAAAAAAAAAAAGTTTCCCACGGTTGTGATTAGAAAGACCAGCAGAGGGCATCAGAGACTTAGTTCGGAGACAGAACGTGGCTGGCTCCGCCCTGCCTTACTTAGTCCCGTGGGAATGGCTCACCGCAGGTTCAGCAGCAAGTGGAGGTCTTGCAGCTTCTACTTGCACCTGTTTACTGCGCCTTGGAATTGGATAGATGATGGCAGAAGTCAAGGCCCCAGGGAGGGGCCCCCTTCATCTCTGGAACCTGCACCTTTACCTAGTTATGTTCACAAAAAGATTCAGACTCTAAATTTTTGTTTTGTTTTGTTTTTTGAGACGAAGTTTTGCTCTTGTTGTTCAAACGATTCCCCTGCCTCAGCCTCCCAAGTAGCTAGGATTACAGGCATGTGCCATTGTACCTGGCTAATGTTTTGTATTTTTAGTAGAGATGGGGTTTCTCCATGTTGGTGAGGCTGCTCTCAAACTTCCAACCTCAGCTGATCCACCCACCTCGGCCTCCCAAAGTGCTGGGATTACAGGCATGAGCCACTGCACCCGGCCCAGACTCTGAAAATATTTGGAGATACTTATTCTGAACCAAATATGAGTAACCAATGGCCTGTGACACAGCCCTCAGGAGATCCTGAGAACATGTGCCCAAGGTGGTTGGGGCATAGTTCACTTTTATACATTTTAGGGAGACATGAGACATGAGACAATATGTGTAAGATAAGCTGGGCTTACACCTGTAATCCCAGCACTTCATGAGGCTGAGAGGGGCAGATTACTTGAGCCTAGAAGTTCGAGACCAGTCTGGACAACATAGTGAGACTCTGTCTCTACGAAAAAATATAAAAACTAGCCAGATGTGGTGGTGCCCGTAGTCCCAGCTACTTGGGAGGCTGAGGTGGGAGGATCACCTGAGCTGGAAAAGTTGAGGCTGCAGTTGACTACGCTGATCTTGAACTCCTGGCCTCAAGCAATGTTCGCAAACTGGTGGGATTATAAACGTGAACCACCACACCCAGCCAATAGAAGTTCTTTTTTTTTTTTGGTCCCAAACATGACCGTTGACCACCAAAGTAGTTTAAAGAAAATCTCAGACATCCTGTCATCTTACCCCTATAATTTCATTTTCTTTATTTTCCTTTCTTTTATTTTCTTTTATTTTATTTTGTTTTTGATACAGATTCTTGTTCTGTCGCCCAGGCTGGAGTGCAGTGGTGTGATCTCGGCTCACTGCAACCTCCGCCTCCCGGGTTCAAGCAATTCTCCTGTCTCAGCCTCCTGAGTAGTTGGGACTACAGGTGCCCGCCACCACGCCCAGCTAATTTTTGTATTTTTAGTAGAGACGGGGGTTTCACCATATTGGTCAGGCTGGTCTCGAACTCCTGACCTCAGGTTATCTGCCACCTTTGGCCTCTCAAAGTGCTGGGATTACAGGCGTGAGCCACCACATCCGTCCTATAATTTCATTTTCTTATATGACACTAGCATTGTCACACCTCTCAAAGTCCACAATTAGTATGCGGTATCATCTGATATTGCATTTCCCTGCGGATCTCAAGTGTCCTTTTACACTTGGTTTGTTTCATTCATGATCCAAACAAAGTCTACATATTGTATTTGGTTGTTGTGACTTTTCAGTATCTCCTTTTTTTTAAGACGGAGTCTCACTCTGTCGTGCAGACTGGAGTACAGTGGCACAATCTCAGCTCATTGCATCCTGCGCCTCCTGGGTTCAAGTGATTCTCCCTGCCTCAACCTTTTGAGTAGCTGAGATTACAGGCGCCCACCACCACACCCGGCTAATTTTTGTATTTGCAGTAGAGACGGGGTTTTGTCAGGTTGGCCAGGCTGGTCTCGAACTCCTGACCTCAGGTGATCCTCCCTCCTTGGCCTCCCAAAGTGCTGGGATTGCAGGTGTGAGCCACTGCGCCCAACCTGAGGTCTCTTTTTTTTTTTTTTTTTTTTTTTTTTTAAGACGGAGTCTGGGCTGGGCGCGGTGGCTCACACCTATAATCCCAGCACTTTGGGAGGCCAAGGCGGGCGGATCACAAGGTCAGGAGTTCGAGACCAGCCTGGCCAATATGGTGAAACCCCATCTCTACTAAAAATACAAAAATTAGCCAGGAGTGGTGGCAGATGCCTGTTGTCCCAGCTACTCGGGAGGCTGAGGCAGGAGAATCGCTTGAACCTGGGAGGCGGAGGTTGTAGTGAGCCGAGATCGGGCCACTGCACTCCAGCCTGGGAGACAGAGACTCTATCTCAAAAAAAAAGAAAAAAAAGACGGAGTCTGGCTCTGTCGCCTATGCTGGAGTGCAGTGGTGTGATCTCGGCTCACTGCATGCGCCGCCCGCCTCCCGGGTTCACGCCATTCTCCTGCCTCAGCCTCCCGAGTAGCTGGGACTCCAGGCGCCCGCTACCACGCCGGGCTAATTTTTTTTTTTGTATTTTTAGTAGAGATGGAGTTTCACCATGTTAGGCAGGATGGTTTCGATCTCCTGACCTCGTGATCCACCCGCACTGGCCTCCCAAAGTACTGGGATTACAGGCGTGAGACACTGCTCCCTGCCTCTTAAGTCTCTTTTAACCTAGAAGAGTGCCCCCTATGCATACACTTTTGATGTGTTGCAGAAAACCACTTTTTTTTTTTTTTTTTTGAGACAGAGTCTCACTCTGTCACCCAGGCTGGAGTACGGTGGCATGATCTCAGCTCAGTACAATCTCTCCATCCTGAGTTCAAGTGATTCTCTTGCCTCAGCCTCCTGAGTAGCAGGGATTACATTACAGACACCTGCCACCACACCCGGCTAATTTTTGTATTTTTAGTAGAGACAGGGTTTCACCATGTTGGCCAGGCTGGTCTCGAACTCCTGACCTCAAGTAATCCACCCGCCTCATCCTCCCAAAGTGCTGGGATTACAGGCGTGAGCCACTGTGCCTGGCCTGATTTTCACTTTTGATGGGTGCCCAGGTCAATCGTTTCATTAATGGTTGTGCAAAGAAGCTAGTTCTTTTGTTCTTGCAATCTTATTTGTAGCTGGTGAGCCACAGGCATCTCACAGATGCTGTTACTGATTCACCAGGTGAACAAATATAAACCTGAAAAAGCCAGTCCTTCAAGATGGATCTGGAGTGGCAGAGTGGGCTCAATTTTAAATAGACGCAAGCAACCATTTGCTGAATAGAGGTCACACATGTATTCTGAGTTGCCCCAAAACTCACAACTCTGTTTTAACTTTTGGACATTCAGAGGTCTCCTGGACCAATCAGTCAGAACTCAGATGTGTCGACCAATCAGAAGTAGGCAAGTTTGACTCCCTCATTTACATAAACAGACTTGATTGGGAACCTGGACTGGAATTTTTGCTATAAAATCTGAACCCTCCGGAGGCTAAGGCAGGAGAATTGCTTGAACCCAGGAGGCAGAGGTTGCAGTGAGCTCAGATTGCACCACTGCACTCCAGCCTGGGTGGCAGAGCAGACTCCGTCTCACACACACACAAAAAAAACCTGAACCCTCCCTTTGTTCTCTGGAATGCACCTTCATTTTACACTAAACGCTGTGTCTCTTCAGTTTGCAAACTGTTGACTAGAATACAATCTATTCCCTCCAAATTCCTTTTCAGAGAACATTGGTTCACAACCATGTCCTACCAGAAGGATTTTCTGGGGAATTCACAGCCATCCATAGAAGACATCCTGGACTTGCCTTTTGAGGTTTCCCTCAGGGCAGCCACAAGGATGCTGTGTTCCTTTTCCATGTTGTGGCAGGCCACAGCGACAATTTTTTTTCTGTTTCTTTTCTTTTCTTTTTGAGATGGACCCTCGCTCTGTTGCCAGGATGGAGTGCAGTGGCACAATCTTGGCTCACTGCAAACTCCACCTCCCAGGTTCAAGCGATTCTCCTGCCTCAGCCTCCCAAGTAGCTGGGACTAGAGGTGCATGCCACCACACCCAGCTAATTTTTGTATTTTTAGTAGAGACAGAGTTTCAGCATGTTGGCCAGGATGGCCTCGATCTCTTGACCTCGTGATCTGCCTGCCTCGGCCTCCCAAGGTGCTGGGATTACAGGTGTGAGCCACCGCGCCTGTCCCAAAGCAATGATTATGAATAGCTATTCATTATTTGAAAATGAATAGTATCTGAAGTATCTGAGACAGGTCTCCATCAAATTAGAAATTCATTTTGCCGGCCGGGCGCGGTGGCTCAAGCCTGTAATCCCAGCACTTTGGGAGGCCGAGATGGGCGGATCACGAGGTCAGGAGATCGAGACCATCCTGGCTAACCCAGTGAAACCCCATCTCTACTAAAAAATGCAAAAAAAATTAGCCGGGCGAGGTGGCGGGCGCCTGTAGTCCCAGCTACTCGGGAGGCTGAGGCAGGAGAATGGCGTAAACCCGGGAGGCGGAGCTTGCAGTGAGCTGAGATCAGCCACTGCACTCCAGCCTGGGCGACAGAGCAAGACTCCGTCTCAAAAAAAAAAAAAAAAAAGAAATTCATTTTGCCAAGGTTTAGGACATGCCTGGAAGAAATAAACACAGGGCCAGGTGCAGTAGTTTATGCCTGTAATCCCAGCATATTGGGAGGCCAAGGCAAGCAGATAACCCGAGGTCAGGAGTTTGAGACCAGCCTGGCCAACATGGTGAAACCCCATCTCTACTAAAAGTACAAAAATTAGCCAGTCGTGGTGGCGGGTGCCTGTAATCCCAGCTACTAAGGAGGCTTAGGCAGGAGAATTGCTGCGCACCACTGCACTCCAGCCTGGGCAACAGAGGGAGAGAAAGAAAGAGATCAACAGAGAGAGAGGGAGGGAGGGAGGAAGAAGTGGGGCAGGGAAGGAGGGAAAGGAAGGAAAGAAAATAAAAGAAAGAGAAAAAACACAGAATCACAGAAATAGTTCATAATCTGTCTTTCTTTTTTTTTTTTTTTTTTTTTTGAGACGGAGTCTCGCTCTGTCGCCCAGCCCAGGCTGGAGTGCAGTGGCGCAATCTCGGCTCACTGCAAGCTCCGCCTCCCGGGTTCACGCCATTCTCCTGCCTCAGCCTCCCGAGTAGCTGGGACTACAGGCGCCCACAACCGCGCCCGGCTAATTTTTTGTAATTTTTTTTTAGTAGAGACGGGGTTTCACCGTGGTCTCGATCTCCTGACCTTGTGATCCGCCCGCCTCGGCCTCCCAAAGTGCTGGGATTACAGGCGTGAGCCACCGCGCCCGGCCATAATCTGTCTTTCTTCACAACTTATTTTGAAGGCTTCGGTATTTAAAGGGGAAAAGTGGGCTGGAGGGCAAATGGGAGACTAGTGTATCCACATGTAACATAATCCATATATGTAATGTATCCCCAAAAAGGAGCAGGTAGGGGGATAGTCAATTATGTATTCATCTGGCGCCCAGTAAATTGTCACTTTCCATAAGATAAAGTGAACACAGGGTAGCTACCTGTGGAGCTTTTTTTTTTTTTTTTTTTTTTTTTTTGTGATACGGAGTCTTGCTCTGTTGCCCAGGCTGGAGTGCAGGGGTGCGATCTCCGCTCATTGCAAGCTCTGCCTCCTGGATTCAGGCCATTCTCCTGCCTCAGCCTCCCTAGTATCTGGGACTACAGGCGCCTGCCACCACGCTCGGCTAATATTTTGTGTTTTTAGTAGAGACGGAGTTTCACCGTGTTAGCCAGGATGGTCTATATCTCCTGACCTCGTGATCCGCCCGCCTCAGCCTCCCAAAGTGCTGAAATTACAGGCGTGAGCCACCGCGCCTGGACTATTTTTTTTTTTTGACATGGAGTTTCTCTCTGTCACCAGACTGGAGTGCAGTGGCGCAATCTCGGCTCACGCAACCTCCGCCTGCCGGGTTCAAGCAATTCTCGTGCCTCAGCCTTCTGAATAGCTGGGACTACAGGCATGTGCCACCACTCCCAGCTAATTTTTTTTTCCCCATAGAGATGTAGTCTCAGACTTGTCTCAAACCCCTGGGCTCAAGTGATCCTCCAACCTCAGCCTTCTGAGCAGCTAGTTCTTTTCTAGTGTAATATATTATCTCATGGAATATATTCCATTGTCTGCATGGACCCCAGTTAGTTTATTCACCCACCTACTTAGTGACATCTTGGTCATTTCAAAGCTGACGTGGTAGGTATTACTGGTCGCCTTACAGGGGAACAGCAGGACATCTGTAGTGTGTGGTGAACACTAGAGGGAGCAAGAACCGCCTTTCTCTATCAGGTGGGCGTTACCCATTTCCCAGCTGCACTAATCTGTGGTTCCTTGCAGAGGCCTGATCTGGTGGTTGCCCTGAGTGAGAGTTGATCTCGAAACCATTTGTGGGAAAATTAAGTTAGACATTCTTCCATTGAAATAAAATGCAGGGGCCGGGCACAGTGGCTCATGCCTGTAATCCCAGCACTTTGGGAGGCCGGGGCGGGCTGATCACCTAAGGTCAGGAGTTTGAGACCAGCCTGGCCAACACAGCAAAACCTCGTCTCTACTAAAAATACAAAAAAGTTGGCCGGGCGCGGTGGCTCAAGCCTGTAATCCCAGCACTTTGGGAGGCCGAGACGGGCGGATCACGAGGTCAGGAGATCGAGGCCATCCTGGCTAACACGGTGAAACCCCGTCTCTACTAAAAATTACAAAAAACTAGCCGGGCGAGGTGGCGGGTGCCTGTAGTCCCAGCTACTCGGGAGGCTGAGGCAGGAGAATGGCGTGAACCCGGGAGGCGGAGCTTGCAGTGAGCCGAGATCCGGGAACTGCACTCCAGCCTGGGTGACAGAGCCAGACTCCGTCTCAAAAAAAAAAAAAAAAAATACAAAAAAGTTGGTTGGGTGCGGTGGCTCATGCCTGTAATCCCAGCACTTTGGGAGGCCAAGGCAGGAGGATAATGAGGTCAGGAGATCGAGACCATCCTGCCTAACACAGTAAAACCCCGTCTCTACTAAAAAAAAAAAAAAAAAAATAGCAAAAATGAGCCGGCCGTGGTGGCAGGTGCCTGTAGTCCCAGCTACTCAGGAGGCTGAGGCAGGAGAAAGGCGTGAACCTGGGAGGCGGAGCTTGCAGTGAGCCGAGATCGTGCCACTGCACTCCAGCTCCATCTCAGAAAACAAAAACAAAAACAAAAAAATTAGCGGGGTATGGTGGCACACGCCTGTAATCCCAGTTACTTGGGAGGCTGAGGCAGGAGAATCAGTTGAATTCAAAAGGCAGAGGTTGCAGTGAGCCGAGATTGCACCGCTACACATCCCAGCCTAGGTGACAGAGCCAGACTTCGTCTCAAAAAAAAAGGAATGCCGGGCGCGGTGGCTCAAGCCTGTAATCCCAGCACTTTGGGAGGCCGAGACGGGCGGATCTCGAGGTCAGGAGATCGAGACCATCCTGGCTAACACGGCAAAATCCCGTCTCTACTAAAAATACAAAAAACTAGCCGGGCGAGGTGGCGGGCGCCTGTAGTCCTAGCTACTCCGGAGGCTGAGGCGGGAGAATGGCGTAAACCCGGGAGGCGGAGCTTGCAGTGAGCTGAGATCCGGCCACTGCACTCCAGCCTGGGCGACAGAGCGAGACTCCGTCTCAAAAAAAAAAAAAAAAAAAGAATAAAGAAATAAAATGCAGGAGCTGGGCGCAGTGGCTCACACCTGTAATCCCAGCACTTTGGGAAGCCAAGGTGGTAGATTACCTGAGGTCAGGAGTTTGAGACCAGCCTGGCCAACGTGACAAAATCCCATCTCTACTTAAAAAACACACACAAACATTTAGCTGGGTGTGGTGGTTCATGCCTGTAATCCCAGCTACTTGGGAGGCTAAGGCATGAGAACGGCTTGAACCTGGGAAGCAGAGGTTGCAGTGAGATGAGATCATGCCACTGCACTCCAGCCTGAGAGTAACAGAATGAGACCCTGTCAAAAAGAAAGAGAGAGAGAGAGAGAGAGAGAGAGAGAGAGAGAGAGAGAGAGACGGAAAGAGGGAGGGAGGAAGACAATGTGTTTAGGATAGGGAAATTAGGTCATGTGGTATTGGTTGACATGGAGATTGAGATCAACCTATAGCCAGTCAATCAATCCATTATTTGTACACATGATGAGCCCAATATAACTCTGAACACCAAGGCTAAGGTGAGCATCTGTGGCTGGCAATGAGTGTGAGTATGGAGTCATGTATGTTATCACACATCATTGCCAAGAAGAGTTCATGCTTCCACAGCTCCATAGAGGGGACTACTGGAAACTGCATCTGGAATCATCCTAGATGCTACCTTGTGAGCCTCTTCCCGTGGCTGATTCCCATCTATAGCTTTCCCTGTAGTAAACCATAACTGTGAGCACCAAGAGCTTCCAATGAATTCTGTGAGTCTTTCTAGCAAATTATCAACCCTAAATAGGGTCTTGGGGATCCTTGAACTTCAAATTGATATAAAGAGTTTGCAACCAGTCTGGCGAACATGGTGAAACCCCATCTCTACCAAAAATACAAAAATTAGCTGGGCATGGTGGCACATGCCTGTAATCCCAGCTACTTGGGAGGCTGAGGCAGGAGAATGACATGAACCCAGGAGGCGGAGGTTGCAGTGAGCTGAGATCGCGCCACTGCACTCCAGCCTGGGTGACAGGGCGAGACCCTATCTCAAAAAAAGAAAAGAGAAAAAAAGAGGGAGAGATAACATGTCACACCCATGAGAACAGCAAGGCTAGATGCTGTGGCTCATTCCTGTAATCCCAGCACTTTCGGAGGCCAAGGCAGGAGGATCACTTGGGCCCAGGATTTTGACACCATCCTGTGCGACAGAGCAAGACTTTGTCTCAAAAAAAAAAAAACAAAAGGAAGAGGTAGAGGCCAGGCACAGTGGTTCACGCCTGTAATCCCAGCACTTTGGGAGGCCGAGGCAGGTGGATCACAAGGTCAGGAGATCGAGACCATCCTGCCTAACACAGTGAAACCCTGCCTCTACTAAAAATACAACAAAAAATTAGCTGGGTGTGGTGGTCGGCGCCTGTAGTCCCAGCTACTCGGGAGGCTGAGGCAGGAGAATGGGGTGAACTCGGGAGGCAGAGCTTGCAGTGAACCAAGATTACGCCACTGCACTCCAGCCTGGGCAACAGAGTGAAACTCTGTCTCAAACAAAAAAAGAGAAAGCATTTCTCTGAGATTTGCTCTGTCACCTAGGATGGACTGCAGATCCACCATTGCACTCCAGCCTGGGCAACAGAACAAGACTCCGTCTCAAAAAAAAAAAAAGCCACAAAAAAAGAAAAATATATTAAATATATATTAAATTAAATGTTTTGGCCTGGCACGGTGGCTCACGCCTGTAATCCCAGCACTTTGGGAGGCCGAGGTGGGCGGATCACAAGGTCAGGAGATCGAGACCATCCTGGCCAACACTGTGAAACCCCGTCTCTACTAAAAATACAAAAAATTAGCCAGGCACGGTGGTGGACGCCTGTAGTCCCAGCTACTCAGGAGGCTGAGGCAAGAGAATGGCGTGAACCTGGGAGGCAGAGCTTGCAGTGAGCCAAGATGGCGCCACTGCACTCCAGCCTGGGCAATAGAGCGAGACTCTGTCTCAATAAATAAATAAATAAATAAATTAATTAATTAAATGTTTTGTTTTCTCCACTGGTTCCCAAGCAGGGGAAATTTTGACCTCCCTGGAAATATTTCACAATACCTGGAGACATTTCTAGTTGTCAGAACTGGAGGAGGGGTGTTACTGGGATCTAATGAGCTGCTAAACATTCTACCATGTACTGGAAATCCCCCTCAACCAAGAAGCAACTAAGCCAAAATGCCTATAATGCCAAAATTAAACTTCCTGGAATAGCTCTTTTAGTTCTCAGGAGGAGGGCAGACTACACAACCTTGTTTGCTATCAGATATTCAATCAAACAAACAAAAATCTTCATCATTCGAAATTAAAATATTTGGCCAGCCATGGTGGCTCAGGCCTGTCATCTCAGCACTTTGAGAGTCTGAGGCAGGAGGATCACTTAAGCTGAGGAATTTGAGACCAGCCTGGACAGCATACTGAGACCCCGCTCTACAAGAAAATTAAGAAAAAAGGCTGGACACAATGACTCACGCCTCTAATCCCAGTACTTTGGGAGGCTGAGGCAGGCAGATTACCTGAGGTCAGGAATTTGACACCAACCTGGCCAACATGGCAAAACCCCGTCTCTACTAAAAATACAAAAATTAGCCAGGTATGGTGGGGGGGGGACCGCCGAATAAACCCCCCTACTTGGGAGGCTGAGGCAGGAGAACCACTTGAACCTGAGACACAGAAGTTGCAATGAGCCACTGCACTCCAGCCTGGGTGACAGAATGAGACTCCGTCATGAAAAAGAGAAAAAGAGGCCGGGCGCGGTGGCTCAAGCCTGTAATCCCAGCACTTTGGGAGGCCGAGACGGGCGGATCACGAGGTCAGGAGATCGAGACCATCCTGGCTAACACGGTGAAACCCCGTCTCTGCTAAAAAAATACAAAAAACTAGCCGGGCGTGGTGGCGGGCGCCTGTAGTCCCAACTACTCGGGAGGCTGAGGCAGGAGAATGGCGGGAACCCGGGAGGCGGAGCTTGCAGTGAGCTGAGATCCGGCCACTGCACTCCAGCCTGGGCGGCAGAGCCAGACTCTGTCTCAAAAAAAAAAAAAAAAAAAAAAAGAGAAAAAGAAAATTAAAAAAAAAAAAATTGTCATTAACATTCCAGTACTGGCCAGGCCTGGTGACTCACACCTGTAATCCTACCACTTTGGAAGGCCGAGGTATAGATATAAGGATCACCTGAGGTCAGCAGTTCGAGACCAGCCTGGCCAACATGGTGACACCTTGTCTCTACTAAAATTACAAAAATTAGGCCAAGCATGGTGGCTCACGCCTGTAATCCCAGCACTTTGGGAGGCCGAGGCAGGCGGGTCATAAGGTCAGGAGATTGAGACCATCCTGGCTAACACGGTGAAACCCCATCTCTACTAAAAATACAAAAAATTAGCCAGGCATAGTGGCACGCACCTGTAGTCCCAGCTACTCAGGAGGCTGAGGCAGGAGAATTGCTTGAACCTGGGAGATGGAGGTTGCAGTGAGCCGAGATCACACCACTGCACTCCAGTCTGGCAAGAGAGAGAGACTCCGTCTAAAAAAATAAAAAAAAATTAGTCAGGCGGGGTGACTGGCAACTGTAATCCCAGCTACTCTGGAGGCTGAGGCACGAGAATCGCTGGAGCCTGTGAGGCAGAGGTTGCAGTGAGATGAGATCACACCACTGCACTCCAGTGTGGGTGAAAGAGTGAGACCCTACATAAAAAAAAAAAAAAAAAAAAAAAAAGGCCAGGCACAGTGGCTCACGCCTGTAATCCCAGCACTTTGGGAGGCCGAGGTGGGCAGATCATGAGGTCAGGAGATCAAGACCATCCTGGCTAACATGGTGAAACACCATCTCTACTAAAAATACAAAAAGTTAGCCAGGCGTGGTGGTGGACGCCTATAGTCCCAGCTGCTGGGGAGACTGAGGCAGGAGAATGGCATGAACCCGGGAAGCAGAGCTTGCAGTGAGCCGAGATGGCACCACTGCACTCCAGCCTGGGCGACAGAGCCAGACTCAGTCTCAAAAAAAAAAAAAAAAAAAAAAAGCCGGACGCAGTGGCTCATGCCTGTAATCCCAGCACTTTGGGAGGCCAAGGTGGGCAGATCACGAGGTCAGGAGTTCGAGACCAGCCTGGTCAACATAGTGAAAACCTGTCTCTACTAAAAATACAAAAAATTAGGCCAGGTGGGGTGGCTGACGCCTGTAATCTTACCACTTTAGGAGGTCGAGGTAGGAGGATTACCTGAGGTTGGGAGTTTGAGAATAGCCTGACCAACATGGAGAAGCCCCATCTCTACCAAAAATACAAACAATTTTAGCCAGGCATGGTGGCGCATGCCTGAAATCCCCGTTACTTGGGAGGCTGAGGTAGGAGAATTGCTTGATCCTGGGAGGCAGAGGTTGTGGTGAGCCAAGATCGTGCCATTGAACCCCAGCCTGGGCAATAAGAGCGAAACTCTGTCTCAAAAGAAAAAAATAAAAATAAAAATAGAAAAAATTAGCTAGGCTTAATGGCAGGCGCCTGTAATTCCAGCTACTCAGGAGGTTGGACCTCGGAGATGGAGATTGCAGTGAGCCGAAATTGCACCAATGCACTCTAGCCTGGGTGACAGAGCCAGACTCTATCTCAAAAAAAAAAAAAAAAAAGAACAAGAAAAAAAGGTGGGGCAGGGTGACTCATGCCTGTAATCCCAGCACTTTTGGAGGCCGAGGCTTGCAGATCACTTGAGGTCAGGAGTTCAAGACCAGCCTCACCAACATGGAGAAACCCTGAATCTACTAAAAATACAAAATTAGCCGGGTGTGGTGGCGGCACCTGTAATCCCAGCTACTCGGGAGGCTGAGGCAGGAGAATCGCTTGCACCCAGGAGGCAGAGGTTGCAGTGAGCCAAGATCATGCCACTGCACTCCAGCCTGGCAACAGAGCGAGACTCCATCAAAAAAAAAAAAGAAAGAGAGAGAGAGAAAGAAAAAGAAGGAAGGAAGGAAGGAAGGAAGGAAGGAAGGGAGGGAGGGAGGGAGGGAGGGAGGGAGGGACTCAAACTCAACAGCAGGAAGTGCCCAGGGACATGGATCCACCAGATCAGACACAGTCAGTACTACATTAGAGTCACAGGGCTGCAGAGCTACTTTCAGATAGAAACCACATTATTTTATTTTATTTTATTTTTCTGAGACGGAGTCTCACTCTGTTGCCAGGCTGGAGTGCAGTGGCGTGATCTCGGCTCACTGCAAGCTCCGCCTCCCGGGTTCAAGTGATTCTTCTGCCTCAGCCTCCCGAGTAGCTGGGACTACAGGCACCCGCCACCACGCCCAGCTAATTTTTTGTATTTTTATAGAGACAGGCTTTCACCGTGTTAGCCAGGGTGGTCTCGATCTTCTGACCTCGTGATCCACCTGCCTCGGACTCCCAAAGTGCTGGAATTATAGGCGTGAGCCACCGCGCCCGGCACGCCCGGCTAATTTTTTACATATTTTTAGTAGAGACAGCATTTCATCATGCTGGCCAGGATAGTCTTGCTCTCTTGATCTAGTGATCCACCTGCCTCAGCCTCCCAAAGTGCTGGGATTACAGGTGTGAGCCACTGCACCTGGCCTAGAAACAAAATATTTTTGGTAGCAGCTCCTTGGTTATGAAACTTGATTCCACATGACTGTCTTTCAAATATAAAGCCTTCTTTTCCTCCAAATTCTGGAGCAAATAAACTGGAAAATTGTGTTGAGATCAAGATTATCAACATTGACAGATAGTTACTTAACACTCTCTGTGTTCTCAGTATTTTCCATTGCAATTCAAATAAAGCCTTTAGCAGTGGAAGATTATTTATCAGTGATCTTCCTTTTTTTTTTTTTTAATTTTTTGAGACAGGGTCTTCCTCTGTCACCCAGGCTGGAGTGCAGTAGAGCAATCATAGCTCACTGCAGCTTTGACCTCCTGGACCTAAGTGAGCCTCCCACCTCGGCCTCCCCAGTATTTAGGATTACAGGCATGTGCCACCATGCCTAGCAAATTTGGTTTTTTTGTTTTTTGTTTTTTGTTTTGAGACAGAGTTTCACTCTTGTTGCCCAGGCTGCAGTGCAATGGCGCGATCTCGGCTCACCGAAACCTCCACTTCCCGGATTCAAGCGATTCTCCTGCCTCAGCCTGCTGAGTAGCTGGGATTACAGGCATGCACCACCACGACCAGCTAATTTTGTATTTTTAGTAGAGATGGGGTTTCTCCATGTTGGTCATGCTGGTCACAAACTCCCGACCTCAAGTGATCCACCTGCCTTGGCCTCCCAAAGTGCTGGGATTACAGGCATGAGCCACTGTGCCTGGCGACAATTTTTTTTATTGTTTTATAGCGATAGGATATTGCCATGTTTTCTAGGCTGGTCTGGAACTCCTGTACTCAAGCAGTCCTCCTGCCTTGGCTTTCCAAATTGTTGTAATTACAGATATGAGCCACCACACCTGGCTTTCTTTTTTTTTTTTGAGACAGAGTCTTGCTCTGTTGCGCAGGCAAAAGTTCATGGATGCGATCTCGGTTCACTGCAACCTCCACCTCCAGGCTGAAGCAATTCTCCTGCCTCAGCCTTCTGAGTAGCTAGAACTACAAGGACATGTCATCATGCTCAGCTAATTTTTGTATTAGTAGAGACAGGGTTTCACCATATTGGCCAATCTGGTCTCGAACTCTTGTCCTCAGGTGATCCGCCTGCCTTGGCCTCCCAAAGTGCTGGAATTACAGGAGTGAGCTACTGTGCCCGGCCTTTTCAAAAATTTTTATTTTAGTTTTTTGGCCAGGCGCACTGGCTTACGCCTGTAATCCCAGCACTTTGGGAGGCTGAGGTGGCTCAGTTGAGGCCAGGAGTTTGAGACCAGCCTGGCCAACATTGTGAAACCCAATCTCTACTAAAATACAAAAATTAGCCAGGCACGGTGGCGTGCACCTGTAACCCCAGCTACTTAGGAGGCTAAGGCAGGAGAATTGCTTGAACCTGGGAAGCAAATGTTTCAGTGATCCAAGATTGTGCCATTGTACTCCAGCCTGGGCGACAAGAGCAAGACTCTGTCTCAAAAAATAAAAAAAAATTTAGGCCAGGCGTGGTGGCTCACACCTATAATCCCAGCACTTTGGAAGGCCGAGGTGGGTGAATCACCTGAAGTCAGGAGTTCGAAACCAGCCTTGACCAATATGATGAACCCCCCCCGTCTCTACCCAAAATACAAGAATTTAGCCGGGCGTTGGCTAGGCGCGGTAACTCAATCCCAGCACTTTGGGAGGTCAAGGCGGGCGGATCACGCAGTCAGGAGATGGAGACCATCCTGGCTAACTCAGTGAAACCCCGTCTCTACTAAAAATACAACAAATTAGCCAGGCGAGGTGGCAGGCGCCTGTAGTCCCAGCTACTCAGGAGGCTGAGGCAGGAGAATGCAGTGAACCCGGGAGGCAGAGTTTGTAGTGAGCTGAGATCGCGCCACTGCACTCCAGGCTGGGCGACAGAGGGAGACTCTGTCTCAGAAAAAAAAAATTAATAATAATAATAATTAGCCAGGCATGGTGGCATACGCCTGTAATCCCAGCTACTTGGGAGGCTGAGACAGGAGAATCACTTGAACCCGGGAGGCAGAGGTTGTGGTGAGCCGAGATGGCGCCATTGCATTGCGGCCTGGGCAACAAGAGCAAAAAACTGTCTCAAAAAAAAAAAAAAAGGAAAACCAGCTTTGGCGCCGCCAAAAGAACAGCTTTTCTTCCAAGTGAGGCCTCTTGGCAGTAATTCCCCCGCCTGCTGGCTGACTCACTGCCGCCTGGTGCCTTCCTAATTCCATTCTGTCACATGGAGCACAAAACTAATCTCAGAAGGTCTGATGATGTGAGTACATGGCAAGCACCTCCGCATCCCCTCGCTTTGGAAATAGCCCAGGAATACAGAAGCCATAATTTTTTTTTTTTTTCTTTTTCTTTTTGAGACACAATCTCACTCTTGCCCAGGCTGGAGTGCCATGGTGTGATCTCGGCTCACTGCAACCTCCACCTCCTGGGTTCAAGCGATTCTTGTGCCTCAGCCTCCTCAGTAGCAGGGAATACAGGCACCCTAACACCACGCCTGGCTAATTTCTGTATTTTTAGCAGAGACCAGATTTCACCATGTTGGCCAGGCTGGTCTCGCACTCCTAACCTCCAGTGATCTGCCCGCCTCAGCCTCCCAAAGTTCTGGGATTATAGGCTTGAACCCCCACACCTGGCCCAGAAGCCATGCTCTTAATCAGATGAAATCAGTCTCTTGAATTTCCCAGGGCGACTGGATCAGCAGTCAATTCTCAGTTACCTGGGGCTGATTCTTTTCATTTGAAGATTTCTCACATCTCTCAGCCTGCACCTGAAACTGATCACAAGGACCTAGGCAGGGCTCAGCGGTGGATAGTTGGGTAGCCTGGAGTATTGCTGTTTATGACTTTTTTTTTTTTTTTTGAGACGGAGTCTCGCTCTGTCGCCCAGGCTGGAGTGCAGTGGCCAGATCTCAGCTCACTGCAAGCTCCGCCTCCCGGGTTCGGGCCATTCTCCTGTCTCAGCCTCCTGAGTAGCTGGGACTACAGGAGCCCGCCACCTCGCCCGGCTAGTTTTTTGTATTTTTTAGTAGAGACGGGGTTTCACCGTGTTAGCCAGGATGGTCTCGATCTCCTGACCTAGTGATCCGCCCGTCTCGGCCTCCCAAAGTGCTGGGATTACAGGCTTGAGCCACCGTGCCCGGCCGCTGTTTATGACTTTTTTAAAAATTGTGCAGGCCGGGTGCGGTGGCTCACACCTGAAATCCCAGTACTTTGGGAGGGTGAGGCAGGTGGATCACCTGAGGTCAGGAGTTTGAGACCAGCCTGACCAACATGGTGAAACCCCATCTCTAATAAAAATACAAAAATTATCTTGGTGTGGTGGCATGTGCCTATAATCCCAGCTACTCAGGAGGCTGAGGCAGGAGAATCGCTTGAACCTGAGAGATGGAGGTTGCAGTGAGCCAAGATCTCGACACTGCACTGCAGCCTGGGCGACAGAGCGAGACTCTGTCTCAAAAAACAACAACAATATTGTGGTAAAGTCGGACATGGTGGCTCATGCCTATAATCCCAGCACTTTGGGAGGCTGAGGCAGGCGGATCACCTGAGGTCAGGAGTTGGAGATCAGCCTGGCCAACATGGTGAAACCTTGTCTCTTCTAAAAAAAAAAAAAAAAAAAAAAAAAAAAAAAAAAAAAAAAAAAAAGGCCAGGCAGGGTGGCTCAAGCCTGTAATCCCAGCATTTTGGGAGGCCGAGACGGGCGGATCATGAGGTCAGGAGATTGAGACCATCCTGGCTAACACGGTGAAACCCCGTCTCTACTAAAAAATACAAAATGGCCGGGCGCGGTGGCTCAAGCCTGTAATCCCAGCACTTTGGGAGGCCGAGACGGGCGGATCACGAGGTCAGGAGTTCGAGACCATCCTGGCTAACACGGTGAAACCCCGTCTCTACTAAAAAATACAAAAAACTAGCCGGGCGAGGTGGCGGGCGCCTGTAGTCCCGGCTACTCGGGAGGCTGAGGCAGGAGAATGGCGTAAAAACCCGGGAGGCAGAGCTTGCAGTGAGCTGAGATCCGGCCACTGCACTCCAGCCTGGGCGACACAGCGAGACTCCGTCTCAAAAAAAAAAAATAAATAAATAAAAATAAAAAAAAATAAAAAATACAAAAAACTAGCCAGGCGAGGTGGCGGGTGCCTGTAGTCCCAGCTACTCCAGAGGCTGAGGCAGGAGAATGGCGTAAACCCAGGAGGCGGAGCTTGCAGTGAGCCGAGATCACGCCACTGCACTCCAGCCTGGGAAAGAGCGAGACTCCATCTCAAAAAAAAAGAAAAGAAAAGAAAAGAAAAAGCTCTGGCACCGTGGCATGCACCTGTAATCCCAGCTACTCAGGAGGCTGAGGCAGGAGAATCGCTTGAACCCAGGAGATGGAGGTTGCAGTGAGCCGAGCTCGTACCACTGCACTCGAGCCTGGGCAACAGAGTGAGACTCCATCTCAAAAAAAAAAAAAAAAAAAAAAAAAGGCCAGGCACGGTGGTTCACGCCTGTAATCCCAGCACTTTGGGAGGCCGAGGTGGGCGGATCATGAGGTTATGAGATTGAGACCATCCTGGCTAACACAGTGAAACCCTGTCTCTACTAAAAATACAAAAAAAAGTTAGCTGGGCGTGGTGGCGGGCGCCTGTAGTCCCAGCTACTTGGGAGGCTGAGGCAGGAGAATGGCGTGAACCCAGGAGGTAGAGCTTGCAGTGATCTGAGATTGCACCACTGCACTTCAGCCTGGGGGACAGAGCGAGACTCCGTCTCAAAAAAGAGAAAAAAATGGCTGGGTGTGGTGGCTCATGTCTGTAATCCTAGCACTTTGGGAGGCCAAAGCAGGAGGACAACTTGAGCCAAGGAGTTTGAGACCAGCCTGGGCAACAGAGCGAGACCCTATCTCTCCAAAAAAAATTACAAAAATTAGCTGGGTGTGCTGGCACCAACCTGTAGTGGGAGGCTGAAGTAGGAGGATCACCTGACCCCTGGGAGGTTGAGGCTTCAGTAAACCATGATGACACCACAACACTCCAGCTTGGGCAACAGAGTGAGAACCTATGCCAAAAAAAAAAAAAAAAGAGAAAAAAATTGTGGTAAAATACACATTACATAAAGTTTCCCTTTTCTTTGAGACAGGGTGACACTCCATTATCCAGGCTGGAGGGCAGTGGCATGACCTTGGCTCTCTGCAACCTCTGCCACCCATGTTCAATCGATTTTGGTGCCTCAGCTTCCTGAGTAGCTGGGACTACCGGCATGCACAACCACACCTGGCTAACTTTTTGATTTTTGTTGTTGTTGTTGTTGTTGAGATGGGGTATTTTGGGTAGAGACGGGGTTTCACTATGTTGGCCAGCCTGGCCTCAAGTGATCTGCTCACCTCAGCCTCCCAAACTGCTGGGATTATAGGGGTGAGCCATTGTGCCCAGACCAATTTTTTATTTTTAGTTGACACGAGGTCTTGCTCTGTTGCCCAGGCTGGTCTTGAACTCCTAGGCTCAAGTGATCCCCCTACCTGGGCCTCCCAAAGTGCTGAGATTACAGATGTGAGCCACCATGCCTGGCCTTATTTTATTTTTAATAATAGCCCCTCACTGCAAGCTCTGCCTCCCGGGTTTACGCCATTCTCCTGCCTCAGCCTCCTGAGTAGCTGGGACTACAGGCGCCCGCCACCTCGTCCGGCTAGTTTTTTTTGTATTTTTTAGTAGAGATGGGGTTTCACCGTGTTAGCCAGGATGGTCTCAATCTCCTGACCTCGTGATCCGCCCGTCTCGGCCTCCCAAAGTGCTGGGATTACAGGCTTGAGCCACCGCGCCTGGCTTTTTTTTTTTTTTTTTTTTTTTTGAGACAGAGTCTCGTTCTGTTGCCCAGGCTGGATGGAGTTCAGCGGCACGATCTCAGCTCACTGTAGCTTCTGCCTCCTGAGTTCAAGCAATTCTCATACCACAGCCTCCCAAGTAGCTGGGATTACAGGCGTGAGCCACCGTGCCAGGAATTTTTTTTTTTTTTTTTTTAATTGAGAAGGAGTTTTGCTCTTAGTTGCCCAGGCTGGAGCGCAATGGTGCAATCTAGGCTCACTGCAATCTCTGCCTCCCAGCTAATTTATTTATTTTTAGTAGAGACAGGGTTTCTCCATGTTGGTCAGGCTGGTCTCGAACTCCCGACCTCAGGTGATCCACCCACCTCAGCCTCCCAAAGTGCTAGGATTACACACATAAGCCACCGCACGCCTGGCTGATTTTTTTTTTTTTTTGAGATGGAGTCTCGTTTTGTCGTCCAGGCTGGAGTGCAATGGTGTGATCTCAGCTCACTGCAACTTCTACGTCCCAGGTTCAAGCGATCCTCCTGCCTCAGCCTCCAGAGTAGCTGGGACTACAGGTGTGTGCCACCATGCCTGGATAATTTTTGTATTATTATTTTTTTTAAAGTAAAGATGGTGTTTCCTCATATTGGCCAAGCTGGTCTCAAACTCCTGATCTTGTGATCTGCCTGCCTTGGCCTCCCAAAGTGCTGGGACTACAGGTGTGAGCCACTGTGCCTGGCCTACACTTACGATTTTTAAGAGGCTGTTACTGTCTTCTGTTTTCAGAGCAGTGCATTTCAAGTTTACAAAATTGCCTAGCATGGTAGCTCACACCTGTAATCCCAGCACTTTGGGAGGCTGAGGTGGGAGGACTGCTTGAGCTCAGGAGATCAAGACCAGCCTGGGCAACATGGCAAAACCCCATCTCTACAAAAAAAAAACAAAAATTAACCAGGTGTGGAGGTGCGCACCAGTAGCCCCAGCTACTCAGGAGGCTGAGGCGGGAGGATGGCTTGAGCTCTGGAGGTTGATGCTGCAGTGAACCATGACTGTGCTACTGCACTCCAGCCTGGGTGTGACAGAGTGAGACCTTGCCTCAAAAAGTAACTAACTGGCCGGTGCGGTGGCTCACACCTGTAATCCCAGCACTTTGGGAGGCTGAGGCAGGCGAATCACGAGGTCAGGAGATCGAGACCATCCTGGCTAACACGGTGAAACCCCATCTCTACTAAAAAATACAAAAAAAACTAGCCGGGCGAGGTGGCGGGCGCCTGTAGTCCCAGCTACTCGGGAGGCTGAGGCAGGAGAATGGCGTGAACCCGGGAGGCGGAGCTTGCAGTGAGCTAAGATCCGGCCACTGCACTCCAGCCTGGGCGACAGAGCCAGACTCCCTCTCAAAAAAAAAAAAAAAAAAAAAAAAAAAAAAAAAAAAAAAAATTGGCCGGGCGCGGTGGCTCAAGCCTGTAATCCCAGCACTTTGGGAGGCTGAGACGGGCGGATCATGAGGTCAGGAGATCGAGACCATCCTGGCTAACATGGTGAAACCCCGTCTCTACTAAAAAATACAAAAAACTAGCCGGGCGAGGTGGTGGGCGCCTGTAGTCCCAGCTACTCGGGAGGCTGAGGCAGGAGAATGGCGTGAACCCGGGAGGCGGAGCTTGCAGTGAGCTGAGATCTGGCCACTGCACTCCAGCCTGGGTGACAGAGCGAGACTCCATCTCAAAACAAACAAACAAACAAACAAACAAACAAAAAAATTAGCCAGGTGTGGTGGCGGGCGCCTGTAGTCCCAGCTACTCCAGAGGCTGAGGCAGGAGAATGGTGTGAACCTGGAAGGCGGAGCTTGCAGTGAGCCGAGATCACGCCACTGCACTCCAGCCTGAGCGACAAAGCGAGACTCCCTCTCAAAAAAAAAAAAAAAAGTAACTAACTTAATAAATAAATGTTTATAAAGTCATTAGAAGAATTGGTGTGCAGCCCCAGGGAAAAGTAATAGCTGGATGAGACCAGCACAGCAAAACGCCTTTCCTGAGAGAAGCAGAGCTGCTGAGGCCCAGACTCAGCCGGGCTTACTCTCTCACATCTGCAGGTGATGTTCGGGAAAGCCCGGCTTGATTTGCCTTGGGACAGCTTCCAGCAGCTCCAGTTCAGGGTTGGAAAACTTGTTCTGCCACTGTCTTGTGGATGCCACTCCCAGATTTATATATTTATTTTTTGATGGACTCTCGCTCAGTCACCCAGGCAGGAGTGCAGTGGTGTGATCTCACTGACTGCAATCTCCGCCTCCTAGGTTGGAGAGATTCTCCTGCCTCAGCCTCCCAAGTAAAACTGGGACCACAGGTGCCCGCCACCAAGCCTGGCTAACTTTTGTATTTTTAGTAGAGACAGTGTTTTCCCATGTTGGCCAGGCTGGTTTCAAACTCCTGGCCTCAAGTGATCTGCCCCCCTTGGCCTCCCAAAGTGCTAGGATTACAGGAAAGAGCCACAGCGCCCAGAGCAATCTTAGGTGGATTTTCTCCATTTTAGTTGTACTCATTTGTGTGTGTGTGTGGGTGTGTGTGTGAGTGTGTAGTAAATTTTATACGATTTGCTTCCTACGTAGGTTTGCATATTCACCCCCACATTCAAAATACTGATCAGGGCTGAGGTGAGTGGCTCACTTGAGGTCAGGAGTTCCAGACCCACCTGGCTAACGTGGTGAAACCCCGTCCCTACTAGAAATACAAAAATTAGCCAGGCATTGTGGTGGGCGCCTGCAATCTCAGCCATTTTGGAGGCTGAGGCAGGAGAATTGCTTGAACCCAGGAGGTGGAGGTTGCAGTGAGCCAAGACTGTACCACTATACTCCAGCCTGGGAGACAGAGCAAGACTCCATCTCAAAACAAAACAAATTAATCAGATAGTATGTAACATTTTTGAGATTGGCTTCCCGCCCCTCCCCTCCCTGCTCCCACCCAGAGCATAATTTCCTAGAGATTCATTCATCTCAGCTGTTGTGCATCTCAGTAGTTTATTCCTATTTAGTTTTTTGAGACTGGGTCTCGCTCTGTGGCCCTGGCTGGAGTGCAGTGATGAAATCATGACTCACGCAGCTTTGATCTCCTGGCCTCAAGTGATTCTCTCTCCTCAGCCTTCCGAGTAGCTGGGACTATAGGCTGAATGAGCACCCCTTGCTCATTTTTTTTTTTTTCTGAGACGGAGTCTTGCTCTGTCGCCCAGGCTGGAGCGCAGTGGCCGGATCTCAGCTCACTGCAAGCTACGCCTCCCGGGTTCACGCCATTCTCCTGCCTCAGCCTCCCGAGTAGCTGGGACTACAGGCGCCCGCCACCTCGTCCGGCTAATTTTTTGTATTTTTTAGTAGAGGCGGGGTTTCACCGTGTTAGCCAGGATGGTCTCAATCTCCTGACCTCGTGATCCGCCCGTCTCGGCCTCCCAAAGTGCTGGGATTACAGGTTTGAGCCACCGCGCCCAGCCGAACCTTGCTCATTTTTAAAAGTTTTCTAGAGATACCGTCTCATCTCCCTATGTTGGCCAGGCTGGTCTCAAACTCCTGGGCTCAGGCGATCCTCTTACCTCGGCCTCCGAAAGTGCTGGTATTACAGGCATGAGCCACCATGCCTAGTTTGATGATTACTCTTGATGGAGACCCAAAGTGCCATAATTCAGAGCCAGAATCTTTTTTTTTTTTTTTTTTTTTTTTGAGACGGAGTCTGGCTCTGTCGCCCAGGCTGGAGTGCAGTGGCGCGATCTCGGCTCACTGCAAGCTCCGCCTCCCGGGTTCACGCCATTCTCCTGCCTCAGCCTCCCGAGTAGCTGGGACTACAGGCGCCCACAACCGCGCCCGGCTAATTTTTTGTATTTTTAGTAGAGACGGGGTTTCACCGTGGTCTCGATCTCCTGACCTTGTGATCCGCCCGCCTCGGCCTCCCAAAGTGCTGGGATTACAGGCGTGAGCCACCGCGCCCGGCCAGAGCCAGAATCTTAGAAGAGCTTAATAAATTCAACTTAAGATAAAAAAAAAAAAGGCTAAAATAAAACACAAAATTTCTGACAAGTGTGGGCAGTCAGGTTTCCATATGTAGTTGGTAGAAGGGGTATGCTTAGTATAAACATAATGTGAAATGCTGGGTATTTCCTGAATTGTGTTAAAACCACAGCTACCGGCCAAAATAAAACTATTACCCTGAGTTTCTGTCTTGGAAGAATTGTTTTCTGAACTGTATATCTCACTGCTAGGTTTAGGGAAATCACCTTTTCTTTTTTTCTTGTGAGACAGAGTCTCGCTTTGTCACCAGGCTGGAGTGCAGTGGCACGATCTCGGCTCATGGCAACCTGTGCCTTCTGGGTTCAAGAGATTCTCCTACCTCCGCCTCCCAAGTAGCTGGGACTACAGGCGCATGCCACCACCCCCAGCTAATTGGAAAATCACCTTGAGGCCCAGATTTGAGGGCAAGAGGTCATCTTCCCTCCCTCCCCCTCCTTTCTTTCTTTCTTTCTCTGTCTTCTTTTTTTTGAGACGGAGTCTCCCTCTGTCAACTCTGTCACCAGGCTTGAGTGTAGTGGGGTGATCTCGGCTCACTGCAACCTCACCTCTGCCTCCTGAGTTCAAGCGATTCTCCTGCCTCAGCCTCCCGAGTAGCTGGGATTATAGGTGCCCACCACCATGCCCAGCTAATTTTTGTATTTTTAGTAGAGACGGGGTTTCACCATGTTGGCCAGGATGGTCTCCATCTCTTGACCTCGTGATCTGCCTGTCTCGGCCTCCCAAAGTGCTGGGATTACAGGCCTGAGCCCGGCCAATTTTTTTTTTTTTTTTGGAGGTGCAGTCTTGCTGTGTCACCCCAGCTGGAGTGCAATGGTGCGCTCTCGGCTCACTGCAACCTCGCCCTCTGGGGTTTAAGCAATTCTCCTGCTTCAGCCTTCTGAGTAGCCAGGATTATAGGCGCCTGCCACCATGCCAGCTAATTTTTGTATTTTTAGTAGAGACAGGGTTTCACCATATTTGTCAGGCTGGTCTTGAACTCCTGACCTTGTGATTTGCCTGCCTTGGCCTCCCAAAGTGTTGGGATTACAGGTGTGAGTCACCGTGCCTGGCCTCTTTTTTTGTTTTTTGAGACGGAGTCTTGCTCTGTTGCCCAGGCTAGAATGCGATGTTATAATCTCGGCTCACTGCTAGCTCCGCCTCCCGGGTTCACGTCATTCTCCTGCCTCAGCCTCCTGAGTAGTTTAGGACTACAGGCGCCTGCCAACATGCCCGGCTAATTTTTTGTATTTTTACTAGAGACCGGGTTTCACCATGTTAGCCAGGATGGTCTCGATCTCCTGACCTCATGATCCACCAGCCTAGGCCTCCCTAAGTGCTGGGATTACAGGCGTGGCCTACCGCGCCCGGCTAATTTTTGTATTTTTAGTAGAGACGGGGTTCACCGTGTTGGTCAGGCTGGTCTCTAACTCCTGACCTCAGGTGATCCGCCCGCCTCGGTCTCCCAAAGTGCTGGATTACAGGCGTGAGCCACCAAGTTCAGCCTCTCACACTGCGCTCTTTTGCTTATTAATCTTGCTTCTTGTCCTCCTCCCCCACTAGACCGTGGGATCCACGGTGGCTGAGATACAGTAGCAGATCAATAAATATTTGCTAAGCTAATTAACGGCACTCGGGAGGTTTTGCAGAGAAGGCGGCCACGGTCGGGCCCCGCCTAGCTCCCCAAACAGGCCTTGCCGCCCCAGATCAGGGATCAAAGCGGTTCCCAAGCGCGCCCTTGGTCCGCGGAAAACCACTGCCCGGTCTTGGCCCAGGCGGCCGGTCCTACGGTCCAGGGTTCCTATTTCCGAGCCTCAGGAACCTCCTTTCCCCATGGATCCCACAGCCACCGGGATCCCATCCCCCAATTGCCCCGCCGCCACCGCCGTCGCCGTCGCCGCCGCAGTGGCGCCCGCTCTGCGCATGCTCCCGTGCGTCAGGACGCGCGGCGTGCGGAGGGCGAAGCTGCCCGTGCGCAGGCGCGAGGCCTCGCAGCCCGAGTGGGGCGGTGCACGGGACGCGCGTGCTTCCTCCGGACCACGCCCACCTCTGTCAGCTCTGGAGCGGGCGCGCACGCGCGGGGGGAGAGGAAGGGCGGGCTGGCGCGCGCACAAGGCTGGGCAGGCGGCGGAAGCTGGAGAGGCCGCCGCGGTGCTGAGGGGGAGGGGAGCCGGCGAGCGCGCGCGTAGCGGGGGCGCGGGCGGCGCGCGTGTGTGTGAAGGGGGGGCGGTGGCCGAGGCAGTCGGGCGCGCGCGCGAGGCTTCCCCTCGCTTGGCGGCTGCGGCGGCTTCTTTGTTTCGTGAGGAGAAGCGAGACGCCCACTCTGCCCCCGGCCCCGCGCGGAGGGGCGGGGGCGGCGCCGGGAAGGCGACGGCGCCGGCGGCTCCCGGTAAGGAACGCGGGCCGCGGGGGCAGCGCGGCGCGGGGCCAGGGAGGGCGGTTTGAATGGAGCCGGGGCGCCGAGGGGGGAGGGGGCCGCCGGCGCGCCCTGTGCGGGACCGGGGTACGGCGGCGCCCGAGGGTCAAGAAGCGCCGCCGGCAGCCGCGCTCGTGGGGAAGGCCACAGCGTCGCGAGGCCGCGGCAGCGGCGGTCCCCGCGGAGCGGCGGGGTGGGTGGGGGGCCCGGGCCGCGTGGAGGCCGCGCGATCCTCTCTGCGCGCGCTCTCGCCGGGGTCGCCGGACAAAGCTCGCCCCCCTCGCCCGGCACCCCTACAGTAGCCCTCCCAATTGCAGCGGCTCCAACAATAGGCAGGCGTTGGGGCTTTTCTGGCTGCGTGTTAAGGGGTCCGACCCGAATGTTGCCTTTTTGGCGAAGCTACGATCTGGGCTCAGTAGCCAAACCTCCAGATATGTCCGGCGTCGGCCGGACACGGGCATTAGCGGCCCCCTTGGGCTAGCCGACTTCAAATTGTCTTAAAAACGCGTCATTCCAGATTTTCAAGGAAAGGTAAAGGACTCCCCCAATGACTTTCAGTTAGTGACTTCAAAATGTTTGCCCGGAATTGGGGTTGGGGATGGGGTCGGCGGCAAGTAAGGGAGCACGGTGGAAATCCTTTGCTGTGTAAAAGCATTGCTTTTCTTTTGCATCCTTTTTCCTCCTTCCCAATTGGTTTTTCAGATTAAGGCTTTTATTTTCAACGTGGACCTTTTAGGCGAGTGTTTTGTCCGGATCTTGAAGACACCAGTCTTGATTTTTTTTTTTTTTTTTTTTTTTTGGTCAATGTCTCCTTGGGGAAAGTAGAAAGGGAGTAAGCGGAAAAGCCACTTCGCAGGAATTTGAAACAAGTTTTCAGTTTGGATTGATAGGGTGCATTAAGCTTGATTCCTGGTGCTGTCAGTCACTTAGCACACTGTCACTTTAGGGAAGTGCTTAACCTCTCTGAACCTCTTAGTTTTCCTCCTTTGTGAAAGCTCCTTTGTGAAAGGGGGTAATCTCCCAAATGCAGTTGGTAAAAGCCTGTAAAATGGTTCCTGGCAAGTGGGAAGCACTGTTGTTACTGTCTGGTTCAGTCTCCCTCATTGTTCAGCAAATAACTTCTTGAGGTCCTACTAAGTGTTGGATGGTCGGGGGGTTGGATCCTGGAACCTCTGCAGTCTTGGAGGGGATCGGGTGGTCAACGTGGGAACAAACACTCTTGGCCTGTCATTTAATGCTCTTGACCTGCGCTGTGAGAGGGACACAGCGGACAGGCAGGGGATCGGTGGTAGCCAGAGATCACGGGGGCTGCCTGAAAGAGGGGCCCTCAAAATCAGGGAGGATATATGTAGGATTGTATTTTGTTTTTGAGACAGTCTTGCCTGTCGCCCAGGCTGAAGTTCAGTGTCCCGATCTCCGCTCACTGTAACCTCTGCCTCCTGGGTTCAAGCGATTCTCCTGCCTTAGCCTCCTGAGTAGCTGGGACTACAGGTGCCCGCCACCACGCCTGGCTAATTTTTGTATTTTTAGTAAATATGGTGTTTTACCATGTTGGCCAGGCTGGTCTCAAACTCCTGACCTCAGGTGATCCACCCACCTCGGCCTCCCAAAGTGCTAGGACTACATGTGTGAGCCACCGCGCCAGAAGTGTATTTTGACTTTCCCTGGCCACCTGGGACTAGCCATTGTTCCCCTCAGCTATACTCACGCATCACCTTGGTCCTTTCCGGTGTAGCTGTCACCCCCAGCACCGTGAGAGCTGGGGTTGTGTCTGCCTGGCTGACCCCAGAGTACTCTGGGCCTGACACATAGTAGGTCTTTAGAGAAATTCTGTGGATTGAATGAGGGGGGTGGGGTCCTGTGGAAGATCACGTGACCATCTGTGTAAAAGGCTTGGTGCAGGGTGGGGTGCAGTGGCTCACACCTGACATCCCAGCAATTTGGAAGGCTGAGGTGGGGGAATTGCTCGAGCCCAGGAATTTGAGACTAACTTGGGCAACATAGTGAGACCTCATCTCTACAAAATATATAAAAATTAGCTGGGTGTGGTGGCATGTGCCAGTGGTCCTAGCTACTCAGGAGGCTGAGGTGGGAGGATTGCTTGAACCAGAGACGTGGAGGCTGCAGTGAACCATTCTTGCGCCCCTGCATTCCAGCCTGGGTACTAGAGTAAGAATGTCTCAAAAAAAAAAAAAAAAAAAAAAAGAAAAAGGAGAAAAAAAAGCTTGGTGCAGAACTGGGCATGGGTTGTAAGGGATACAGGTTAGTTATTTTAACAGTTTTGGAACTTTCCAAGCCATTGTTTCCCGAACCTCAGTTGTCTTCCTCTCCCCTACAAAGTGTGGGGTGGTGGTTAGCGTGGGGCGGTGGTAAGGAGTACCCATTCTGGAATCAGACCTCCTGAATTCACACCCAGCTCTTGAAATCCTAGCTTAACCTCAAACGAGGCGCTTAGCAGTAGGGCCCCCACTTGTGAAACAGGTAGGACGAGGATGCCTGAAACTTCACAGGCTTCTTGTGAGGGTTGAATGAGGTCACATGGGAAGCCGCTAACACACTGCAGCACCTGATGCATAGTGAACACTCGATTTTTTTTTTTTTTTGAGATGGAGTCTTGTTCTGTCACCTGGGCTGAAGTGCAATGCCCCTGTAGTCCCAAGCTCCTTGAGAGTCTGGGGCAGGAGGTCCAGGCTGCAGTGAGCCGTGATTGAGCCACTGCACTCCAGCCTGGGTGACGAAGCGAGACCCTGTCTAAAAAAAGAAATAAAAATTAATGCATACCTAGTTAGGAAAGTAATAAATGGTTTTGCATGGGCCACCTAAAATCATTTTGTGTTCAGCCCTTTAGGAGATGTAAATGTTGATGGTGCAGGCTTTTGAGCAGGGGAGGTGGTATCATCAGAGGTAGGGTGATACAGGGCAATGCAGTGGTCTCCAAACTTTTTGTCAGTGAGGAGCATTCCAACATATGTGTATTTATTTACAATTTATTTGCATACCTTTGCTTCTCCTTGGGGACCCTCAAAACACCTGGAAATAACCTTAGACCAAATCCATGTCTTGGCTGTTTATGGGAGGTGGGAGCATGGGAGGGACTAGGGTTTTGGGCAGATGTCTAGTGGAACTTTCTTTTTTTTTTTTTTTTTTTGAGATAGAGTCTTACTTTTGTTGCCCAGGCTGGAGTGCAATGGCACGATCTCATCTCACTGTAACCTCTACCTCCTGGGTTTGAGCAATTCTTCTGACTCAGCCTCCTGAGTAGCTGAGATCACAGGTGTGTGCCACCACACCCAACTAAGTTTTGTATTTTTAGTAGAGACGGGGTTTTACCATGTTGGCCAAGCTGGTTTTGAATTCCTGACCTCAACTGATCCACCCACCTTGGCCTCCCGAAGTACTGGGATTACAAGCATGAGCCACTGTGCCCGGCCCTTTTTTTTTTTTTTTTTTTTTGAGACAGAGTCGTTCTGTCGCCCAGGCTGGAGTATAGTGGCGCGATCTTGAGTCACTGCAGCTGCCGCCTCCCGGTCTCAAGCGATTCTCATGCCTCAGCCTCTCGAGTGGCTGGCACTACAGATGTGCACCACCACGCCCAGCTAATTTTTGTATTTTTAGTAGAGACTGGGTTTCACCATGTTGGCCAGGCTGGTCTCGAACTCCTGGCCTCTTGTGATCTTCCCACCTCAGCCTCCCAAAGTGCTGGGATTACAGGAGTGAGCCACCGTGTCCGGCCAGTGGAACTTTCTATCAGTAAGGAAACTTTCTATCAGTTCCATCGGTGGAACTTTCTATCAGTAAGGAAACAGAGGCCTAGGGTTATTTTCTTTCACAAGCGCTGTCAAGTCAACTGCCTGGGTTTGACTCCTGGGTTTGTCTTTTTCCGTCCCTAGGTCATCAAGGCTGCCGTGGCACAGAGGGACCCATTCATGGTGCCTATAGACAGAACACAATGTGAATGGCGCCCCCTGGAGTTGTGCAAGAAATGACCCAGTCACTCTGCCCCATTTATGTGGCAAACAAGCATGCATTTAGTGCCTGCCATGTGCCAGGCACTGCTGGGGAGCTGGGTGTTCCGTGGGGAATGGGCAGACAAGGGTCCTGTTCTCAGTAGCTCACATCCCACTCTTGATTTGCAAAGCGGGGCAGTATTAGTACCCAGGTTGTAGGATTGCTGCAAGAGCTCAACAACCAGTGACAAATGCGAAGTGCTTAGGATGGTGCCTGGCATGTAGTGCTAAACAGTTGTTAGGTCTCATCATTTATCGGGATTTCTGCAACAGCCTGGTGGGATGACATAGATAATATATTTTTTCCTCTCGTAAGAAGTTCTATATGTTTCTTTTTTTTTTTTTTTTTTGAGACGGAGTCTTGCTCTGTGCCCCAGGCTGGAGTGCAGTGGCGCGATCTCGGCTCACTGCAAGCTCCGCCCCCCCGGGTTCACGCCATTCTCCTGCCTCAGCCTCCCGAGTAACTGGGACTACAAGCGCCCACCACCTCGCCCGGCTAATTTTCTTGTATTTTTAGTAGAGACAGGGTTTCACCGTGTTAGCCAGGATGGTCTCGATCTCCTGACCTCGTGATCCGCCCGTCTCGGCCTCCCAAAGTGCTGGGATTACAGACTTGAGCCACCGCGCCCGGCCAGTTCTATATGTTTCAAAGTGGTAGCAAAGGAATTAGCTCCTCCATTTTGTCCTTAATGGTTGCGCGTTAACAGCAGGGATACATTCTGAGGAATGTGTTGTGAGATGATTTTGTGGTTGTGTGAAGATTGTAGAGTGTGCTACACACATCTGGATGGTGGCGCCTCATCCACATGTAGGCTCTGTGGTATAGCCTGTTGCTCCCAGGCTGTAAACCTGTACAGCATGTCCCTGTACTGATTATTGTAGGCAATTGTGACCCGATGGTGTTTGTGTATCTAAATATATCTAAACATAGAAAACATATGGGAAAAATACAGTATTATGATCTTTAATAAATTTTTCTAACTAGACAATTCAAAGAGGAAGGTATAATCTTATGAGACTATTTTATATTTGGTCTGTCATTGGCCAGAATGTTACGTGGTGAAGAAAACCATGCTTTGAAATTTCACCATAAGGCATTGGAAAGGGGAGAGTGTCTTTAATGGCATGGGTTTTGTTTTGTTTTGTTTTGTTTTTTTGAGACGGAGTCTTGCTGTGTCGCCCAGGCTGGAGTGCAGTGGCGTGATCTTGGCTCACTGCAAGCTCCGCCTCCTGGGTTCACGCCATTCTCCCGCCTCAGCCTCCCAAGTAGCTGAGACTACAGGCGCCCGCCACCACGCCCGGCTAGTTTTTTGTATTTTTAGTAGAGACGGGGTTTCACCATGTTAGCCAGGATAGTCTCGATCTCCTGACCTCGTGATCCACCGGCCTCGGCCTCCCAAAGTGCTGGGATTACAGGCTTGAGCCACCGCGCCCGGCCTTGTTTTTTTTTTTTGAGGTGAAGTTTCCCTCTTGTTGCCCAGGCTGGAGTGCAATGGCGCGATCTTGGCTCACTGCAACATCCGCTTCCTGGGTTCAAGCGATTCTCCTGCCTCAGCCTCCCGAGTAGCTGGGATCACAGGCGCCCGCCACCACATCCGGCTAATTTTTTGTATATTTAGTAGGGATGGAGTTTCATCATGTTGACCAGGCTGATCTTGAACTTCTGACCTCAGGTGATCCACCTTCCTCAGCCTCCCAAAGTGCAGGATTACAGACATGAGCCACTGCGCCTGGCCGGGTTTTTAAAAATATCAAATGTTCAGCCAAGTGTGATGGCTCATGCCTGTAATCCCCACACTTTGGGAGGCCAAACAGGGCAAATCACTTGATCCCAGGAGTCCAAGACCAGCCTGGGCAGCATGGCAAAACCCCATCTCTACAAAAAAGTTAAAAAATTAGCCGGGCGTGGTGTTGCACGCCTGTAGTCCCAGCTACTTGGGAGGTTGAGGTGGGAGGATCAAGCCCAGGAGGTGGAGGCTGCAGTAAGCTGTGATTGCACCACTGCACTCCAACCTGGGTTATGGAACAAGACCCTATCTTTAAAAAGCCGGATGGGTTGGGCTGGGTGCAGTGGCTAACGCCTGTAATCCTAGCACTTTGGGAACCTAAGGCAGGTGGATTGCCTGAGCTCAGGAGTTTAAGACCAGCCTGGGCAACACGGTGAAACCCTGTCTCTACGAAAATACAAAAGAAAGTAGGCGGGCGTGGTGGCATGTGCCTGTAGTCCTAGCTACTTGGGAGAGTGAGGCAGGAGAATTGCTTGAACCTGGGAGGCCGAGGTTGCGGAGATTGTGCCACTGCACTCCAGTCTGGATAACAGAGCAAGACTCCGTCTCTTTAATAAAAAAAAAAAAAAACAAAAAAAAAAACCCCGGGTGGGAAGGATAACAGCTGCTCTAATACTGGGGGAAGGTATGAGAGGGAACAGGTCAGAATGAAGCCTGAGGCTGAATGGAGGAGCTTCAGGTGCTGCCACCCTCATAGGTGTCAACCCTAAGGAGACATAGCAGACTCATTAGTATGCCCAGTGATTTCTTGATTGAAGTTTTCTGTTAACTGCATCCTGAGGAGATTAATTTTTCAGGGTGTGGGATTGACGGGCATGTGAATTGTGGCCTCAACTCTTTTTCATATATGGGAAAGGGCCTGGATGGAAGTGCCAAGTGTAGCTGGGTTTGTTGTTACAGGGCAGAGAGAAGGGGTGCATTGATTTCCCTCCAATTCCCTCAGGGAAGGGGGCTTTCTTTTTTTTTTTTCTTTTTTTTTGAGACGGAATCTCGCTCTGTCGCCCAGGCTGGAGTGCAGTGATGCGATCTCGGCTCACTGCAAGCTCCGCCTCCTGGGTTCACACCATTCTCCTGCCTCAGCCTCCCGAGTAGCTGGGACTACAGGCGCCCGCCACCAAGCCCGGCTAATTATTTTTTTGTATTTTTAGTAGAGACGGGGTTTCACCATGTTAGCCAGGATGGTCTCGATCTCCTGACCTCGTGAATCACCCTCCTCGGCCTCCCAAAGTGCTGGGATTACAGGCGTGAGCCACCGCGCTCGGACGGAAGAGGGCCTTCTTTAGAAAACAGTTAAATGTTAGCAGGGTGGAAACCATCCCTGGCCCCTTTCAATTTTTTTTTTTTTTTTTTTTTTTTTTTGAGACAGAGTTTCGCTCTTGTCATCCAGGCTGGAGTGCAATGGCGTGAGCTTGGCTCACCTCAACCTCCGCCTCCCAGGTTCAAGCGATTCTCCTGCCTCAGCGTCCTGAGTAACTGGGATTACAGGCATGCGCCACCACGCCCGGCTAATTTTCTATTTTTAGTAGAGACAGGGTTTCTCCATGTTGGTCAGGCTAGTCTCGAACTCCCGACCTCAGGTGATCCACCTGCCTTGGCCTCCCAAAGTGTTGGGATTATGGGCATGAGCCACCGTGCCCGGCCTCAAATTTTTTTTAAGTCCCAGACTGGTTTCCAGAGCTTTACTGTTGGGGACTCTGTTACCTCCCTAAAGGGACATAGCTTCATCTATGTATGTGGACACTTGTCACTGTGAACCGTTTTGCCCTGCGTGCAGCCAGCTGTGAGTGTGATAGAGGAGCACGAGCCCCATTTTTAGTGGCAAACGACTTTAAAATGGTTCTTTGAGGTGCTTTTTTTTCCCCCCCACTTTTTATTTTTTTAGAGACGGAGACTTGCTGTGTTGCCCAGGCTGACCTTTAACTCCTGGACTCAAGTGATCCTCCGGCCTCCACCTCCTGACTAGCTGTAATTACAGGCGTGATCTGCTGTGCTAGCTCTTGGGGGTTTTTTAGGTTTTCTGTTGGCCACTGACAAGTCATGCCCCAGTGGCTCAGGAAGCAGGTGGCTGATGTGACAGTTGCTGCTCACCTGTTCCAGTGGGAGACTTGAGGGGGAGGGTCTGCTGTATGCGACCCAGCTTGCCCCGAAAGTCCCAGTAAAGGGGCACAGTGGATGTCTCATTGTGCCCAGGGAGCTGAAACTGGCCCTGTGATGATCAAATGTGATTCTGGCACAGCCTGGACTGGCTGGGCACCAGAAGGCCTTCCCCACCTCCTGGAGGCATCTCCTGGGTGCTCCCGCCTGTGGGAGTGGCTCTTGGCTTGCCCTTCCTCTTGGCTCTGCCCTTCCTCGATCTTCAAGGTTCTCATCCTATCCCTTTTGATCCTCGGCCTGAATCAGTTACTCAGGCCCTGGAGTCAGCGAGACTTGAGGTGGGATTCTCTTCTGCATGACTTAACCTCTTTGAACTCAGAATTCCGTTTTCCCAACAGAATCTCCCTGACCTCCACCCCCCACCTCAGGAACCAGGGGCTGAACCCTGGCCCTGCTTGGCTTTGCCAAGCCTTGCTCTAGGGCTTGGTCAGCCTCGAGGAAGGGGGGTCTTTTTATGTTTATTTAAAAATTTATGTTTTAGGTTTGACTTTCTTTTTTTTTTTTTTTTTTTTTTTTTTTTTTTGAGACGGAGTCTCGCTCTGCCACCCAGGCTGGAGTGCAGTGGCCGGATCTCAGCTCACTGCAAGCTCCGCCTCCCGGGTTCACGCCATTCTCCTGCCTCAGCCTCCCGAGTACCTGGGACTACAGGCGCCCGCCACTGCGCCCGGCTAGTTTTTTGTATTTTTTAGTAGAGACGGGGTTTCACCGTGTTAGCCAGGATGGTCTCGATCTCCTGACCTCGTGATCCGCCCGTCTCGGCCTCCCAAAGTGCTGGGATTACAGGCTTGAGCCACCGCGCCCGGCCTTAGGTTTGACTTTCTTAGAAGTGGAGGTCTTGCTGTTATCTCCCAGGCTGGTCCTGAACCCCTTGGCTCAAAGGATCTGCCTACTTCAGCCTCCCAAAGTGCTGGGATTATGGGCGTGAGCCACCACACCCGGCCCCTTTTTATATTTCTTTCTTTTTTTGAGGCGGAGTTTGGCTCTTGTTACCCAGGCTAGAGTGCAATGGCATGGTCTTGGCTTACCACAACCTCTGCCTCCTGGCTTCAAGTGATCCTCCTGCCTCAGCCTCCCGAGTAGCTTGGATTAAAGACATGCGCCACTACGCCCAGCTAATTTTGTATTTTTAGTAGAGACGAGATTTCTCTGTGTTGGTCAGGCTGATCTCAAACTCCCAACCTCAGGTGATCCGCCTGCCTCAGCCTCCCAAAGTGCTGGGATTACAGGCTTGATTCACTGCGCCCGGCCCCCTCTACGTTTCTAACAGCACGTCCCAGCCGAGACCCTGGTGCTCACCCTTGCCTCTTCTCTTGCCCTCACCTGCACATCCATTCCATCAGCATGTCCAGAGAAATTAAAGTCATCAGACCGTGCCACTCCTGTGCCTGGAACATTCTAGCACCTCCCCACTGCACTGGATGCTCCTGGAGCCCCTTTACTGCGGCCCTCAAGGCCTATGACTTCTCCCCTACACCCCACTTGCAGCCGCACCCACTTGTCCTCTGAGGTATGATATGAAATATATTTGGTCTTTGTGCCACATGTCATAGGAGTGATAGGGGTGTCTTTTAAAATTCATAATGAGCCCCTTTTGATCACAGCTGAGTTTATGCTTATGAGGTGATTTAGGGTGGGGCTCCTAGATAGCCCAGGATGGGGCTGGTCACCAGAAAGACCAAGTGGTTAGAGGGTGGCATGCGCAGAGGGGGTGGTGAAACTCTGCATCTCTTCCATCTGGTTGACTGCGAGTCGTATCCGTTATAATAAACCATTAATGGGAAGTGAAGTGCCTGCCTTAGTTCTGGGCGCTGCTTTAGCAAATCAATCAAATTGAGGAGGGGGCTGTGGGAATTCCCAGTTTATAGGTGGCTAGGCAGAAGCACTGGACCCTGGGATGTGCAAGTGGCATTTGTAGTGGGAGCAGTCTTGTGGGGCAGGTCTTCTTTTCCTTTTAGAGACAGAGTGTCACTCTCTCAACCAGGCTGGAGTGCAGTGGTGCAGTCATAGCTCACGGCAGCGTCCAGCTCCTGGGCTCATGTCATGCTCCTGAGTAGCTGGGACTACAGGTGCGCACCACTGCCAGGCTTAGCTAATTTTTACATTTTTTTGTCAAGACAGAGTGCTATGCTTCCCAGGCTGGTTTCAGACTCTTGGCCTCAAGCAGTCCTCCCTAAGCGCCGTGGTTAGGCGAGCCCACTGCATCTGGCCGATAAAGTCCTTAACTTGTGGGAGATAGGGTCTGAATTGAGTTAAATTATAGGACACCCAGCTGGTGTTTGGAGACTTGGAGAATTACTTGGAAAAGACCCATGCGTCTGGTCACAGAAGTGTTCTCTGTTGTGAGAGTATTTTCTCTGAGTTGGTTTTCTCTGAGTTGGTGTCAAAAGTGCTGTGTGAGAGTGTAGAGAAACGAAGTGTGGGCCGGGCGCCGTGGCTCACGCCTGTAATCCCAGCACTTTGGGAGGCTGAGGCGGGTGGATCAGCTGAGGTCAGGAGTTTGAGACCAGCCTGACCAACATGGAGAAACCCAGTCTACTAAAAATACAAAATTAGCTGGGTGTGTTGGCTCGTGCCTGCAATCCCAGATACTTGAAGGCTGAGGCAGGAGAATCGCTTGAACCCAGGAGGTAGAGGTTGCAGTGAGCCGAGATCGCACCATTGCACTCTAGCCTGGGCAAGAAGAGTGAAACTTCATCTTAAAAAAGAAAGAAAGAAAGAAAGAAATGGAGTGTTTTCCCACCCTCCCTGCTCCAGCCACACTGGCTGACTTGCTGTGCTTTGGAATATGCCAAGCACGGTCCCACCCCAGGGCCTCTGCACTTGCTGCTCCTCTGTGGTAAATAACCACATGATGCCCATGTCACTACAGATCTCCGCTCAGACATCATCACTAAGATGTCCCAGGCCACCATAGACGGAGTACCTGTCATCTGTTAACCCTGCGAACCCTCCTTGATTAGATTTATAGCACTCCCACCGTCTATGTGGCATTGTGTCTTTTTTTTTTTTTTCTCTTTGAGACAAGGTCTTGCTCTGTCACCCAGTGGGGAGTGCAGTGGTGCAGTCATAGCTCATGGCAGTCTGGACCTTCCCACCTCAGTCTTCCAGGTAGCTGGGACTACTGCTGCATGCCAGCTAATTTTTGTATTTTTAATAGAAACGAGGTTTCACCGCGTTGGCTAGGCTGGCCTCAAATTCCTGGCCTCAAGTGATCTACCTGTCTGAACCTCCCAAAGTGCTGGGATTACAGGTGTGAGCCACCGTGCCCACCCTGAGTACTTTTTTTATTTTTATTTTTTGGGGGAGGGGAGATGGAGTTTTGTTCTTGTTGCCCAGGCTGGAGTGCAATGGTGCGATCTTGGCTCACTGCAACCTCCGCCTCCTGGGTTGAAGCGATTTCGATTTTCCCGCCTCAGCCTCTGGAGTAGCTGGGATTACAGGTGTGCACCACCACGCTCGGCTAATTTTTGTTGTTGTTGTTGTTGAGACGGAGTCTCGCTCTGTCGCCCAGGCCGGAGTGCAGTGGCACAATCTCAGCTCACTGCATCCTCCGCCTCCTGGGTTCAAGCGATTCTCCTGCCCCAGCCTCCACACCAAGTAACTGGGATTACGGGCGCCCGCCACCGTGCCAGCTAATGTTTGTATTTTTACTAGAAATGAGGTTTCACCATGTTGGCCAGGCTAGTCTCAAACTCCTGACCTCAGGTGATCCACCTGCCTCGGCCTCCCCAAGTACTGGGATTACAGGCATGAGCCACCGCACCTGGCCCTGAATACTTTTTTTTTTATAACGCTTCCACTTCCTATGTGACATTGTTTTGTGTTTGGCTGTTTCTGTCACTCTGCTGTCCACTCCGCCAGGTAGGAACTATGTTGTTCTCTGCCAGATGCCCGGAGTTTGGATCCGACTTGGTGCATTCAGCGCTGTTAGTATTTGGAGGTAGTCATCAGTAAGTCCTCTGCTGTGGCGGTGGAGAGGGCCTGTCACGAGTAACACTGGGCAGGTGTGGATTCTGCATCTCCCTGCCCACTCTTGGCCTTTGCGTGCCCCTGTTGTGGGGACTCCTCTTGCCCTCTCCACACAGTGTCACTCATCGTGCTCAGTGTTGCATATATAGCTGATAACAGCAGACCCAGTGGTGGCGCAGGACATACATCCAGTGGGCCTGGGCCAGCCTAAACAAAAGAATAGGGACTGGGCAAGTGGTTCACGCCTGTAATCCCAGCACTTTGGGAGGCCAAGGTAGATGGACCACCAGCTCAGGAGTTTGAGACTAGCCTGGCCAACATAGTGAAACCCCATCTCTACAAAAAATATGAAAATTAACTGGGCATGGCGGCATGCGCCTGTAGTCCCAGCTACTCGGGAGGCTGAGGCAGGAGAATTGCTTGAACTCGGGAGGCGGAGGTTGCAGTGAGCTGAGATTGTGCCACTGCACTCCAGCCTGGGTGACAGAGCCAGACTCCATCTTAAAAAAAAAAAAAAAAAAAATGGGGTTATTGGTGTTCCATAGGGAGCATGGGTCAGGATGGATTTGTAACACTTGATGCAGTTACTGTATGTGTATATTTTTGCTGGGTCACATTGTCCCATGGAGACATGGTCAGAAGAGCTTGACAAACATCCATCTAATTAATACATAGGATAGTATTTGCAAGCTTGCAGTGTAGACACCACACATCCCTGTGGGGTTAGAGGGCCCCTTAAGGCAGAGAACTGTCCTGGATGCTTTTAGGTCCTCTGTGTAGGTGCTCTTAAGTGGTTTTCTTTTTTTTCTTTTTTTTTTGGAGACGGATTCTTGCTCTGCAGCCAAGGCTGGAGTACAGTGGCGTGATCTCGGCTCACTGCAAGCTCCGCCTATCAGGTTCACACCATTCTCCTGCCTCAGCCTCCCAAGTAGCTGGGACTACAGGCGCCTGCCACCACTCCCGGCTAATTTTTTGTATTTTTAGTAGGGACGGGGTTTCACCGTGTTAGCCAGGATGGTCTCGATCTCCTGACCTCGTGATCCGCCCACCTTGGCCTCCCAAAGTGCTGGGATTACAGGCGTGAGCCACTGCACCAGGCCAGCGGTTTTCAAGTGAATGAAAATAAAGGGGGAGATTTCAGCCAATAAAATCATGCGTAATTTCCAGTGCTAAGAATAATACTTGGTAACAATTTGGCTCTTGTACCTTGTAGGTAGAACTGAGAAGACATTGTAATTTATCACCATTATATGATTTAGTTTCTGAAATGTATTCCCTTTTAAATGTAGGGCAGGGCTTTGCTACTTAATTATATTGCAAGTAAAATGCCACAGAGCAGTCAGCATTGGAAAAGTGCGGTCGCCTCACGAGGAACCCATTTCCACTCATTCTCTAAGACCACCACATATGTAATTTTAGGGTTCACAGATGAGTGCCCTGCACCATCAGGTCAGATGGGGGAGGTTTTCTTATAGACCACCGAGGGAAACATTTTGTTTTGTAGTTCACGCATAGTAAACGGGCTGGCTCTGCCGAAGCCATCCTGCCCATTGCTGCTGTTCTGCCTAAGCCCCTGCCATAACATGACGCCCATGTTCGTCTGCTGCTGAAATGTGTCCATGAACAAATTTCCCCAAGCCCCAAAAAACAAAATAGCAGATGTCCTGGGGCCAAACGTAAATATAATGCTGGTTTCTCAGGCAAGGTGAAAACAACCACCATAATTCCAACAAACAAATTTCCAAGGGATCCCATTGCCTGTTAGCAACCTGCCGTGCCTGGGGCTGGTCACCGCAGTGCTTTAAAGACAAAAGCTAGGGGTGGCGTGAAAGAAGAGACCAGACCTCTTCCTCAAGCAGTCTGGTTCCACATTTGAACATCAACAGATGTTTCTATTTTAGATGATAATTTTGATGAAGTTGAAAGTAATGAGAACATGATAGTCCTCACATCCTTTGATCTTTCTGTTTTATTTCTACAGAGACACTTCCTGGGCATCTCCTGTGGGTATTTATTTTTTCTTGGAAGTTTTTCTTTAAAAATCTGAATATAAAAAGTAATAGATGGCTATTGTAAAAAATAAATAAAAAGCGCCAGACATCTGTGATATGGAAAGTGTAAGTTCCTCATCACATGCCATCAGAGAGAGCTACTGACTGTGCTGACAGCAGTTTGTTCATGTTTTCTTTTGGGTAATCTCTATGCATGGATTAACACGCATATGTGTGTGTGTGTGTGTGTGTGTGTGTGTGTGTGTATATATATACATTTTTTTTTTTGAGACAGTTTTTTTTTTTTTTTTTTTGAGACGGAGTCTCGCTGTGTCTCCCAGGCTGGAGTGCAGTGGCGTGATCTCGGCTCACTGCAAGCTCCGCCTCCCGGGTTCACGCCATTCTCCCGCCTCAGCCTCCCAAGTAGCTGAGACTACAGGCGCCCGCCACCACGCCCGGCTAGTTTTTTGTATTTTTAGTAGAGACGGGGTTTCACCATGTTAGCCAGGATAGTCTCGATCTTCTGACCTCGTGATCCACCCGCCTCGGCCTCCCAAAGTGCTGGGATTACAGGCTTGAGCCACCGCGCCCGGCCAGAGACAGAGTTTTGTTCTATTGCCCAGGCTGGAGAGCCGTGGTGCGCTCTTGGCTCACTGCAACCTCCGCCTGCTGGGTTCAAGTGATTCTCCTGCTTCCGCCTCCCAAGTAGCTGTGATTACAGGCACCCACCACCATGCCCAGCTAATTTTTGTGTTTTTGTAGAGATGGAGTTTCACTATGTTTGCCAGGCTGGTCTCAAACTCCTGAATCCAGGTGATCCACTCGCCTTAGCTTTCCACAGTGCTGGAATTACAGCAGTGAGCCACCACGCCCGGCCATATGCACATATAGTTATTCTTTCTTTCTTTTTTTTTTTTTTTTTTTTTTTTTTTGAGACAGGGTCTCACTCTGTCACTCAGATTGGAGTGCAGTGATCTCGGCTCACTGCAATCTCCGTCTCCTGGTTCAAGTGATTCTCGTGCCTCAGTCTCCCAAGTAGCTGGGACTACAGGCGCATGCCATTATGCCTGGCTAACTTTTGTATTTGTACTAGAGACGGGGGTTCTGTGTTGGTCAGGCTGGTCCCGAACTCTTGGCTTCAGGTGATCTGCCTGCCTCAGCCTCCCAAAGTGCTGGGATTATAGGCATTTGCCACCACACCCAGCCTCACTTTGTTTTTTTTTTTTTGTTTTTTTTTTTGAGACTGAGTCTTCTCTGTTGCCAGGCTGGAGTGCAGTGGCACGATCTCAGCTCACTGCCACCTCCAGCTCCTGGGTTCAAGCAATCCTCTTGCCTCAGCCTCCCAAATAGCTGGGACTACAGACCAGCGTCACCATGCCCAGCTGATTTTTGTATTTTAGTAGAGGTGGGGTTTCACCGCGTTGGCCAGGATGGTCTCAAACTCCTGACCTTGTGATCTGCCCACCTCGGCCTCCCAAAGTGCTGGGATTACAGGTGTGAGCCACCATGTCCGGCCTCTGAATTCTTTAATGGTGCCAGGACTTCTGCAGCATGGGTTGTGTGGGGGTTCTGATTGCTGGGCAATTGGAGCTTCTCAGGAGAAACTGAGGCAGTATAGCCACACCACTTCCAGACCTTTTGGCCCAGGGAAGCTGAGAGCTTATTTTTATCTCCTGTCCTCCTGGACGTTTGACTGAGTGTTTTAGATTTTTAGCTTTTACATTTTCGTGCCTGAGTAGTTTCATTTCTGGTCATTCCTTCTGGCCACTGGTCTGGATTCCCAGGCTCTGTTTTCTCCTTGTGGAGGCCCCTGCAGCGCCCGATCCAAGGGCCGCACACATCTGGATTTGGCTCCCACACACATGTACTAACTATTCTCGCCCTTTTGGCCCCTGAATCCCCTTGTCCTTTGCTTTTTCCGCCTGAGTAGGTGTGGCCTCCTGGTCTGCGATGAATTTCAGTGCTGCGTGAATTTCCCCTGCTAGTGACTTATCCTTGAGGTCTCCATCGCAGGAGTCTAAGTGGCATCGTGTAAGACACCTTAGGGACAACCTTTGGGGACCCCAGGACTTTGCTGAAGATGCCAAATCCTTAGTTTCCTGTATAGAAGGGCAGGGATGATTGATGATGGGGGAAGAAGGGGTAGAGAGAGGGGTGTTCCTTGTCCTTAGACCTCTTTCCTGGCTGTGCTCGTTCGGCCTTCCCATGTAGACATCTCGCTGGAGCAAGGCGCACCTGGCCCCACTCTCCATCCGGCTTCTACGGGGCTGGGCTCACACCGGTCCTTCAGGGAGGGTTAGCTGGCCAGGAGGAGTTTGAGGACTGAGAACAACACCATGCTTATGGCTGTGGGAGCAAGGAGGGATAAGAGATGTTTGTGCGTCAGGCACTGTGGCTTGGGCTGGGTGCGGTGGCTCATGCCTGTAATCCTAGCAGTCTGGGAGGTTGAGGTGGGTGGATCACTTGAGCCCAGGTGTTTGAGACCAGCCTGGGCAACATGGTGAGACCTCATTTCTACAAAGAAATACAAAAATTAGCTGGGCATAGTGGCACGAGCCTGTAGTCCCAGCTACTTGGGAGGTTGAGCTGGGAGGATCACTTGAGCCCAGGAGTTCAAGGCTGTGAGCTGGGATGGCGCCACTGCACTCCAGCCTGGGAGACAGAGCGAGACCTTGTCTCAAAAAAAAAAGGGGGGTTCGGGTGTGGTGGCCCACATCGGTAATCCTAGCACTTTGGGAGGCCAAGGCAGGCAGATTGCCTGAGCTCAGGAGTTCGAGACCAGCCTGGACCACACGGCAAAACCCTGTCTCTACTAAAATACAAAAAAATTAGCCGAGTTTGGCAGCCTGCGCCTGTAATCCCAGCTGCTCGGGAGGCTGAGGCAGGAGAATCGCTTGAACTCCAGAGGCGGAGGTTGCCGTGGGCCGAGATTGCGCCACTGCGCTAAGCCTGGGTGAGAGAGCAAGACTCTGTCTCCAAAATAAGCAAACAACCAAACAACAAAAGAATTGTTGGCAGCTGCCCAAATCTGTGTTCACTGATTGCCAGGGTGGGCGTGTCATGGCTGACAGCAGGTCCTGGATTGCACCTGGGGGTTTGCTGCTCTCCAGCCAGCCACTTCTGCCTAATGCGTCCCCAAAAGGGGAAGCCAGTCTGTTGTTCCTGAGCAGCACTTGGCAGGAGTGTTACTCGCGGTTTGTGCTGGCGGGAGGCTGAGTTTCGGACTGGAGCTCTCAGGAGTGTCACTCATCTTATGGCTCAGGTTTTTTTTTTGTTTTTGGTTTTGGTTTTTTGAGACGAAATCTTGCTCTGTTGCCGAGGCTGGAGTGCAGTGGTGTGATCTCGGCTCACTGCAGCCACTGTCTCTTGGGTTCAATCAGTTCTGCCCCAGTCTCTCGAGTAGCTGGCATTACAGGCATGCACCACCATACCTGGCTACTTTTTGTTTTTTTAAGTAGATACGGGGTTTTACCATGCTGGGCAGGCCAGTGTCGAACTTCTCACCTCAAGTGACCCGCCCGCCTCGGCCTCCCAAAGTGCTGGGATTACAGGCGTGGGCGACCGTCCCCGGCCCATGGCTCAGTTTTCTCATTTCTGTTCAGGGAAGGGAGCCTCTGCTTCACATTTTGATAGGAGCGTTCGAGGACCTCATCCATGTGATGCTCCTAGTGTGATACTTTCACGTGCTAAGCAGCTGCTCAGTAAACCTGGGGAGAGATGGGCACCTTGATTTCACCAGCTGAGTAGCCGGCACTTCCTGCCGTGAGTGATCGTTTGATGTTCCAGCCTGTAGAGGAGGAGGTAGAGCCACAGGGAGGTTACCCGTGAGGCAGGTGGTACTGTGGCTTCACAGTCCATGTTCAGAGTGTGGGATGCATGGCAGTGAGTTCCACTGTGGCCTTGGCCTTGTGACCTGAACTCTTTCACTGCCCTGCTGTGTGGCCTCTGAGCCTCAGGGACTCATCTGTCAGCAGGACCACTGTAGTCCCTGTACTAGTGTGGCGGGGAGGGCCCAGTGGCTGAGTCTCAGTTGTTACTGTCAGGTAGGCTGAGGCCCCTACCTCCTGGCTACATCTTCCTTCCTTGTCATTTCTTTGTGACTGAGACATCCTCAGCAGTTGTAAATCTCTGGGAGGGGAAGGCAAGCCACAGTGCCCCCTGGATTTGCAAATATCCCTTCGCTTCCTCTGTCATGACCTTGGGATAGACGAGAGTTTCTTAAATAGGACTGCAGAAATGTTAAACCTCAAAGACCAAACTTGATGAACTGGCCTTCGTTAGAATTAAGAGCTTCTTTCTTTCTTTTTTTTTTTTTTTTTGATATGGAGGTTTACTCTTGTTGCCCAGGCTGGAGTGCAATGGCACAGTGTCGGCTCACTGCAACTTCCACCTACCGGGTTCAAGCAATTCTTCTGCCTCAGCCTACCAAGTAGCTGGGATTACAGGCACGCGCCACCACGCCTGGGTAATTTTTGTATTTTTAGTAGAGACAGGGTTTCACCATTTTGGTCAGGCTGGTCTCGAACGCCTGACCTCATGATCTGCCTGCCTCGGCCTCCCAAAGTGCTGGGATTACAGGTGTGAGCCACCACACCCGGCTGATACTTTTTACTTTTTAAAAGTGGATACCGGCCACATACATGGTGGGTCACGCCTGTAATCCCAGCACTTCTGGAGGCTGAGGCGGGCAGATCACTTGAGATCAGGAGTTCAAGACCAGCCTGGCCAACATGGCAAAACCCTGTCTCTACTAAAAATACAAAAAAAAAAAAAAAAAAAAGAAAAAGCCAGTTATGGTGGCGTGCGCCTGTAATCCCAGCTACTCGGGAAGCTGAGGCAGATAATTGCTTGAACCTAGGAGGTGGAGGTTGCACTGAGCCGAGATCATGCCACTGTACCCCAGCTTGGGTGATGGAGCGAGACTCTGTCTCTAGATAAATAAATAGATAGATATCTCAGTAGCCAGTAAGCATACGGAAAGGTGCTCAGTGCCATTAGTTGTGAGGGACATGCAAATGAAGACCATAAAAAGATGCAATTGGACATTGATGAGAATGTTAAAAGTTGTAAAGACTGACAGCAAGTTTTGGGGTTGATGAAGAGCAACTGGGATGCTGTCCCTGTTTGGGAGATGGGACCATGTGTGTAGATGATACGACTATTTTGGAAAACTAGCAAAGCTAAGTTTATGCCTCCCTTATAACCACCAGTTTCATTCTTGTACACCCAGGAAGAACCAATGTCAGTGTCCACCAAATGACTCTCATAGCAGCTTGATTTGTGCTGACCAGAACCTGGTAGAGTACAATGTCTATGAAAATGACAGTGCTCAGATAAAAAGAATGGATGACTGTCCCAGACATGGTGACCCTGTGATTGTCTTTTTTTTTTTTTTTGAGACAGGTTCTTTCTGTGTTGCCCACGATCATGGCTCACTGCAGCCATGACCTCCTGGGCTCAAGCAGTTCTCCCTACTCAGCCTCCCGAGTACCAGCTAATTAAAAAAAAAAAAAAAAAAACTTGTAGAGATGGGGTCTTGCTATGTTGCCTAGGCTGGTCCTGAATTCCTGGACTCAAGTGATCCTTCTGCCTCGGCCTCCCAAAGTGCTGGGATTATAGGTATGACCCATTGCTCCCAACATTACATTATTTATATAGTTTATAAATTAGGTATCATAAGTATATACTATATATCATATTATATATATTATAGGTGTGACCCACCACACCTGTCATTTTATTGGAAGTGCAATAACAAGTGAAAGGAAGCTACAGTGGTAGTCAAAATAGTGGTTTCCCTGGGAGAGTGGTATTGACTAGGAGGGGCTCAAGAATGCCTTCTGGAATGTCGGGAGGGATATCTGACGCAGTGTTCTTGAAGCTGTTCACCTGTGATTCTGCGATCAGGGCGTGTACAAGTCAGTGAGAGTAAGCAGAATCACATGCTGCTGCCCTCAGTACTGAGCTGAGGACATGGAGTAGCTCCACGGCTCTCCACTTGGTGCTGCAGGTTGGCCAGTGCTTGTTCAAGTGCAGGCACCAGCAACTTCATCACATGCTTTGGCATTGGGTGATACTGCTGGGGATGGCTTTGCATCATGCCCAGGCTGTTTGGATCCCCTTTTCTGTCACTCCACACGTGTCTGAGCTTTCAATCCAGAAAGGAATTTGTGGATGCCGGTGGCACACGCGTTCCTGCTTCACTGCAGTCTGACTCTAGAGGCAGCATTTTCAGGAGCAGAGGCCATTCTAACAAGCTTCTGTGAAACCCCTGTTTCTAAACAGCAGACTTGCCATATTCGGGCACAAAATGGTTTTTTGAGGCAGCACCTTCGGTGTTCTCTGTGTGTCTGTTGACGAAGTTAGCACTGCTGTGAGTCGGAGCTCTTCCTGGAGTACTGTGATGGCATCGCATGATTTGATGGAAGGGAGAGGGAAGAAGTTCTAATGCTGAGTGTAAAGTATGATTAGGAGATCTGGGGGTGGTGGCATACATCTGTAGTCCCAGCTACTCGGGAGACTGAGGCACGAGAATTGCTTGAACCCTGGGGACAGAGGTTGCAGTGAGCAGAGATCACATCACTGTACTCCAGCCTGGGCGACAGAGCGAGACTCTGTCTCAAAAAAAAATGTACAATGAGGAGAGCTATAATTTCATTCACTTCCCAGTGTACACTCATTGGCTTGTCCACCATTAGAGAGGGAAAAGATGGTTTGCACTTAATGACCTGGATCTTTTTTTCTTTTTCCTGTGAGACAGCATCTCGCCCTTTTGCCCAGGCTAGAGTGCAGTGCGCAGTCATGGTTCACTGCAGTCTCAAGCTCCTGGACTCAGATAACCCTCCCACCTCAGCCTCCCGAGTAGCTGGAGCTATAGGCATGTGTCACCAAGCGCGGCTAATTTTTGTATTTTTTGTAGAGATGAGGTTTTGCCATGTTGCCCAGGCTGATCTCGAATTTCTGGGTTCAGGCCACCCCCCGCGTTGGCCTCCCAAAGTGCTGGGATTACAGGCTTGCTCGATTGTATTTTGCTGTCAGTTTCAGTTTATTTGACTTAGAATACAGACCTTCAAGTGAGGAAGAAGCTATAGGTCCCTGAATATCACAGGATCTGTGAAGTATGTGGCAGTCCTGTTGTCCCTTTTCCTACCTCATTGCAACACTCTTTGGGCCTGAGAAGCCTATGGGGACAAAAGGCCCAGAGGGAAGCGCCAAGGAGCCAATGCGTCCCCGCTGCCCTGGCCATGCCCACGTTGCTGGGCTTCCCACCTATATATAGAGGCAGCTGCAGGCGCATCCTCCCTGAAGACACACCCGCGGACCAGAGGCTTCAGGCTCCAAAATCAGCATCTTAGTAACGTAAACACAAGGTTCAGACTGTTGTCACATGGCAGAGGTGAGGGCGGCATCTCATAATCAGACAGTCCTGTTTCTGTAGCAGAATGTGTGAATATCCACATGGAGAGTCAGGTCAGATTTTGCCTCCAGATGAATTTCCTCGCAGTAACATATTTAGATGTTTTTATGTCAGGGTTCGCTGGAGTGCCAGTCACTGGTTCCTCCCCTGCTGAGTTTCCTGGTCCTCTCTCCTGCTGTTCGCCATGAAAGTGGAATGAGGTCGTTTTGAGCCTTTCGTCTCTTGTCTAAGAATATATCCCTATGGCTGGGTGCGGTGTCTGACACCCGTAATTCCAGCACTTTGGGAAGTCCAGGCTGGAGGATCCCTTGAGCCAGGATCAACAAGAGTTTGAGACCAGCCTGGGTAACATAGAGAGACCCCGTCTCTACAAAAAATTAAGAAAAATTAGCCAGGCATGGAGATGCACTCCTATGGTCCCAGCTACTCTGGAGGCTGAGGCAGGAGGATGGCTTGAGCCCCTGAGGTCAAGGCTGCAGTGGGCTATGCTGGCTCCCCTGCACTCCAGCTTGGGTGATAGTGTGAGACTCTGTATACAAAACAAAACAAAAACCCCTACCTTTCAAATTAAACTTTTTCCCCGAGATTACCTAATACAATGTAATTTTTGACCAGGAACGGTGGCTCACACCTGTAATCCCATAACTTTGGGATGCCAAGGCAGGTGAATCACCTGAAGGTCAGACATTCGAGACCAGCCTGGCCAATATGGTGAAACCCCGTCTCTACTAAAAATAAAAAAATTGGCCAGGCGCGGTGGCTCACGCCTGTAATCCCAGTACTTTGGGAGGTTGAGGCGGGTGGATCACGAGGTCAGGAGTTCAAGACAAGCCTGAATAACATGGTGAAAGCCCATATCTATTAAAAATAGAAAAATTAGCCAAGCATGGTGGTGCACACCTGTAATCTCAACTACTCAGGAGGCTGAGGCAGGAGAATCGCTTGAACCTGGGAGGCAGAGGTTGCAGGGAGCCAAGATCATGCCGTTGCACTCCAGCCTGGGGAACAAGACCGAAACTTCGTCTCAAAAACATAAATAAAACAAAAAATAGAACTTTTTCTTTTTTTTTTTTTTTGAGACAGGGTCTTGCTCTGTCACCCAGTCTGGAGATCTCAGCTCACTGCAAGCTACGCCTCCTGGGTTCATGCCATTCTTCTGGCTCAGCCTCCAGAGTAGCTGGGACTACAGGTGCCCACCACCATGCCCGGCTAAGTTTTTTTGTATTTTTAGTGGAGATGGGGTTTCACTGTGTTAGCCAGGATGATCTCGATCTCCTGACCTCGTGATCTGCCCGCCTCGGCCTCCGAAAGTGCTGGAATTACAGGCTTGAGCCACCGCGCCCGGCCAAAAAATAGAACTTTTTAAATCAAGATAATTAAAAATGTTCCTACACGTCTTACAGAATTTATCCTTAGAACCGGAAGTATGCTGGAGAGTTCAGGGGCAAAGAGATTCATTCCAAAAGGCACCTGAAACAAAAGACAGATTTGCGACGTGCTTAACCAGAGAGGGGCTATCAAAAAACCCAGGGTGTCAGAGCCAGGAAATGCAGTGTAGCTGTTAGAATTTGTGTTTTAAAGACTATTAAATGATAAGAATCGCCACAGGTAAGATTATATGAAGGAAAGCCTAGAATATATTGAGAAGTTCCACAGAGCGTGTGTGCGTCTTCAGCCAGCAAGGACCTTCAGCCAGTGAGGCGGGGAAGCCTCTTTATAGACACAAGTATCTTTCCTCTCCCACGTGTCCCTGGGTGGTTGGAGGACATCTCCTGATGCATATTAGCATCTAAAGGAAAAGGTGACGTTTCTAAGTGTCAGGGACCAAAAAGTGCCATTATTTGTGTCATCCTTTAAATTATCCTTTTTAAATTAAGTTCATTTATTTTAAGGGAAACTTGGTCTTACTACTTTCAGCGGAAAACCAGCAGAATTTGCCATAAATATTTGTTTTGGCTGAATTGATGGCATTTCAGTCAGAGGCGGTTTTTTTTTTCTGAGACAGAGTCTCACTCTGTTGCCCAGGTGGGAGTGCAGGGGTGTGATCTGGGTTCACTGAGACCTCTGCCTCCCAAGTTCAAGCGATTCTCCCGCCTCAGTCTCCTGAGTAGCTGGGACCACAGGCGTGTGCCACCATGTCCGGCTGATTTTCGTATTTTTAGTAGAGACGGGGTTTGCCTGGTTGGCCAGACTGGTCTTGAACTCCTGACCTCAAATTATCTGCCTGCCTTGCCCTCCCAAAGTGCTGGGATTACAGGTGTGAGCCACCGCACCCGGGCAGTCAGAGGCTATTTGAGCCATAGTCCTGCTCTTTCTGTTAGGAAGATAAGCAAGTGGAGAGCAGTGTGAAGGGTAGACCAGCACCCCGGTGAGACATTCTCTGCCGTGATCAGGAATATGGCAGGAGACCCTGAAGGTCCCTGTGGGGCAGTGCTTGTCTGTGAGCGTGGCCCACCTGTGCCTGAGATGTTGCACTTCCTCTGAGAGTGGTCGTGAAGAAAAGGTTCGGGTGACTGGGGTGAAAGGTGCTGGCTTCCTGTCGGAAGGAGATTCTGATGTCCCTTGCTATCCCTGTCCTGCCTCACCCTGGGTCGTGAACCCCAGACTGACTGGGACTTTCTGCCAGCAGGAGGCCACTGTCTGCAGCTCCCGTGAAGATGTCCACTCCAGACCCACCCCTGGGCGGAACTCCTCGGCCGGGTCCTTCCCCGGGCCCTGGCCCTTCCCCTGGAGCCATGCTGGGCCCTAGCCCGGGTCCCTCACCGGGCTCCGCCCACAGCATGATGGGGCCCAGCCCGGGGCCGCCCTCAGCAGGACACCCCATCCCCACCCAGGGGCCTGGAGGGTACCCTCAGGACAACATGCACCAGATGCACAAGGTAGGGGCCCCTGCCCCCTAGGGCTGCAGGCAGCCTCTGGACCGAGGGCCTTACTCAGAGGACGGGGGGAAGCCTTCTTGTTGGAGGTGGCATGCCTTGGCTCAGCCCCCTACGCCGGGGCCCATGGCCGTGAACAGAGGGGTCAGCTCGTCGGACTCCAGCCTGTGCTGGCACATGATCTGGGCCTGAGCAGCACATCGTGGCCCGTGCGGACACCTGCCCCACCGTTCCCGCTCCCTTGCTTTCTGCGTGGGAAATTTGGGAATATCACTCCAAAGTTTTCTTTTGGTAACGAAGAAAAACATCCAAATTACTAAAAAGGCTTTTAGCCACGTTGTTTCCCCCGTTCTGGCTGTCGAGCTCACCTGTGCCGCTCGCAGAGCCGAGCAGCGGGTGCCCTTTTCTCCAAGGCGCGCCCCTCAGCCACTCTCTTTACCACTCACCTGCGCTGAGCAGGACCTTCAGTCAGCAAGGCGGAGAAGCCTCTGTATGGTCACAAGTCTCTTGTGTGTGTCCCTGGGCATGGTTAGAGGACATATTCTCTTATACATACAACATCTGAAAGAAAAGGTCGTATTAGCATCCATAAGAAAAGTGATGTTTCTAAGTGTCGGGGCCACAGGAGGTCCTGGGTGGTGGAAGATGAGGATTGCCTGGCCACAGTCTCCCAGGTGCTCGTGCTCCACTGGGTGACATTTATTTTGTGTACCTGTCTTGAGGCCTAAGTAGGTGTCAGAACCCTGCCTTAGAGCCGAGCCGTGTAGTAACGCTGGGGACTGGGGAGATGCATGTTGTCATAGGTGGCCATTCTCAGTGCCCTCGAGCTTCTCTTGGGCAGCGCATAGCCGTGCCACCACCTCACGTTCCACATGCTCACCCTGCCTTGTCATGGTCCCTCTCGCAGCCCATGGAGTCCATGCACGAGAAGGGCATGTCGGACGACCCGCGCTACAACCAGATGAAAGGAATGGGGATGCGGTCAGGGGGCCACGCTGGGATGGGGCCCCCGCCCAGCCCCATGGACCAGCACTCCCAAGGTACCAAACTGCTTTCCTTCCTGTCTTGTGTTTGTCATACACCAGAGTCCTCAGATCATTTTCTTCCCCTGGGTTCCCACAGGATGGATTCCGGGAGTACCTAGGATGATTTAGCCGGGTGGGTGGCCTGCCACAGAGGGCTGTCTGGCGTGTCATGGCTGGTGCTCTGTTCTGGCCACCTCGTCTTGGAGCAGCCCCAGAAGGGGAAGTGCTGGTTGGGGGGCAGACCGTATTCAGCATGGGTGATAGAGGACGGCTGTGCAGGGCAGCAGCCCCATGCCACCGAGGAACTTACTGAAAATACAGATTCCTAGGGCCTGGGACTCTGCTTTAATGAGCCCAGCAGGTGCCTTTTCTGTACGAGGACAATTGAGAAGTGATATGGTGGGTGACTTGCTAAGTTCTTGCTGTCATCAGGGGTGGGAAGCTCAGGGGCTCCACTGGGAATGGAAATGTTGGGAGCGGGCCCAGCCAGCCCGAAGATGTGGACCCCACCTGTGGACAAGCAGGCGGAGGCCGGGAGAGAGCCGTGATTTCATGCACAGGTTCTCAGCATTAACCAGCAGCACCTTACTGAGACGTGGGTTAAACCAAATCCACCATGCCGGCTACTGGGCTGAGGTGTCTCCAGCGCGTGCCCTCCAGGTGCCCCTGATTGACTCAAGAAGGATGCCATTTGGTCGTGCCCTGTCTCAGAGTAGGAGCTGGTGTAGGGAAGAAGTTGTAAAAATCACAGACGTACGCTGCCTAGTGACCAGTGGGCTGGCCTTTCTCTGCAGGTTACCCCTCGCCCCTGGGTGGCTCTGAGCATGCCTCTAGTCCAGTTCCAGCCAGTGGCCCGTCTTCAGGCCCCCAGATGTCTTCCGGACCAGGAGGGGCACCGCTGGATGGTGCTGACCCCCAGGCCTTGGGGCAGCAGAACCGGGGCCCAACCCCATTTAACCAGAACCAGCTGCACCAGCTCAGAGCTCAGATCATGGCCTACAAGATGCTGGCCAGGGGGCAGCCCCTCCCCGACCACCTGCAGATGGCGGTGCAGGGCAAGCGGCCAATGCCTGGGATGCAGCAGCAGATGCCAACGCTACCTCCACCCTCGGTGTCCGCAACAGGACCCGGCCCTGGCCCTGGCCCTGGCCCTGGCCCCGGTCCCGGCCCGGCACCTCCAAATTACAGCAGGCCTCATGGTAAGGCTGGCTGCCCTGGCCCTCAGGTGTCTCAGAGCGAATGGCTGGGGCGTGAGTGGAGGAGTGGACAGACTGGGCTCTGCTGCCAACTGGGTTCCCCGGTTTGGGATTGCACGGGCCCATGCTGCACTTCTGGGTGCTCGGGTGGTGGGGGCAGCTGTCCTGCTAAATGCTGTTTCCCCAGCTCCCTGCTTCCCCTGGGGGTGCTGGTTAATAGGTGTATCTGCTGTGTCCCCTGAAGCCAGGGCTGCCCACGGGGCTGGGCGCAGGCATAAACCTGGGGAGCACTATTTTCTCTTTTGTTTGTTTCTCCCTACGTGTAGGTATGGGAGGGCCCAACATGCCCCCCCCAGGACCCTCAGGCGTGCCCCCTGGGATGCCAGGCCAGCCTCCTGGAGGGCCTCCCAAGCCCTGGCCTGAAGGTGAGCTCCCTCTTCTATGGTGGTGCACCCATGCCCTGACTCCCCGTTGCAAGCTTGGGTGGCGCAGGCCTTGAGATGAGCCCTGGCAGGGAGGAAGGGCCAAGGTGGCCAGCCTGAACCGCAGCCTGCACTTTTCTTGTGGTGGTCCCCAGGTCTCCCCTGTAGCCAGTCAGTTCCCAATGACTGTCATTTTATCCCATCCCTCGTGGCCTTCACCCAGTCCCTGAGCCCTGTATATGTGGTTGCTCAGTAAGTGCTGCAGGCTCCCATCTGGTGGGCTCAAAGAGGCAGTGGGACTCATTACCCACCCTCTTGGAGCCTGAGGTTTAGCGATGGGCATTGAAGGGCAAATTGCTTCCGTTGGATTTAGCACTGGGAGGAGACGACAGGAAATGTTGCTGTAGAGCCACAGACAGAACACTGAAGCCTCAGGGGTGTGGGGCTGGCCCCAGTGAAGGGTGTGAGGGACAAGGGTGAGGCTGAGATCTGGAGGAGGTTGGCGCCCAAGGCGGGTGTGAGGGACACCCCTAGGTGAGAGGTGGGAGATGGGCGGGGTCTGCCTGTCCCCAGGGCCTCGAGCAGCCCAGCAGCTTTCTGTTTCCAGCCTGGATGGGCCCCAGAGCTCAACACGATACCCTGGCTCCTTGCCTCCTCCCAGGACCCATGGCGAATGCTGCTGCCCCCACGAGCACCCCTCAGAAACTGATCCCCCCGCAGCCAACGGGTCGCCCTTCCCCTGCGCCCCCTGCCGTCCCACCTGCCGCCTCGCCTGTGATGCCACCCCAGACCCAGTCCCCCGGGCAGCCGGCCCAGCCCGCACCCATGGTGCCGCTGCACCAGAAGCAGAGCCGCATCACCCCCATCCAGAAGCCGCGGGGCCTCGACCCTGTGGAGATCCTGCAGGAGCGCGAGTACAGGTGAGGGCGTAGCCCCAGTTCCCATATGTCCCATATGTCCCCCTGGGGAAGCCACTCAACTTTCTCCCCCGCCTTAGGAAACAGTGCCCTGTGCCCACCGCTGCCACTTGGCCTACACCTCCTTCCTCACCTCCCTGCTCCCACTCTGGCTGCGGTCTGTTTCCCACACAGCAGTCTGAATTCTCTTTTTTTTGAGATGGAATTTCACTCTTGTTGCCCACGCTGGAGTGTAATGGCACGATCTCAGCTCACCACAACCTCCATCTCCCGGTTTCAAGCGATTCTCCTGCCTCAGTCTCCTGAGTAGCTGGGATTATAGGCATGCGCCACTGCGCCTGGCTAATTTTATATTTTTTTAGTAGAGACAGGGTTTCTCCATGTTGGTCAGGCTGGTCTCAAACTCCTGACCTCAGGTGATCTGCCTGCCTTGGCCCCCCAAAGGGCTGGGATTATAGGCGTGAGCCACGTCGCCTGGCCTGAGTTCTCTTTTCACGATTGATTGACGTCAGATCTACTCCCTAGATTAAAACCTGCCTGTAACTCCAATTATCTGCCCAATAATCTTTGCCTATGTCCACTCCTGCCCAGCATCCTTCCTCACCCACCCCACTCTCTCTGTTCCTCTTTTCATTTATTTAATAAGTTAGGCTTTTTCCTGCCCCAGGAACTTTGCACAGGCCGTGCTGGCTCCTTCTACTCATTCAGGCCTCATTGCTGGGATTCCCTCCTTATGGAGGCCCTTCCCGTCACTTCCAGCCACTCTCTGGAATTGCAGTGGTTATTTTATTTTTTTAAATCTCTGTTATGGACTGTTTTTTCTAATGAGGCTGAGAGTTCCTTGACTTGCTGATCTTGTTTAGTGGTAAGGCCCTGCGCTCAAAATGGTCCCTGGCATACAGTTGGTGCTCAATGAGTATGTGCGGAAAGACTGATTAAGAGGATTAGTTCACATAACCTTCCTATGTAACCTTTGTAATCTTCAGACCACACCTCTAGGGTCTCTCCAAGGGGTCGCCTCAGTTTTGAGATGAGAATGCTGAGGTGTGCAGGTGAAGTAGATTCTCACGGCCCTGTGCCTCATCCATGCCAGGGCTGCATGAAAACCCCGGCCCACCTGATGCCAGAACCTGGCTCACACCACTGAACAGGCATGAACTGGGCGCGCCTATCAGGAATCTTGTTTGCTGCCCCCTGAGGCCCGGTCCTGAGGAGTGTCCCTGGCTGCCTCCCTCTCTGCTCTGCCCTGCGGCCAGCATCCTCTTCTGAGGCATCTCTTGCCTCATGACCAGCACCTTCCTTCCTTGAGGGATGGGTCCCCTGCAGCTCCAGCTATAACCGGGTGCCCTGGCAAGCCTCTCACTGCCTTTGCTCCTTCTCTTCTCTGCCCCCAGGCTGCAGGCTCGCATTGCACACCGAATTCAGGAACTTGAAAACCTTCCCGGGTCCCTGGCCGGGGATTTGCGAACCAAAGCGACCATTGAGCTCAAGGCCCTCAGGCTGCTGAACTTTCAGAGGCAGGTGGGTGCCGGCACGGCCGCAGCTTTCCAGGAAGGGCCTTTGTCACCAACACTGCTGTTAAGCCTCCAAGTATGGCTTGCTGGGCTGGTATTACACCTGCCTGGGCTGTGAAAAGCAGCTGTGGCCACCCATGGGCACTCATTCACTGCAGAACCTTCCTCTTGCGTCCTGCACAGTGCTGGAGACATGGACCTCTCTACCCTAAAGCACTTGCCTCTTGAAGCAGACTTGCAAGGGCTTCTTTCTTCCTTTTCTTTTCCTCCCTTTCCCTTTTTTTTTTTTTTTTTTTTTTGGGAAACAGTCTTGCTCTGTCACCCAGGCTGGAGTGCAGTGGCACAATCTCTGCTCACTGCAGCCTCCGCTTCCCGGGATCAAGCAGTTCTCCTGCCTCAGCCTCTCAAGTAGCTGGGATTACAAGTGTGTGCTACCATGCGTAATTTTTATATTTTTAGTAGAGACAAGGTTTCACCATATTGGCCAGGCTGGTCGCAAACTCCTGACCTCAAATGATCTGCCTGCCTCGGCCTCCCAAAGTGCTGGGATTACAGGCATGAGCCACCATGTGCTGTCCCGCATGGGTCTATTTCTGAGGGTACTGTTCTTAGTGAGACCCTGGAGTGCAGTGGAGAGATCACAGCTCACTGCAAACTTGACCTCCCAGGCTCATGTCATCCTCCCACTTCAGCCTCCTGAGTAGCTGGGAGTATAAGCGTGCACCATTACACCTGGTGAATTTTTCCTTTTTTTGAAACAGAGTTTCACTCTGTTGCCCAGACTGGAGTGCAGTGATGCTATCTCGCCCCACTGCAGCCTCTGGCTCTGTGGTTCAAGTGATTTTCCTGTCTCAGCCACTGAGTAGCTGGGATTACAGGTGTGCACCACCATGCTGGGGTTATTTTTTTTATTTTATTTTATTTTTTTTTTGAGACAGAGTCTCACTCTAGCCCAGGCTGAAGTGCAGTGGCACGATCTTGGCTCACTACAACCTCTGCCTTCCAGGTTCAAGTGATTCTCCCACCTCAGCCTCCCGAGTAGCTGGGATTACAGGCATGTGCCACCACGCCTGGCTAATTTTTGTATTTTTGATAGAGATGGTGTTTCACCATGTTGGCCAGGCTGGTCTCGAACTCCTGACCTCGGGTGTTCCTCCTGCCTTGGCCTCCCAAAGTGCTGGGATTACAGGCGTGAGCCACCACGCTGGTTTTTGTGTTTTTAGTAGACTCAGGGTTTCTCCATGTTGCCCAGGCTGCTCTCGAACTCCTGAGCCCAAGCCATCCACCTGCCTCGGCCTCCCAAAGTGCTGGGATTATAGGCATGAGCCATTGCTCCTGGCCACCTAGTTAATTTTTCGGTTAGTTTTTGTAGAGGTGAAGTCTCACCATGTTGCCCAGGTTGGTCTCAAACTCCTGGGCTTGAGCAGTCCTCCCACCTTGGCCTCCCAAAGTGTTGAGATTACTGGTGTTAAGCCACACACCCAGCCAAGGGTGCTGTACTTCTGAATGACTCCTAAGAAGCTGTGTGTGTGGTAGAGGGGGGCAAGCTGGAGGTCTGAGAGGACCCACTGGCTAGGTGTCCAGAAGTGATCACCTTCTGTCCTGTGCTCGCCCTGCCCGGGGACACCTATTAGATGTCCCCTGCACACACGGACTGGGTGTGTAAGGCACTTAAAATGCTCCTTTAGCGGTGTAGCATGTGACGTCATCATGCGTGTTCGTCATTGTGGATGCCACAGAGCCGTGCAGCGCATGGGCATGTCCTCTTCCCTCCTACAGCTGCGCCAGGAGGTGGTGGTGTGCATGCGGAGGGACACAGCGCTGGAGACAGCCCTCAATGCTAAGGCCTACAAGCGCAGCAAGCGCCAGTCCCTGCGCGAGGCCCGCATCACCGAGAAGCTAGAGAAGCAGCAGAAGATTGAGCAGGAGCGCAAGCGCCGGCAGAAGCACCAGGTACACCCCGGTGGCCCCAAGGCCCTGCAGCCCACCCACCTGGCTGCCTGGCTTGTCCCAGCGGTTGTCACGGGGCTGTGTTTGCTTTGTTCCTAAACATGCTGCTTGTCTCTCTCTTTTGCTCATCGTAACAGTATTTTAGGCACTGAGAGCGTATTGGTGTAAAAACCGAATGGTAGGGAGAAGATAGTGATCAAATCCCTGCATAGTATGTCTGGAAGGTGATAGGGCACAAAGAAAAATCAAGCTGGGATAGAGAGAAAGGAAAGGGCTGTTGTAGACCTGATGTTGGGGGAGTTCTTTCTTTTGGAGGTGACATCTGGGCAGACCCCCAAGGGAGGGAGCCACACAGATCTGTGGAAAGAGCTTTCTGGGAAAAGGAGAAGGTGCAAGGGCCCTGGGGCTGGAATGTGCCTATGTTTTCTATGGAAAGTAAGGACCTGCATGTAGCCAGAGTACAGTGAGTGGCGGGGTGAGCTGAAGGAGGGGAGGGCAGGGAGGTGACGGGCAGGTGATGTGGGACCTTGTGAGCTTCAGGGAGGATTTGGGCTGTTGCTCTGAGTGAAGTGGGAGCCATAGAGAGTTCTGGGCAGCACAGGGACTGATCTGACTCAGGGTTTCCCAGGATGAATCAATAAGATGGAAATCTTCAAATCTAAAGTCAAGTAAGGATTTGGGGATGATTGTGCTGATTTGGTCATTTATAGATTTTCTAGAGATTTTCTATCATTTATATCTTACTGGTGTAGTGTAAAATAATCTAGACAATCAGCACAGCAATCTCTGTTAACAATTTTTTTTTTGAGATGGAGTCTCGCTCTGTCGCCCAGGCTGGAGTGCAGTGGTGCAATCTTGGCTCACTGCAACCTCCGTCTCCTGGGTTCAAGCAATTCTCCTGCCTCAGCCCACTGAGTAGCTGGGATTATAGGCACCTGCCACCATGCCTGGCTAACATGTTTTTTGTATTTTTAGTAGAGATGGGGTTTCACCATGTTGGTCAGGCTGGTTTTGAACTCCTGACCTCAAGTGATCCGTCCACCTCGGCCTCCCAAAGTGCTGAGATTGCAGGCATGATCCACTATGCCTGGCCAACATTTTTTTTTTTTTTTTTTTTTTGAGACAGAGTTTCACTCTTGTCATCTGGGCTGGAGTGCAATGGTGCGATCTTGGCTCACTGCAACCTCTGCCTCCTGGGTTCAAGGGATTCTCCTGCCTCAGCCTCCTGAGTAGTAGGGATTACAGGTGTGCGCCACCACACCTGGCTAATTTTTCTTTTTTTTGAGACAGAGTTTCACTCTTGTTGCCCAGGCTGGAGTGCAGTGGTGCAATCTCGGCTCACCACAACCTCTGCCTCCTGGGTTCAAGCGATTTTCCTGCCTCAGCTCCCCAAGTAGCTGGGACTACAGGCACTTGCCACCATGCCTGGCTAATTTTTTGTATTTTTAGTAGAGACGAGGTTTCACTATGTTGGCCAGGCTGCTGGTCTCAAACTGTTGACCTTGTTATCTGTCCGCCTTGGCCTCCCAAAGTGCTGGGATTACAGGCGTGAGCCACTGCTTCTGGCCGCCAGCATTTTTATATATGTTATTTCAGCCTTTTTACTTGTATATTAATACAATGTTAAATTGCTGTTTTTTTATTTTTTCTAAAATTTTGCTGTCTTTTTTTTGAGTCAGAATCTCACTCTGTCGCCCAAGCTGGAGTGCAGTGGCGTGATCTCCACTCACTGCAGCCTCCTCCTCCTGGAATCAGGCGATTCTCCTGCCTCAGCCACCTGAGCAGCTGGGATTACAGGCATGCGCCATCACACCTGGCTAATTTTTGTGTTTTAGTAGAGATGGGGATTCACCCTGTTGGCCAGGCTGATCTTGAACTCCTGACCTCAAGTGATCCGCCTGCCTCGGCCTCCCAAAGTGCTGGAATTACAGGCGTGAGCTGCTGCTCTTGGCCACATTGCTTTCTTTGTTTTTAAGTATCACGGAAACATGACTTTTGATGTCCACACTGTATTCCATTTCATTGGGTACAGGATCTGATCATTTATGTCAACTTTTTCTTGTTTGAGGACATGCAACATATTTCAGCTTTTGAAAATTAAAAATCATGCTAGGACAGGAATTTTTGGCTTGAACATTTTGGGACTGGTCTCTGGTATTTCCTTAAAGTAAATTTGTAGTGATGGAATAAGTTGGGGGGAGGGTTGGAAACATTTTTGAGACGTTTCATATCCATGCTACGCTGCCCTGCAAGTCGACTGCCCTGTGTGCCCACCTGCTGTGTTCGAGGGCCTTTCCCACCCACAGTTGCCATTGCTGAGTTTTATCATCAGAGAAACCCAACCGCAACAGGCAAAGGGCGTTTTTTGTGTATTATATTTATTTTTTTTGAGATAAGAGTCTCGCTCTGTCACCCAGGCTGAAGTACAGTGGTGTAATCTTGGCTCACTGCAACCTCTGCGTCCCGGATTCAAGCGATTCCCCTGTCTTGGCCTCCTAAGTAGCAGGGATTACAGGCATGCGCCACTACACCTGGGTGATATTTTTTATGTTTGTAGTAGAGATGGGGATTCGCCATATTGGCTGGGGTGGTCTCGAACTCCTGACCTCAGGCATTCTGCCCTCCTTGGCCTCCCAAAGTGATATTCTAGGTTGTTGTTTTTTTTTCTTTTTTGAGACAGAGTCTCGTTCTGTTGCCGAGGCTGGAGCACAGTGGCACAATCTTGGCTCACTGTAAGCTCCACCTCCCGGTTCACGCCATTCTCCTGCCTCAGCCTCCCTAGTAGCTGGAACTATAGGCGCCCGCCACCATGCCCGGCTGATTTTTTTTTTTTTTTATCATTTTTAGTAGAGACAGGGTGTTAGCCACGTGTTAGCCAGGATGGTCTCAATCTCCTGACCTCGTGATCCACCCACCTTGGCCTCCCAAAGTGCTGGGATTACAGGCATGAGCCACCACACCTGGGCAGTATTCTAGGTTTTAAACAAGCCTTACGGGGGATGTGTCCGCCATGCTGCTGAGGGGTCAGCCTTCTCTTTTGCGTGTTCTCTACAGGAATACCTCAATAGCATTCTCCAGCATGCCAAGGATTTCAAGGAATATCACAGATCGGTCACAGGCAAAATCCAGAAGCTAACCAAGGCAGTGGCCACGTACCATGCCAACACGGAGCGGGAGCAGAAGAAAGAGAACGAGCGGATCGAGAAGGAGCGCATGCGGAGGCTCATGGTATGGTCCCGCCTTCTTGACATGCACCCTTCCACACGTGTGGCTGGTACTGCAGGTTCCAGGGGTCGCTCCCCAGGGTCACACCAAGGCATTTCAAAGCTTGGAGTTAGAAGTGGGGCGAAGGAAAGAGCAGGCGCGGGCTTGGGAGTCAGTCCTGGGCTCGGATCTTTGCTGATCCCTCTGATCATCAGAGTGACTGTGTGACCTCAGACCACTTTGCTGTCTCCTCTGCCTTCACTGGAAAACGGAGGTGGTGCCCCCTCCCCTCATTCTGTGAGAGCCACAGGTGGTGCGATCCAGACCCCCCACCCCTAGGATAAACATCTCTGACCATTTATTTGTGGCTGAGTCGCTGGTTGGACAGATATTGGGAGCGCATTCTGAGCCAGGTGCTGCTCTGTGTAAGGGGGACACAGAAGGGAGCACGACACGGCCTCTGTCCTGGTAGGTTGTGCTTGAGGGGCAGATATACGAATGAAGCACAGAGTAGTGGATGGTGACAGCTGCAGTGAGGAGGGTGAAGCGGAATGGAAGGGGAGGGACAGGGTAGTAAGTGAAGGCTTCGGAACAGAGGCCCAAAGGGTGGCCCTGATGCACAAATGCAGAGACCTAGGAGAGGAGCCCCAGGCAGCACGGAACAAAGGTCGAGGTGGCAGGCAGCCGTATGCCAGGGACAGCCGGTAGCCCTGGGCTCCCAGCACAGCATCGTGTGAGGTGGGAGGTGAGGTCAGAGCTCACAGGGGCAGGTGGGGCGTGGGACCTTTCAGGCCATTGGGAGGACTGTGGGTTGAATTCTGATCGTGAATGAGAGCCTCACCCGGGAGGGTTTTGGCTGTGGGTGATGTGATCTGATGTCTTCTTAGAAAGGTGAGGGGCTGCTGTAGGAGTTGGTGGGAGGGATGCACCTTGGACTTTGTGGAGAGAAGGCTTTGGGTTTGGGGTGTGTTTCATGAACAGAGTGGATAGGACTGGCTCGTGGCCTCTGTAACTGGCTCCTGGCGGGACCATCTGCTTAGCAGGTGCCTTTGGAACCTAGCCCTTGGTAGGTTTTGAGGAAATAGTTCCTGAACAGGGAGTCGATTGCTGTGTGAAGGGTCAGTGGCGTGGCACCCCCATGAGCCATGCACGCCCTCAGTGCGCCTCTGGGTTGACTGGCCATGGGTGCCCACAGACGTGCACAGTGTGCCACCACATTGCAGTAACCCCCACGCTTTTGTAGGCTGAAGATGAGGAGGGGTACCGCAAGCTCATCGACCAGAAGAAGGACAAGCGCCTGGCCTACCTCTTGCAACAGACAGATGAGTACGTGGCTAACCTCACAGAGCTGGTGCGGCAGCACAAGGCCGCCCAGGTCGCCAAGGAGAAAAAGAAGAAAAAGAAAAAGAAGGTGTGCTGGGCCTGGTGTGGCGCCTGCCGTGGGTGGGATGGGAGCGGCCGCCTTCGCGTGTGTGGCCTCAGCCTGGCGGGTCAGAGCCTGACTGTGTCTCTCTCTATTTCCAGAAGGCAGAAAATGCAGAAGGACAGACGCCTGCCATTGGGCCGGATGGTGAGGTGAGGAAGCAGGGCTTCTTTTGGAGGTACCAACCCAGCCCTGAGGCGCTGGTCTGTTTCAGACATTAAAACCTATGTTCTTTTAAAATTATGAACAATGATATATGATGATGGTGAGAATCCTGGGGTGTCCTCTGACCCCCATCCCACCCGCCCCTTCATCCCACACGTTATGTTTTCTTCCAGACCTTTTTCTATGCATGTGCCGCAGGATTCATCTTTCAGGTTTTACTTTATTGTAACGTCTGACTTACAGGAGAGGCGCGAGAACCATCCCGAGATGTCCTGTGTGTTCTTTACCCAGAGTCTCCATTTTCACGTTTTGTATTTTGTTTTGTTTCTTTGAGACAGGGTCTGTCTGTCACCCAGGCTGGACTGCAGTGGCGCATGGCTCATTGCAGCCTCAACCTCCTGGGCTCAAGTGATCCTACCCTTCTGAGTAGCTGGGACTACAGGCATGCCCCACCACACCCAGCTAAGTTTTTTTTTTTTTTTTTTTGAGATGAAGTTTCGCTCTTTTGCCCAGTCTAGAGTGAAGTGGCGCGATCTTGGCTCACTGCAGCCTCCACCCCGCGAGTTCGAGCAATTCTGCCTCAGCCTCCTGAGTAGCTGGGATTATAGGCATCCACCACCACGCCCGGCTGATTTTATTTTTATCTTTATTTTTATTTAGATAGAGTCTCGTTCTGTCACCCAGGCTGGAGTGCAGTGGCATGATCTCTGCTCACTGCAAGCTCTGCCTCCTGGGTTCACACCATACTCCTGCCTCAGCCTCCCGAGTAGCTGGGACTACAGGCGCCCGCTACCACGCCCGGCTAATTTTTTGGCTTTTAGTAGAGATGGGGTTTCACCATGTTATCCAGGATGGTCTCAATATCCTGCCCTCGTGATCCACCTGCCTTGGCCTCCGAACGTGCTGGGATTACAGGCTTGAGCCACCGCGCCCAGCCAATTTTTCTCTTTTTAGTAGAGACGGGGGTTTCACCATGTTGGCCAGGCTGGTCTTGAACTCCTGACCTCAGGTGATCCACCTGCCTCAGCCTCCAAAAGTGCCAGGATTACAGGCATGAGCCACCGTGCCTGGCATAATTTTTTAAAATTTATTTTTTATAGAGATGGGGTTTCCCTATGTTTTTCAGGGTCTCCAATTCCTGGGCTCAGGCATTCTCCTGCCTCAGCCTCCCAAAGTGTTAGGATTATGGGCCCCCGCACCTGGCCTTCACATGTGTTTCTACCTAAACTCTTTGAGAGTCAAATTCAGACATGACAGTGCTTTACCTCTATCTATTTCTGTTTTTTTTTTTTTTTGGAGACGGAGTCTTGCTCTGCCGCCCAGGCTGGAGTGCAGTGGCCGGATCTCAGCTCACTGCAAGCTCCGCCTCCTGGGTTTACGCCATTCTTCTGCCTCAGCCTCCTGAGTAGCTGGGACTACCCGCGCCCGCCACCTCGCCCAGCTAGTTTTTTTGTATTTTTTCGTAGAGACGGGGTTTCACTGTGTTAACCAGGATGGTCTCGATCTCCTGACCTCGTGATCTGCCCGTCTCGGCCTCCCAAAGTGCTGGGATTACAGGCTTGAGCTACCGCGCCCGGCCACCTCTATGTATTTCTGTATCTACTTCCTGAAGACAAGTTTGCTACTGCACACTGTGCCGAGGTGACGGAAGCAGGAGGTGAACATTGGTACAACACTGTTTCCAGTCTGCAGGCCTTTATATAAGGTTTGGCCAGTTTTTCCAGTTGTCTTCACAGCAGCAGAAAACTCCAGGTCACATTTAGTGGAGGTCCCTTTAGTCAGCTTTGATCTTAAAGAGCTCCCTGTGTGTGTGTGTGTGTGTGTGTGTGTGTGTGTGTGTGTGTGTGTGTGTGTGTTTGTTTTTTTTGCAGAGATGGGGTCTCACGTTGCCCAGGCTGGTCCTGAACTCCTGGGCTGGAGTGATCCACCTCAGCCTTCCAAAGGCTGTGATTATAGGCGTGAGCCACCACACTTGGCTTCAGGCCAGCTATGTCAGCCAGTGGCCCTGGATTTTGGTTTGTCTGATGTTCCTTGTGGTTAGAGTCAGGTTATGTGTCTCTGGCAGGCAGACCCAACATGGCCCTGGGTACCTCTCAGGGCATCACGTCAGGAGTGCATGGCAGAGGTTTGCAAATAAGGTCACTGGTGATGCTGACTTTGAACCCCTGCCAAGGGATCTCCACTGTCCAGTTTCTGTTTTTTTTCTTTTGTAATCAGTAAGTACCCTGTAGGAAGACACTTGAGACTCTGTAACTATGTTGTAACTCCTCAGAATTCCAGCTACTCCTTTTAGTATCTTTTTTTTTTTTTTTTGCCTGTATCAGTTTTTGCTGTGACAGCTACAGGATGGTGACTTTTAGTTCCATCATTCTTTCTGCATTGATTTATTTGTTTTTCTATTCTAGGTAAAGCTTTCTCTTTGGTCCTGTTAGACCTGTGGCCATGGTCTGCCAACCCCGGGTGTAGACTTATGGATTCTTGTTTAGTTGAATGAGTGGATTCTGATCCTTTAAAATGATTTCTTTTGGCTATTTAGCTTTAGCCAGTAGAAGCCCCTTGACATTGGCTCCTGTTTGCTTTTGGCATGTGCCCACCATTCCTGGATCACTTCCTTCCTCACCAGGTTTTTCTTCTGCTTTCCCTGCCTGAGTTCCCTGGACCCAGCTCTTCCCCCGGGGAGTCCTGATTCCTTTTTTTTTTTTTTTCCCCCAAGAAAAGGTCTCCCTGCATCACCCAGGCTGGAGTATGCAGTGTACGATCATTGCTCACTGTAGTCTCAACCTCCTGGACTGAAGTGATCCTCCCACCTCAGCCTCCTGAGTATCTGAGGCTACAGGCACATGCCACCATGCTTGGCTAAGTGTTCTGTATTTTTTTTGTAGAGACAGGGTTTCACCATGTTGCCCAGGCTTGTCTCAAACTCCTGAGCTCAAGCGATCTACCTGCCTTGGCCTCCCAAAGTGCTAGGATTACAGACGTGAGCCACTGTGCCTGGCTATATTTCCTTTTATTACAGAAGAATATTTACATGGCAAGATCTGACTTTGGGGGTGCTCCTTGGTAGTGGGCCATCACTGCTTCTAGGAGCCTGATCTGGGAAATAGATGTATATACACTTAATCTGTCTGCGTTGCTGCTTGTATACGTTAAAAATCGTGGCTGGGCATGGTGGCTCGTGCCTGTATTCCCAGTACTTTGGGAGGCCAAAATGGAAGGACCACTTGAGCCCAGGAGTTCGAGACCATCGTGGGCAATATGGCAAAACCTTGTCCTCTATAAAAATTTTAAAAATTAGCTGGGTGTAGTGGCATGTACCTGTTGCCTCAGCTACTCGGGAGGCTGAGGTGGGAGGATCCCTTGAGTCCAAGAGTTTGAGGCTGCGGTGAGCTGTGATCTCACCATTTCTCTCCAGCCTGGTCAAGACAGTGAGACCCTGTCTCCCACACACAAAGAATCTTGAGGTTGTGTTGACACCTCCAGTTCTAATCCAACAGCACAGGGTTGATTGTCATCCTTTCCCCCTTTCCTTAATTCTAAAATCAGGAACCTGATTTCCATGAACAGTAAGAGACTGACTTACCTGCTTCATTCTAGAATACACAGAAAGTATGTTCCAAAGTGCTAACGGACACCTCTATGCAGAAGTTTCTTAGCTAGAGTTCAGTATTTATAGAGTTCCTCCACTCCAGGGTATGTGTTCCAAATATGGTGTTCAGAAGTTACTGGGGCCAGGTGCAGTGGCTCACGCCTGTAATCCCAGCACTTTGGGAGGCCAAGGTGGGCAGATCACCTAAGGTCAAGAGTTCAAGACCGGCCTGGCCAACGTAGTGAAACCTCGTCTCTGCTAAAAATACAAAAAATTAGCCAGGTGTGGTGGCGCACCCCTGTAGTCCCAGCTACTTGGGAGGCTGAGGCAGGAGAATCGGTTGAACCTGGAAGGTGGAGGTTGCAGTGAGCCAGGTTCGCAGCTACTGCACTCCAGCCTGGGTGACAGAGTGAGATTCTGTCTCAAAAAAAAAAAAAGAATTACTTAGGGTCAGGCGTGGTGGCTCATGCCTGTAATCTCAGCAGTTTGGGATGCTGAGGTGTGTGGATCGCATGAGCCCAGGAGTTTGAAACCAGCCTGAGCAACATGGTGAAACCTCATCTTTACAAAAAATTAGCCAGGCTTGGTGCGCACGCTTGTAGTCCCACCTACATGAGAGACTGAGGCAGGAGGATAACTTAGCCCAGGAGGTCCAGGCTACAGTACATTGTGTTTGTACCACTGCATTCCAGCCTAGGGGGCTTTTTATTATTACTTGAGACAGGGTCTCTCTCTGTCAGCCAGTTCTGTCTCACAGTTCTGGAGCCATCTGGAATACTCAAGAAAAAAGTCATGGGCCAGGCGCAGTGGCTCACGCCTGTAATCCCAGCACTTTGGGAGGCCGCGGCAGGCGGATCACGAAGTCAGGAGTGCGAGACCAGTCTGGCCAGTATGGTGAAACCCTGTCTCTACTAAAAATACAAAAATTAGCCGATGGTGGTGGCGGACTCCTGTAGTCCCAGCTACTGGGAGGCTGAGGCAAGAGAATCGCTTCAATTCGGGAGGCGGATCACGCCACCGCACTCCAGCCTGGACGACAGAGTGAGATTCTGTCTCAAAAAAAAAGAAGTCATGAAATGGGAATGTGCATGAAGTAGAAGCTTGTGCTGAACCCTGCTGTGGCTGCCTGTCCCGTGGAGTATTGAGAACAGGCACCGGCACTTGCTGCTGCTTGTGAGTTTTCCTTGTTCTCAGCCAGTGGTACGCAGCCTCTGCTGTATGTTCTCGTCACCTGGGGAGCTCTCTATTTTTATTATTACTATTATTTGAGACAGGGTCTCTCTGTTGTCCAGGCTGGAGTCCAGTGGTGAGGTCATGGCTCACTGCAGCCTCGACGTCCTGGGTTCAAGTGATCCTCTGGGGACGTTTTTCTGAGTAGTAGCTAGGCGTGAAGGCATGTGCCTGGCGTTGCAGCTGCTCAGGAGGCTGAGGTGGGGAGATTGCTTTAGTCTGGGAGTTCAAGACCAGCCTGGGCAACATAGGGAGACTCTGTCTCTCCAAAAAATAAAATAATTACCTGGGCATGGTGTTGTACACTTGAGGTCCCAGCTGCTTGGGAACCAGAGGTAGGCGGATCACTTGAGCCCAGGGCTTTGAGGCTGTGATCACACCTGTGAAAAAGCATGGTACTGAGCCCATCTTCAAAAAATAAAAAGTAAATTAAAAATTTAAAAAAGCAGGCCGGGCCTGGTGGCTCACGCCTGTAATCCCAGCATTTTGGGAGGCCGAGGAGGGTGGATCATGAGGTCAGGAGATTGAGACCACGGTGAAATTCCATCTCTACTAAAAATACACAAAATTAGCCGGGCACGGTGGCAGGCGCCTGTAGTCCCAGCTACTCCGGAGGCTGAGGCAGGAGAATGGCGTGAACCCAGGAGGCGGAGCTTGCAGTGAGCTGAGATCGCGCCACTGCACTCCAGTCTGGGTGACAAAGCCAGACTCCGTCTCAAAAAAAAAAAAAAAAAAGCAAGGATGCCCAAGCCTCACTCCAGAGCAGTTCAATCAGAATTTTGGGTGTCGGGGAGGCATGTAGCAATCGGCACCTTTGACCACTCCTCCCAGTGATCTCAGAGAGGTTGTGGAGTTGAAAGTCCTTGATTGAGGCAGCCTGCAGAGCCCATTGTTGGGGTAAGAGGTTGTTGTGACCCTCTGTGGTGGCTGCTCTGTGGGTGAGCTTTCAGCGCATGGAGACTGATATCCCTCTGCTCTGTGGACAGTGGTGACACTATGAGGGCAGCAGTTTTGCAGGTAGTTATAAATTCCTGCAAGATGGAAACCAAAATTTAAACCAAGAACTTTATCCCCTTCTTGGGAGTTTTCTGTAGGAAATGTACAAGAATCAATGAGGGAGAAAATGTTTATCCATTGAATCTCAACAGGAGGAGTTTCATATTTGTTGCTAAGAGGAATTATTTTTGAAATATTTCAGTTAGCTTTTTAACAAAAAAGAATGAGGACCCTTGATGAAGTCTACAAATAGAGTATAAGTGGGAGAAAAAAAAAATCAAGGTCCAAAAAATGTAAATTAATATAGCCATTAGTGTAAAAAACAGGGAGAAAGTGGAAACGTCTAACTCTTTGTTTCTTATCCATGGAATTCATCTGGAAGGATGGACAGGAAACTGATACCAGTGGACAACTGTGAAGAGAAAAACTTAGGCTGGAGGACAGGAGAAGGGAGAGAGCCCACATTATACTATTCAGTTTTCGTTAAAAAGATAAAAATGGGCCTTAGGAGGCTGAGGTGAGCAGATCATGAGGTCAGGAGATTGAGACCATCCTGGCTAACACAGTGAAACCCCATCTCTACTAAAAATACAAAAAATTAGCCAGGCTTGGTGATGGGCGCCTGTAGTCCCAGCTACTCGGAAGGCTGAGGCAGGAGAATGGCGTGAACCTGGGAGGCAGAGTTTGCAGTGAGCCAAGATCGCGCCACTGCACTGCAGCCTGGGCGACAGAGTGAGACTCCGTCTCCAAAAAAAAAATGGCGCGAGCATAGTGGCTCACCCCTGGAATCCCAGCACTTTGGGAGGCCAAGGTGGGTGGATCACATGAGGTCAGGAGTTTGAGACCAGCCCGGCCTGAATTTTCAACTGTGAATGTCTGGACTATTTGAAAATTGCAGTGTATATGTCAGTTAACTTGAAGAAACAGGTGTTGGGAGGCTGAGGCAGAGAACTGCTTTAACCCAGGAGGCAGAGGTTGTAGTGAGCCGAGATCATGCCACTGTACTCTAGCCTGGGCGACAGAGCTACACTCTGTCTCAAAAAAAAGAGAAAGAAAGGGAAAAAAAGAAACAAGTGTCACTTAGCCAAGACTCATGGATTATATATTTTTACTGGATTACTGAGTATACAGTTTGCCCATTTTCACCACCACTGGCCATGTTTGCCTGCCCTTTTCTGTGCAGACAGTTGAGTGGGTGCTTCCCACCTTGGCCTCTGTAAGCCTTTGGTCTGGAGGCCCTGCAACCTCAATGTCGCACGGATGACTCTTTTTCAGCCTCTGGACGAGACCAGCCAGATGAGCGACCTCCCGGTGAAGGTGATCCATGTGGAGAGCGGGAAGATCCTCACGGGCACAGATGCCCCCAAAGCCGGGCAGCTGGAGGCCTGGCTCGAGATGAACCCGGGGTGAGTTGGGTCTTGCGTTCCAGATGCAGTGGGGATCTAAGTCCTCGGTGGGCCTTATTCCAGGGAGGTGGCAGCTGGGGGCAGTTTTACTTCTGTTTGGATCCTTGGCAGGTTTGGTAGGGAAAGTGCATTCTGCTGGTTCTGAGCAGATTTATATGAAAGCCCTTATATTTTTTCTAGGTATGAAGTAGCTCCGAGGTCTGATAGTGAAGAAAGTGGCTCGGAAGAAGAGGAAGAGGTAAGAATGCATTTCCTGGCTTTCAAGGCTCTCAGTGTCCACTGGCAGTGACTTCCACCCTGTGTGCCATGAGACCCTCCCCTGCCCTGTCTGGGCATCTTGTGGGGCAGAGAACAGCTGGGGCCCAGGCCTGGCTGAAGTCGATGCTTTAGAGCTGTGCTATCCAATAGGGCAACTTCTGGCGACATGTGACCGTTTCCATTTTAAATTAAATCAGTCACATTACGTAAAATTTAAGACTCATTTTCTCTTTCATACTGACTGCATTTCAGGTGCTTGGCATCCCTTCTCCGGGAATGGTCTACCTCATTTGCCTGTTTCTTTTTTTTTTTTTGAGATGGAGTCTTGCTCTGTTGCCCAGGCTGGAGTGCAGGGGTGCAATCTCACCTCACTGCAACCTCCGCCTCCCAGGTTCAAGCGATTCTCCTGCCTCAGCCTCCCGAGTAGCTGGGACTACAGGCACCTGCCACCACTTCCAGCTAATTTTTTTATGTTTAGTAGAGATAGGGTTTCATCATATTGGCCAGACTGGTCTCGAACTCCCGACCTCAAGTGATCCACCTGCTTCAGCCTCCCAAAGTGCTGGGATTACAGACATGAACCTCCACATCCGACTTGTGATTTTTTTGTTGTTGTTTTGGAATGAAGACTTGCTGTGTTGCCCAGGCTGGAGTGCAATGGCGTGATATTGGCTCACTGCAGCCTCCACCTCCCGTATTCAAGCGATTCTCCTGCCTCAGCCTCTCTGGTAGCTGGGACTTCAGGCACCTGCCACCATGCCTGGCTAATTTTTGTATTTTTAGTAGAGACAGGGTTACACCATGTTGGTCAGGCTGGTCTTGAACTCCTGACTGGTGTTTTTTTTTATTTTTTGAGACAGAGTCTCACTCTATAGCCCAGGCTAGAGTGCAGTGGCACAGTCTCACTCACTGCAACCTCTACCTCCCAGGTTCAGGTGATTCTCCCACCTCAGCCTCCTGAGTAGCTGGGATTACAGGCGCATACCACCATGCCCGGTTAATTTTTAAAGTGTTTTTAGTAGAGATGGGGTTCCACCATGTTGGCCAGGCTGGTCTCAAACTGCTGACCTCAAGTGATCCACCCACCTGGGCCTCCCAAAGTATTGGGATTACAGGTGTGAACCAGTGCACCCGTCTTCCAGTGGTATTTCTTGTTTTAAGGTCTGTTCTGTCTTAGAGTAGTCACTCTAGCCCTCTTATGGTTATTGTTTGCATGGTACATCTTTTTCCCTTCTTTTACTTCTTTTATTTTCAGTCTGTTTCTTTGAATCTACAACAGCATATGGGTTTTGCATTTTCAGCTGGTATGACAGTGACTGCTTTTTGACTGAGTTTCTAAGACCATTTACATTTACTGTAATTTCTGATATGATTGGACTTACACTTGCTGTTTCTTTTCTGTGCCTTCCGTTTTTGTTCCTCCTTTACTGCCTTCTTTTGTGTTTAATGGCTTTTTTTCTAGATTTTTATTTTTATAATGCCTTTTTTTTTTTTTTTTTTTCCTCAGACAGTCTCGCTCTATCGCCCAGGCTGGAGTGCAGTGGAGCAATCTCAGCTCACTGCAATCTCTGCCTCCCGGGTTCAAGCAATTCTCCTGCCTCAGCCTCCGGGGACTACAGGCGCCTGTCACCACACCAGCTAATTTTTTTTTTTTTTTGTAGTTTTGGTAGAGACAGGGTTTCACCATGTTGGTCAGGCTGGTCTTGAACTCCTGACCTCAGGTGATCCTGCCCACCTTGGCCTCCCAAAGTGCTGGGATTACAGGCAGGAGCCACCACCCCTCGCCTCTCCTATTTTTTTGCTTACCTCTTCATGTTTAGTTGAAGTGTACTTTAGCTAAGCTGGAGTCTGACTTACCTGTGGGAGATTGTGGTGGCCTGTGGTCTGTTTAATAATTTCCTTGGGCTAAATCTGTGAAATCTGGTTCTCGCACAGTATGTGTAGCCTCTGCTATATTTGCTCAGTTCTTTTAAACATTTTTTGGCTTTGTCTTATTCGTGATTTTTTTCCCTGGTTCATCAGGGGCAGACAGTGTTTCTTTGTCACTTAGTGGTCATCTAAAGATTGGGCACAGTTTATGCTCAGACACGCACCTTCTTTCTCCTGCTGATGGTTCAGTTGTATGAGGAGGTGCATTCCACATTTGGGCCATTGTCGGGTTCTCCCTCGCACTTTTGCTTTTCTGGGCCCTTTGGCGTCTGTGCATATGCACAGACTCAGCCTCAGCCAGCAATACGCTTTTTCCTACCGCGGCTGATCTCACCTCCATTGGCAGTGCCACTGGGCTTGAGCATTGCCTCCTTCTACAAGTGACTGAGCCCCTTCCATCTCCCTGCCAAGCCTCACAGCCTGCAACTCTCCAGCCATAAGACCTTCATGTGTCCAGAGCTGTGAGGCAGAAGAGGTGAAAGTGGCCCACAGTAAAAGTGCTGCAAACTCCCGCTCTTCCCACCTGAAGTTCAGTTTTTTAAGGTTCAGTGATTCTAGTAGACCTTTGGTCAACTTGGTGAGCTCTGAAATGCTCACTTTGTCAATTTGTCCTGCTTTATAGTTGCTTTTTGGGGAGGAAATTTGCCCACCTCCTCATTTGAGTTTAGCCAGAAGTCTCACTCCTGTTTTAATTCCAGTATGTCTGTACCAGCTCTGATTTTCTTGCCTAAAATGTTGGTGTTATTACCACCTGTTTATTCCAAGTGATCTGTAAAATCATTTTTTGTGATCTAAGGGAAATCCCACTGGCTTTTCACTGGAATTATTTAACAGATTAATTATAGATAGTATTTTTAAAGCTTTGTAGCAGTTCCAGTATAGATAAGGGAACAATCCACTGTGGTGTATTTGTATGATTTAAGTGGCAAGACAAGAATAGTTTAAGATAAGGAAATGCATTCATGTCTATTTTCTCAATATGTGTTATGCAAAATCCCAGTAAAGGCTGGAAAACCATTAAATGACACAACGTGAATGCTTAAACAAGTCCATAGAAACTTTCAGTAAACTGAGATGCCTCATGTTGCCAGTGTTATTAGACATGTTATAGATGGTTGAGACTTGTCAGTAAAGCTGGAAGTAAATTACAAGCAATAAATATTGAAAGTTGGCTCTAAGATATTTAAGGCCAGGTGTGGTGTCTCACGCCTGTAATCCCAGCATTTTGGGAGGGCGAGTTGGGTGGATGATCCGAGGTCAGGAGTTTGAGACCAGCCTGGCCAACATGACGAAACCCCGTCTCTACTAAAAAATACAAAAATTAGCCGGGGATGATGGTGGGCTCTAAGATAATACCTAGGAAATCCAAGAGAATCAATGAAAACCTGCTTTAGTAGGTTAGCAGAGAATAAACGTGTAATGTTCATTTTATAACAGGGGTAGGAGGGATATGGAGTCTACTTCTAATTAGTAACAAAAGTCCAGAATACCCTGAGATAGCCTTAGAAGAAGTGTCGGGACCAGGTGTGGTGGCTCATACCTGTAATCCCAGCACTTTGGGAAGCCAAGGCAGGCGGATCATGAGGTCAGGAGTCCAAGACCAGCCTGGCCAACATAGTGAAACCCCGTTTACTAAAAATACAAAAATTATCCAGGCTTGGTGGCGTGTGCATGTAATCCCAGCTACTTGGGAGGTTGAGGCAGGAGAATCGCTTGAACCTGGGAGTTGGAGGTTGCAGTGAGCCGAGATCATGCCACTGCACTCCAGCCTGGGCAACAGTGCGACACTTCGTTTCAAAAAAAAAAAAAAAAGATGTAGCCAGTATGGTGGCATTTGCCTGTAGTCCCAGCTACTTGGGAGGCTGAGGCGAGAGGATTGCTTGAGCCCAGGAGTTTGAGACCAGCCAGGGGAAGGTAGCGAGACCCCATATCTACAAAATTTAAAACATTTGAGCTGGGCGTGGTGGTGCGTATCTGTAGTTCTAGCTGCTGGGGAGGCTGAGGCAGGATGATCTCTTGAGTTCAGGAGTTCGAAGCCATCTGGGCAACATAGTGAGACTCCCATATATTAATAATAATAAATACATAATTTTAAAAGGAAGACGTAAATAACAAACATCACACATTCCAGGATAGGTAGAAAGGGTGAGGGCTGTAAGAAGATCACTTGCTTCTAAAACTATGTTCTCCCCATGGGAGTCCCGTTCCCCCTCTCTGGGGAATGAATCGAGGTGACACGGGCTTGTCTCTTGGTAGGAGGAGGAGGAAGAGCAGCCGCAGGCAGCGCAGCCTCCCACCCTGCCCGTGGAGGAGAAAAAGAAGATTCCAGATCCAGACAGCGACGACGTCTCTGAGGTGGACGCACGGCACATCATTGAGTAAGGGATCCTGACACACACTGTTCTGTGCCAGCTTCCTGTGAGGTGGCGCTGGTGGGAGTGGCTAGAATCCCAGCCATCCCTAGACGACATTCAGCACTGTCCAGCCAGCTGCTACTGTGGAATCACAGAGAGCAAATTTATTTACTTCACATTTCATGTATTTTATAGGGATTTAATAGAGCAAATGCATTCGCATGGTTCACCATATGCTTACGAGGTAGTCAGGTGTGTGGGAGAAGCCCTCCTCCCCCCGTCCCCTGCTCCTCAGCTCCCTCCCTTTCCACTGCCCTCCCTGGGGAAACTTTCCAGCCTCGTGTGTCATCTTTCAGAGATGCTGTCTGCATTAGCAAGGAAAATGTGCATGTTTTTGTCTTTTCATTTGCATACATATCTCCGGTGTACATTGGTGTGCACCTTGTTATTTTCACTGAACCTTCCCTCTCGGAGGTGATCCTGTGTCCGTGCAGAGTGCTCCCAGTCTGGTCCTCAGTATGCAGTGTCATACTGAGTCACGTTATATTCTCATTTTTGTAGGCCTGTCCTTTGGTGGCAGGCATTTAGGTTATATTTCTCATCTTTTGCTCCTGTAACACATCACAGTTAACACACTAATCTCATCATTGCTTATGGTAAGGAATGAATGGATCCTGTTAAAAGGCAAGAGAGGGCCGGGCACGGTGACTCACGCCTATAATCCCAGCATTTTGGGAGGCCAAGGCAGGCGGATCCCTTGAGGTCAGGAGTTCAAGACCAGCCTGGCCAACATGGTGAAACCGCATCCCTACTAAAAATACAAAAATTAGCTGGGCGTGGTGATGTGCACCTGGAGTCCCAGCTACTTGCGAGACTGAGGCAGGAGAATCGCTTGAAATGGGGAGGAGGAGGCTGCAGTGAGCCGAGATAGCACCACTGCACTCCAGCATGGGCAACAGAGTGAGACTCCATCTCAAAAAATATGTATATATATAGGTGGCTGAAAGTCACTTTTTTTTCTTTTTTTTGATTTCACCAGGCTGGAGTACAGTGGCACGATCTCAGCTTACTGCAACCTCCACCTCCTGGGTTCAAGCAACTCTCCTGCCTCAGCCTCCCGAGTAACTGGCACTACAGGCGCGGGCCACCATGTCCAGCTAATTTTTGTATTTTTAGTAGAGATGGGGTTTCACCATGTTGGCCAGGATGGTCTTGATCTCTTGACCTCGTGATCCACCCACCTCGGCCTCCCAAAGTCCTGGAATTACAGGCATGAGCCACTGCACCTGGCCAAAGTCACTTTTTAAAATAAAAAGATTCAGATTATATTACAAATTGCCTAAGTTTTGACAATTCTGGTTTTGTATGAACCTGTTCAGTCTGTGTTTCTTTTCACCTTTAGGCTCATGAATTGTTATTAGAAAGAATGGGTCCTATTATCAGCGTCTGGCTAGGTGCAGTGTGTCTTTATGTGCTTTGGCAAGTGACAGCATTCTTTTTGTTTGTTTGTTTTGAGACAGTCGCTCAGGCTGGAGTGCAATTTGTTTGCCTTGTCGCCCAGGCTGGAGTGCAGTGGCTTGATCTCTCAGCTCTCTGCAGCCTCTGCCTCCCGGGCTCAAGCGATTCTTTCACCTCAGCCTCCTGAGTAGCTGGGGTTACAGGCATGCACCACCACCACGCCTGGCTAATTTTTTTTTTTTCTTTATTTTGAGATGGAGTCTCGCTCTGTCACTCAGGCTGGAGTGCAGTGGCATGATCTCAGCTCACTGCAGGCTCTGCCTCCCGGGTTCACGCCATTGTCCTGCCTCAGCCTCCCGAGTAGCGGGGACTACAGGCGCCCGCCACCACGCCCGGCTAATTTTTGTATTTTTAGTAGAGATGGGGTTTCACCATGTTGGTCAGCCTGGTCTAGAACTCCTGACCTCGGGTGATCCGCCTGCCTTGGCCTCCCAAAGTGCTGGGATTACAGACATGAGCCACTGCGCCCAGCCTAATTTTTGTTTTTTGTAGTACAGATGGGGTTTCACCATGTTGGCCAGGCTGGTCTCGATCTCCTGGCCTCACGTCATCCGCCTGCTTCAGCCTCCCAAAGTGCTGAGATTACAGGCATGAGCCACCGCTCCCGTCTGAGTGACAGAATTCTTGTTCTGTGGTGGTGCAGTCAGGACCCAGAGCTCCCAGGAGTCCAGTCTGGGCCCCTCAGGCTCAGTGTGCGCTGCCCTGCCTGGCCTCACACTCTCCGGCTGCACCTCTGTATGTCTTACAGTGCTGGCCACAGGTCATTCTGCAGAAAGGGCCACTCCACAGAGTTTGTGTCAGGAGCGAGCACGTTGTCACAGATAGGAACGTGTGTCCTTACTCAGCGCTTCCGTCTCACTCCCAGGAACGCCAAGCAAGATGTCGATGATGAGTATGGTGTGTCCCAGGCCCTGGCACGTGGCCTGCAGTCCTACTATGCTGTGGCCCACGCTGTCACCGAGAGAGTGGACAAGCAGTCAGCGCTTATGGTCAATGGTGTCCTCAAACAGTACCAGGTGAGGTGGGGACTGGGGAGGCCACTGCCGTGTAGCTGCCTCGGTGCAGGTGTTCCCAGGTGGTGGGGGCTGCGGACGTCAGGCAGACCTGAGTTCACTTTTTGCTCTTTGTGGGCAATGCACTTTTCCCCTCTGAGCCTCGGTTTCCCCATGTGTAAAACAGAGATGTGGTCTGGTACGTTAGCTGCCAGGAGGAAGTGCAACAGCAGAAAGTCAGTGTCTACTGAGTGCCTGATGTGCCAGGCAGAGTGGGAGCGATTTGCACGCCAGTGGCCTCACGGAGGAGATGGGGCCACCTGAGGAGCAGAGAGGTGCAGCAGCTCCTCAGCATCACACCGTGTGTAGGGCTGAACCAGGGCCGGAGCTCAGATCTGGGCATCTGCTTGCTCAGGACAGGTTACCTGAGCTCTGTGTGGTGTGAAACGGCAAGCGTCTGGAGCTTAGATCTAGGAGCCGGCAGCCCTGGACTCCGCTCTTTCTTCTGGGGATGGGGTAGCAGGTCCTGTGTGAGGGTGAAAAGATGATGGCTCTGAAGCTTTTCACCTGGGCCTGACTTGGAACAGTCAAGAAGCAGAGCTGCTCATGCTTTTAATGCGGCCCGCCATCCCGAGCTCATTACAAGGTCCCACAAGACAACCAGCACAACTCCAACCAAAGAACAGGCCTCTCTGGTTTTCCATTTGATTGTGATCCCTCTTACCCAACTCTCTTTTCTTTTCTTTTCTTTTGAAATGGAGTCTCTCTCTCTTGCTCAGGCTGGAGTGCAGTGGTGCGATCTTAGCTCACTGCAACCTCTGCCTCCCGGGTTCAAGTGATTCTCCTGCCTCAGACTCCCGAGTAGCTTGGACTACAAGTGTGCACCATCACGCCCAGCTAGTTTTTGTATTTTTACTAGAGACAGAGTTTCACCATGTTGGCCAGGCTAGTCTCAAACTCCTGACCTCAGGTGATCCACCCACCTTGGCCTCCCAAAGTGCTGGGATTACAGGTGTGAGCCACCTCACCCAGCTCCAACTTTCTTTAAGACAACTCTTAAACCTTTTGTGTTAATATCAGCATTCAAAACTGCGCATGCACCTATAGTCCCAGCTACTTAAGAGGCTGAGATGGGAAGATCACATGATCCCAGGAGTTGAAGATGGGCTGGGCAACATAGTGAGACACTGCCTCTACAAAAATTTTTTTTTTTTTTTTTTTTTTTTTTTTTGAGACGGAGTCTCGCTCTGTCGCCCAGGCTGGAGTGCAGTGGCCGGATCTCAGCTCACTGCAAGCTCCGCCTCCCGGGTTCACGCCATTCTCCGGCCTCAGCCTCCCGAGTAGCTGGGACTACAGGCGCCCGCCACCTCGCCCGGCTAGTTTTTTGTATTTCTTAGTAGAGACGGGGTTTCACCGTGTTAGCCAGGATGGTCTCGATCTCCTGACCTTGTGATCCGCCCATCTCGGCCTCCCAAAGTGCTGGGATTACAGGCTTGAGCCACCGCGCCCGGCTTACAAAAATATTTTTAAAATTAGCTGGGGGTGGTTGCACACATCTGTAGTCCCAGATACTCGGGCGGCTTAGGTGGGAGGAGAGCCCAAGCCCAGGACTTCTGAGCTGTAGTGCCCTATGTCGATTAGGTGTCTGTACTAAGTTCAGCATGAATATGATGACCTTCAGGAGTGGGGGACCACCAGGTGGCCTAAGGATGAGGGAATCTGCCCAGGTCAGAAATGGAGCAGGTCAAAACTGATGTGCTGATCCGTAGTGAGATAGTCCCTATGAATAGCCACTGCACTCCAGCCTGGGCAGCATAGAGAGACCCCATCTCTATAAAACAATAGTGAAACAAAGGCAAATCTCATGGTCAGTGGAATTTTCCAGGAGTCCAATGCAGTTAAAAAAATTAGAACTTGGCTAGGCGCAGTGGCTCACGGCTGTGATCCCAGCACTTTGGGAGACCAAGGCGGGTGGATCACCTGAGGTCAGGAGTTTTGAGACCAGGCTAGCCAACATGGTGAGACCCTGTCTCTACCGAACATACAAAAAATCAGCTGGGCATGGTGGTGCATGCCTGTAATCCCATTTGCTTGGGAGGCTGAGGTAGGAGAATTGCTTGAACCCAGGAGACAGAGGTTGCAGTGAGTCAAGATCGGGCCACTGCACTCCAGCCTGGGTAAGAGTAAGACTCGGTCTCAAAAAAAAAAAAAAAAAGAATTAGAACTTGGCCAGAACTTACTTCCTCAATCCATTATGAAAATTTCCAAATTTTCCTTCATAATGTTATCTTCAGTTTGCAAATAGTCTTCTATTTAAGGCCTGTATTTCAGAAAGCTCCCAGGCTTTGGAAATCCCTCCCATAATCTTGAAATGATGTTCAGGCGGCGAATTCCTCACCAAGTCGCCCTGAAGCCCTCGTGGTTTCCTGAGTGCAGGTGTCCCGTGGTGTGGGCAGGTTTTTCCTGTGTGCTGTGTGGGGCATGGTCAGGCAGGGACAGGCGGACAGTGTAACAATTGGGAATGAGCTGTTGGGATGTGCCCCAGAAATGTTACGCTTGTCCATCATTAGCACAGTCACCCTGCAACTTCACAGACGCTATTGTAAGGATGAGGTTCCGCAATAAAGAATCGGGTTGGTTCAGAGGAAAAATCCTCGGTAAAGGCAGTCAAGGGTGGGATGTGGCTCAGGCAGAACTCGTGGCTGACTCTCTGAATGTGGAGAACCCTCTGGTGTCCTACCCGGCCTTCAGTCCTGACGTGGCCGTGTCTGTCTTTGCAGATCAAAGGCTTGGAGTGGCTGGTGTCCCTGTACAACAACAACCTGAACGGCATCCTGGCTGACGAGATGGGCCTGGGGAAGACCATCCAGACCATCGCGCTCATCACGTACCTCATGGAGCACAAACGCATCAACGGGCCCTTTCTCATCATTGTGCCTCTCTCGTGAGTACCCGGTGCCAGCAACACCGCACACGCTGCTCACACGCTCCTGTGTTCGTTTCCTAAGTTTGCCACAGTAGAATACCACAAACGAGGTGGCTTAATGACGGAAATGTATTTTCCTGGAGGCCAGAAGTCCAAGGTCAAGCTATAGTAGGTTGCTTCCTCCTGAGGCCTCTCTTCCTGGCTTGCAGGGATGCGTGCTTACACGTGTCTCCCTGTGCCTTCACGTGGCCCTTCCTCCGTGCGTGCTTGTGTCCTCATCTCTTCTTCTTAGAAGGACACCAGTCAGGTTGGATGAGGGTGCATCCTAATGGCCTGCTTTAATTTCATTGCCTCTGTATTGGCCCTGTCTCCAGGTACAGTCACATCCTGAGCTACTGGGGGTTTGGACAGCTCCACCCGCCTTGGGGCTGTGCACAGCTCCACACATCACAGCCTCTGCCTCTGGGTCCCAGAGCAAGTGGGGGCATGACTGCTTATCCCCTTCACCCCTGAGGAGGCCTAGGGTCCCTCTCCTGGGATGTCCTTGGTGTCCTTTTCAAGTCCCACAACCAGCAAAGTCCATGCATGGGAGTCGCAGGAGACAAAAACCTCCCACTAGAAAAGTAGGGTGAGGCCATTGAGGCTCCATTGAACAAACAGTCTCCCCTTCCTCGCCATGCAGTGCGATGCTAAGGCCACCAGAGCCGTCAGGCACATCCCAGCGTGGCCCAGGTGCTTGGGCATGGTGGGATCTGGATACCCTAAGAGGCTCTCACTTGCCACTGCCTGGCTCCACTGGCCTTTTTCTTCCAGCAAACTGAGAGTCCGCCCCCTTGCCCACCTCTCTGGACATCTCCCTACCCAGCTCAGCCCCTGCACCAAAAGGGAGACCAGCCCAGGGTTTTCCCAGAAAACCCCAGGGCTGACTCTTACTGGTCCAGTTCAAGTCACATGTCCAGCACGCAGGCAGTCACTGGCCTGGGGGTTAGTCTGCTCTGATTGGCCAAACCTCAGCATGGCACTTGGTCCGGCCCTAGAGCACAGCCCCTAACTCCAGCCAGGCACTCACAGGGACCACCGCAGCCACGAGTCAGCAGCGCACCCCCAACCCCCAGCAGGCTGGCGAGCTGCATGCCCATGCCCCAACCCCATGGGAAAATGCCCTCCTGTCTGTAAGACAGCCAGGCCCCATGGTGGGCCTCACATCCTGACTGTTGCAGGTAGGACTGGAGGAAAGGTGAGGACCCCAGAACCCTCCCAGGTTTACCGTGGAGCTGTTTCTCTCTTCTGTCCCCCTGCTTCCCTCATGGCGGGTAGAACAGACTGCCCTGGAGGAGCAGGGCTTCCTTGTTGTGCACAGTGCTACAGGCAGCCGCACCTCCCCTCGTGGTCAGACCCAGATTGCTATAGTGATCCCGCTGCACCTTCCTGAGTTCTGTCCCCTGTCTGTCCGGAGGCTGTTCCTTCCGGCTCTGCCCATCTCCTGGCTCCCCTCTGCCCTTCTTCCCCCAGAGGATGATGGGTGCGGTGGCAGCCGCCCTCTGAGGTTCCCGATTTTCCCTCCTTTCACTTAAAAACTTCTCAGATCACCATCTCTGCTGGAACGCCGCTCTCCGGGGTGCTGTTGTTTTGCAGCCTTGGTTCTTAGTTAATTTTTGCTTTAAAAAATTTTTTTTAAACTTCATTTTGAAATGATCTTGTTATTTATTTATTTATTTATTTATTTTTTATTTTTTTATTTTTTTTTTTTGAGACGGAGTCTCGCTCTGTCCCCAGGCTGGAGTGCAGTGGCCGCATCTCAGCTCACTGCAAGCTCCGCCTTCCCGGGTCTACGCCATTCTCCTGCCTCAGCCTCCCGAGTAGCTGGGACTACAGGCGCCCACCACCTCACCCGGCTAGTTTTTTGTATTTTTTAGTAGAGACGGGGTTTCACCGTATTAGCCAGGCTGGTCTCGATCTCCTGCCTTGTGATCCGCCCGTCTCGGCCTCCCAAAGTGCTGGGATTACAGGCTTGAGCCACCGCGCCCGGCCTATTTTTATTTTTTGAGAAGGAGTCTCACACTGTTGACTGGCCCGGAGTGCAGTGGCGCCATCTCGGTTCACTGCAACCTCCACCTCCCGGGTTCAAGGGATTCTCCTGCCTCAGCCTCCCAAGTAGCTGGGATTACAGGCATGCACCACCACACCCGACAATTTTTTTATATTTTTAGTAGAGGCGGGGCTTCTCCATGTTGGCCAGGCTGGTCTTGAACTCCTGACCCCGTGATCTGCCCGCCTCGGCCTCCCAAAGTGCTGGGATTAGGGGAGTGAGCCACCATGTCTGGCGAACTCATTTTTATAAAACATTGAAGTGTTAGTGTAAAGAATTACTATGTACCCTTCACGCATCTTCCCCATTCTTTCATAACCCCAGGACAATTATGAAAACCAGGAAAATAACATGGACGTAATACTAATAGCAAACCAGAGGCCTTATTTACCAGTCTTGTCAGTTTTCCCACAAGTGGCCTTGTTCTGGTCCAGGATCCCACACTGTCATGTCTGTGTGGCATGCCTGTGGCAGTTCCTCATTTCATCCTTCATCCTTGTCGAGCTTGACGCTGTTGAATCCTGGTCGAAGCTTTGGTAGCCTCTCCTTCAGTTTGGGTTTGTCTTACGTGATCACGTGGAGCAACGCCACGCCCTGCTTGATGTGCCTTAGCGGGGAAGGCATGAGATGTTGAGGCCTTGGGCTCTTGGGCAAGGTGCCTGCTGGGTTTCTCACTGTAAACCTAGGAGTTACACTTTCCATTAATAACTATCTCGTGGGAACGCACTTTGACAGTATGTAAATATCCCATTTCTCTTCCTACTTTTCCCAGTCATTTCAGCATCTGTCCTACTCCATTTCTTGTTGCCATAAAGGAATACCTAAGGCTAGGTGGTAAAGAGGTTTAGCCAGGTGTGGTGGCTCACGCCTGCAATCCCAGCACTTTGGGAGGCCGAGGTGGGCGGATCACCTGAGGTCAGGAGACCAGCCTCACCAACATGGTGAAACCCTGTCTCCACCAAAAATACAAAAAAAAATTAGCCAGGCGTGGTGGCGCATGCCTGTAATCCCAGCTACTCCGGAGGCTGAGGCAGGAAAATCGCTTGAACCTGGGAGGCAGAGGTTGCAGTGAGCAGACATCGCACCATTGCACTCCAGCCTGGGCAACAAGAATGAAACTCTTTCTCAAAAAAAAAAACCCAAAAAAACCAGAGGTTTATTTGGCTCATGATTCTGCTGGCTGGAAGACTGGGCACCTGGTGAGCGCTTCAGGCGGATTCCACTCCTGGTGGAAGGCAGAGGGCAACCAGTGTAGAGATCCCATGGGGAGAGAGGAGGCGAGCGAGGTGGGGGTGCCGGGCTCCTTTTAACAGTAGCTTCCAAGGGAGTTCAGAGAGCAAGAACTCACTCATCCCCCATCCCCAGTATGGTACAGGCCATTCATGAGGGTTCCGCCCCTGTGACCCATTCGCCTACCACCAGGCCCCACCTCCAACACTGGAAATCAGATTTCAGCATGAGGTTTGGAAGCACCAAATACCCAAACTATAGCAGCAAACATCGGATAAGTCTTGCCTGAAAAAATAATTACATGAGAGTTGCTAGATACATGGTTACCTGTTTCTATCCACCCTTCTCTGCAAATTACCTGGAATTCTACTATTAGGAAGAGCTTTCTCTTCTCCCCCATGTGCTTGTTAGGGTAATTCTTATATCATTGTGGACTCACGCAAACAAATATTATTTATTTCGTTGCTTCAGTTTTTTCAGGTTCGGCCTAGGAGAATTCTCCCTGGATGAATTGTGTCCTTTCTATTGATTTAGTCATTTCTTCATATGAGTATGGACCCACGGATTAAATTATTTATTTTCTACTCCAGGCTATGCACCAGTGCTGGGTTTTGTTTTGTGGCTCAAATCCATCCAGCTTTGGCCACTGGGAGCTCTTTAGGTTGGCTCTTCTGTCCTTTGACACGCCCCCAGCATTGGGTGAATTTTGAGGACTTTCTTGCTTTTTGGCACCAAGAGATGCCACAGGCTTACATAGTCCATTTCCCGCCCACTCCCTCGAATCAGCCATTTCTCCACGGAGCCTGGTTTCCCTTCTTACAGAATGGGTTTGGGAACCAAGACCTGGGTCCTGGATGGGCCTGTTGCTTCTGGGGTGTCGTTGCTCCCGGGGCCCTCTCAGTGGTCAGTGCTTGGAGATTTGTGTCCGCGTGCTGATGCTATGTGCACATATCGTCTAAAAGGCCTTCTCTGCCTCTGCATCTGTTTCTGTGTTAAGCTGAACATGAGTTCACGCCACTGTCTGCGGCTCTGAGTGGGGACCACAGGTTCCTTCTCGCACTTGCACCCTGTGCGTGTTCCCAGTCTCAGCGTCCGTGGACAGCAGTTTCAGAGGAGTGAGCCCGTACCTCTGAGAAGCATCTTGAGCCACTAGAACGCAGGCCTTGGGACCAGTTCCTTGTGTCTTCAGGCATCCAGATTGCAGTCAGATTCCATTTCCAGGGTGATAGAGGTCAGCTCCTTCCCTCACTTCAGTGAGGTTGTGAGGTGGGTGCTCCTGCAGTCTTTCCACACCACGCCCCACCTGGGCAAGTGTCCACACTGTGGAACGCCAGCTCCTGCAGGCCAGAAGAGGGCCCGCGCCCTGGGGAATGTTTACAACGTATGGGCATCCGACCGTGCCGGCCCTCTCAACTGGGAATTGCTGCCTCCTCCCATGAGCTGCTTGTCCTGCCTCCGTTTGGACTTCTGTCTCCGGAACCTGTCCCCTCAGGCCCCTCCTGACCCTTGCTCCTGGCTCTTCTCCCTCCCAGTGCAGATGCTTCTCACATCTCCGGCTTCTCCCTTGGTGCCCTGACTGTCCCCCATCATTCCAGGGAGGTTTCACTGTTCCTAAGTCAGCGGAAGCGCAGGGTCAGGCCCTATGGGCCAGGTCCAGTGGCTCCAAGATGCCATCAGGGACCCAGCCTCCCCCAGGTTTTTGCCCAGTCATTCTTGGGTGACTCCAACCCTCAGGCTCCTTACCTCATGGTTACAAGACGGCTCCACTGCCTCCCTCACCTCATCCAGGTTCCAGGAGAGTGGACAGGGCAAAAGGCAGCGGAAGCGCAAGGCTGCTGAGCCCCTGCTCCCCACGCTCCTTCAGAAACTATCCCCATTGGCTCTGCCGCCTGGTTGGCTGTGGCTTCCAGGGGGGCTGAAGATGGGTTCATGGTGGACACAGCACCTCCCTCCTGGAACTGCTTGGGGGTAAACCAGGAGTAGTCCCTGGAACTCCAGCTTCGAGCCCTGTCTTTACGAACCACCCCGTCTAGACTTTCTGAGTGGCTTCACTCCCCCACTGAAAACTCCCGGCCCCAGTCTTCCTCCCAGAGCCCGCCCCCTTGGGGACTCAGCTTTATCGCCGCCTCCACCCTCTCCTCAGTCTCTAGGCTGTCGGTCCCAGGTGACTCACCCCTCCCCACTGCATTCTGCCTTCCCCCACGTCCTCCCTCATCCCAGTCCTGGTCATCCCACAGGGGAGCAGCCACGTGTTGCCACTCCCTCCCATCCCTGTCCTCCTGCCTGCCACCTGAGCCAGGCCCTGCCTCGCCCCTCACTGTCCTCGTTCTCTCTCACAGTCAGGAACCTTCCATGGCTGGAGGGTGGCAGAAAGACAGTTTGGTGTCTCCCATATCCCCAGGTCTCCACAGCACTGTTGATAGCCTGGCTCTGGGCATGAAGCCTGTGTTCTGCAGCTGCATTTTCCTGGCAGCAGGTGCAGGCTCCCCCAGCCCTGGCAGTGTTGTTTCTGTCCCCCATCACATCTCTGTGTCCCTACTTCTCACTCTAAAAGCCCTTGTCCTCTTTTCCCAGTGGCCTCCCTTGTGCCCTCCGAGGCAGAGCCCTTTACGTCCTCGCCAGTCTCCTTCCCTCCCTCCCTCCACCGCCCTAAACACAGTTTCTCTGCCCACTCTGGGGGCCGTGACCATGTTGGCCTCGCCCTGGCAGCCAGTGGCTGTGGGTTTGCACAGTGAGCCGTTGATGAGAGGCCAGCACTTGACTCTCATTTCCTTGTCCCATCAGAACGCTGTCCAACTGGGCGTACGAGTTTGACAAGTGGGCCCCCTCCGTGGTGAAGGTGTCCTACAAGGTAGGTCACGGCCGCTGAGGTTTCCGCTCTTGCTACGGAGGTGCAGGCAGTGGGCGAGCGGGACATCCACACACACCTCTGCCCAGTGAACCTGGGGAGAATGCTGGGTCTCCCGTCACACGGAGTCTCCAGGACAGCCTGGAACTCCAGTCACATGGGTCCGGGAGTTTGGACTGGGCAGGGACAGAGCAGATTAGCTCAATGGGGAGGAGGCAGGAGTGAGCATGGTGGTCAGCACTCAGAGGCCAGCTCGGGAGCCTGAGATGGGGACCCAGCCACCAGGAATGGGCAGATGGCGGTGCAGGCTGCGCGATTCCCTCAGGCCCTGGCCACCGCTGGCCCGCATTGCTTCCCCTTCCCTCTGCAGCTCATGTTCTGCATGGGGAGGTCTGGGGACGGGCCAGCGGCCCTGCCAGCCCCTTTCCCCACTCCCCTCTGTGAGGACAAGCTCTCCCACCGTGTCACTGGGCAGCTGCAGGGGGTGCCTGTGCCCCTCCTGCCACCCGGCCCCAAAAGCTGAGCTGCGTATCCTGCTTCCCTTACAGGGATCCCCAGCAGCAAGACGGGCCTTTGTCCCCCAGCTCCGGAGTGGGAAGTTCAACGTCTTGCTGACAACGTACGAGTACATCATCAAAGACAAGCATATCCTCGCCAAGGTAGCGTGTCCCCGGGGGAAACGCCAGGCCACGGGCCTAGTGCTTTGGGGCTGCTGCTGCCTGACCACGATGTTCACACGTGGGTCACGCGCCCGTCCCCTCCAAAGCCCCTGCGAGTAACTTCCCAGAGCCCCACCTGCATGTGGGTGAAGACAGCTGCCCTGTGTAGGGGGAAGGCCCAGGTAGGGGCGTCCTCGGGTTTACCTCCCCAACTGTCTCCAGGCAGGCCCTGAGTCAGGCCCAGAAGCTGGGGCCAACTACACAGCATGAGCTCTGCCTCCTCTCGGGCCTTTTGCCCAGAGAGCCTCAGCACCAAGGCGTCTCCTGACCCACCTACAGGGTCCCCATGGGCCTTGGCCAGACCAGTCTTGTCCTCCTGTCTCTCACTGCTTTGGCTGTCCCTCCCTGGGGCCCTGGCTTCTCACCACAGGCCATGGGCTGAGATTCAGCGTGTGGGGGAGAGCTCGAGGGCCAAAAACCATGACTGCCTCCTGGCCTTGGGCAGCTGGTTTGGGCTGTTCTGTGAGGGTCCTGCTGGCTTGGAAGCCTCTTCTGGGATGAAACTGTGAAAGCAGTCCCAGCATGGCCATCAGTGATGAAAATATGGCCCAGATAGAAAACAGACATAGTCCTCTGCCTCCAAAAACTCATGTTCCTCATTCGAGGAGGGGTCGCAGGTAAAGATGTACCTGGTCTCACTCCTAAACATCCAACTGAGTGAGTGTTGAGCAGTAGAATTTTTTGCGGTTTTTTTTTTTGAGACCAAGTCTCGCTCTGTTGCCCATGCTGGAGTGCACTGATGTGATCACGGCTCGCTGCAGGCCTAATCTCCTGGCCTCAAGCGATCCTCCCACCTCACCCTCCTGAGTAGTCCCACCAAGCCCAGCTAATTTTTTTAAATTTATTTTTTATGGAGATGGGGTCTTGCTGTTCTGCTGATCTCAAACTCCTGACCTCAAGGAGTCCTCTCACCTTGGCCTCACAAAGCACTGGGCAACTGTGGCTGGCCTAACAGTGGAGTTCTTGACCCAGGGATGGGGGGGATGGAGGAGCTGTTTATGGGTTGCCCCGCCTCTCAGTGCATGGCTGGAGTGACGATACTGGGGCTGTGGACTGGGTGCTTTCTTTCCTTTTTTTTTTTTTGAGACAGAGTCTCACGGCTGTCACCCAGGCTGGAGTGCAGTGGAGCGATCTCAGCTCACTGCAACAGCCTCTGCCTCTTGGGTTCAAGTGATTCTCCTGCCTCAGCCTTCCGAGGACTGGGTGTTTTTTCCCTGAGCCAACACGGGAGGAAACTGAGGCCCGGGGAGTTGGGTATCCTGCGTGCAGGCTCTTGCCTCAGGTCTGTGCTTCAGGTGCTTCCTCTGCGGCTGACTCTGTAGAAAGCCAGGTCGTGTGCAGGCCCAGGAACCAGGCTCTGAAACCCCATGCTCCCCTGCCAGTGACTCGGGTGACGTAATCACCCCACAGTGGGAGTGCTCTTTGAGTGCGGCCACTGCGCCCCCTCCTGACCTGCATGGCCCTGTATGTAGTGGCGCGGCCCCTACCCCATGGGGCACACGTTCTGAATCATAGGCTGCTCATTAGAAATGTACCCATCACCAACCCAGTTCCCCTGAGACCCTCCACACCAGCGGGACAGACTCCCCAGTCAGCAAGATGTATCTTCTGTCAGAATGTGCTGGGCATTTTTCTGTGCTGTAGATTGATATGTGTGATTTTGCGGGGAAGCCAGATTACTTTTTTGCAATTCGCTTTGCTCACCTGACAATAGTCATGGGGTCACGGGCCTGTCTCTACCTGAGGCTTGCGAGAGGCTACCTTGTGTGGCTCCAACTCGGTGAGTCGGCCCTGGGGCAGGACATCAGGACTGTGCTCTCCACCCAGCTGCGCTCTTCCACCTGGAGCCTTCCTGGCTCCTGGGCACAGAGTGGGAGATTCTCCCCCTGTGCTGGGCCACCTGCTGCCCCCGCCCCTGATTGCCCACTCTGTGCCGGCAGATCCGTTGGAAGTACATGATTGTGGACGAAGGTCACCGCATGAAGAACCACCACTGCAAGCTGACGCAGGTGCTCAACACGCACTACGTGGCGCCCCGCCGCCTGCTGCTGACAGGCACGCCACTGCAGAACAAGCTTCCCGAGCTCTGGGCGCTGCTCAACTTCCTGCTGCCCACCATCTTCAAGAGCTGCAGCACCTTCGAGCAGTGGTTCAACGCGCCCTTCGCCATGACTGGGGAAAAGGTGGGTTTATCCAGTTGTGCCCATGCTGACGGTTCCAGGTGCGGCTGGTTCTTTCTGCTGGCTGGAGCGTGTCCAGCGCCTGCTACAGCTGGCTAGGCCTGTGCTGGGTGCCTGGCGAGATTCCGCATCTGCATGGAGCCAGGGGAGCCCTGGAACCCAAGGCTGGGGCAGCCATAAGGGCCCCAGGGGAGCAGGGCAGAGGTCATGATGGTGAATCTCGGAATGCTCGGGGCGTGTCTGACTCTATGCTCCAGGTGTAGAAGGAATGGTGAGGAAGATGGCCCTGAGGCAGCTGTGGAACCGCAAGTGTGTGGAGAGCACCGCTAGAGTCTGCAGCGTGCTGTAGGCCCCTTTAGGTGCCCTCAGAACTCACCCTCAGGGCAGTGGGAAGGAAGCTTGGAAGATTCCAGTTAACGAGGCCGCATGGTCCGGTTCTGTCTTATGTTGTTTTCGAAAAGCGCAGTGGCCAGTGTGTCTCAGTGTCTGGGTGACAACATCAGCCAGGCTGTGGCATGGCGGCATCATCATGGATGAGTAGCCCCACACCAGCACTGGTCCCTGAGCCTAGAGCCCCCCTTGCTGTTGGAGGTTGAAACTGTGGGACGGGCTGTGTTTCTTTCTGAGGGGTTTAGCCAGATGCTGAAGTGTGGGTAGAACTACAGAGGTTACCTCGAAGTGCCCTGCCCACCCCCTTTTTCCCACCTTAGACAGGTCCAGGGCAGCTGGGGCCTTCCTGGTGTCGTCCATGAGTTCCCTGCCCTCTCGGCTGCTGGTCAAGGCTGTGACTCTTCTGACAGAGAAACTGAGGCATTCCCCAAAGCCTCATGATAAAGGGGTCCCCAATTTTTAGATTCCCAGGCCCCCCACACCAAGAGCCAGGATCTGATGCCGTAGTTTCGGCGCTTTCTGAGCCGAGCAAAAGCTCTGCCAAAGGATTGCTTGGGAAGCAATAGAAGAAAAGTTCTGGCTTCATCTTATTTTCCTTTAACTTTTTAATTAAATCATTTTAAAAGTTAGTTCTTAGTAGAGGAGTAGGCGCCGTGGGAGGTCAGGGTTTCTTTCACCTAGTTCCACCCAGGCTGAATGAGAGCCCTCCCTGAGAATCACTCTGTGTAAGCCCCACGTGGTCAGGCTGGCCCCTGCAGCGCTGCTGGCGTGAGCTTGGTGTGTGGTGGGTCTGTGGGCACTCCAGTCTGTGTTACTCGTGGAGAGCAGCATGCCCGCTGCCGGGGTCTTTCTGGTGAGGCACAGGGAGCAGGGTGAGACGCTTCCCAACTGGATGGGGTGAGCAGATGGTCCACACAGAGGTTTGTGCTCTGGGTACTGCGGCTCCATGTCCCAGGAATTACACGGAGGGAACCAGATCCTTACAGTTTCCTAAAGAAGAGGGTGCCCTGCTGGGCCCCCAGAAAGCATAAAGCGGTCTGAAAAGCCACATGCCAAGGGCAGAGTCACCCCAGGGGACCCCATACCCCCGTCTCCACATCTGCACCTTCTAGTGAGACCTCCGTTGCCCTCCTTTGGAGGTAATGCTTGCTTCTCGTGTCTTGGTGGGGCCAGGTGGACCTGAATGAGGAGGAAACCATTCTCATCATCCGGCGTCTCCACAAAGTGCTGCGGCCCTTCTTGCTCCGACGACTCAAGAAGGAAGTCGAGGCCCAGTTGCCTGAAAAGGTGACGGAGTTTTGACGGGAGCCACTGGTGAAGCAGCCTCATGTGGGGGCTTTCCCCAGGGCTGGGCGTGCTCAGGGTCTCTCCCCACAGTCCCGGGCCTGCCCTGGTCAATCCAGCTTGGGGGCGGCGATGACGCCACTGGGTCTGTCATGCTCTATGCTGCTGTTCTGCCGTAGGGATTAAAAAGCACTCATAGACTCACATAGCTCACAATAGGTTAGAGCACAAAATCCCACTTCCTGTCGGGGGCCAGGTGCCTGTGCAGGCTCTCCTGGCCACATCAGGAGGGGCCGTGGGCTTGGGGTCGCCCCCTGGCCCCCAGTCATGGCTCTGGGTTTTCAAGGCCTGCAGCAGCCACACCCCCGGACCCAGTTCCCACAGCAAGACCCGCAAACTCGGGGTCCCCAGCCACAGTTGCCCCTCTTGCTCTTTGTTTCCTGGCTGGCTGTGGAGAGGCCCCCAGGAGATGGCTGAGGGGCCCTTTCTGGCCCAGTATCCCCCGGGTATCTCTGTGTGCTACTTCCTCTCTTTGCGCAGGTCTCCCCTCTTCTCTCCAGCTGTGCGGGACTCCTCACCCACACCCCAGTGTGCCCTGGTCAGAGCTCATATGACAGGGCCGGGGAGGTCAGAGCTCGGTTTGGGTGGTGGGAGTCGGGCCTCAAGCCACCTTGGGCCCTCGTGAGCTTCGTGTGCCCCCTGCAGGTGGAGTATGTCATCAAGTGCGACATGTCTGCGCTGCAGCGAGTGCTCTACCGCCACATGCAGGCCAAGGGCGTGCTGCTGACTGACGGCTCCGAGAAGGACAAGAAGGTGGGCCCCGGAGTCCCCCAGCTGCATTCCCCACTGGGTGTCAAAGGCGGGCAGTGTGGCAGGCAGGGCAGAGCACGCTCTGACCATCGGGTCATGATCTGGTCCTGATCCCCAGGGCGTCTGGCCAGCCCTGGTTATGATGGCTGGTGGCTTGTGTCAGGACACACTGACTCAGTTGCCAGTGGCTTCCCCTTTGCTTATGAAACACTGACTCCTTCTGCAATTGGCAGCCTGGGCCCAGCACTAACCCTAGCAGGGTTAGAGTGTTCTAGAATGCCCCCCTTCTCTCTCTTATTAAGTGAAAGGGAGGGAGCGGGCTGTCTCCTTCAGGGGTTGCTCTTGAGAATCCTGGGCCCCAGGACCCACCTGCCTGGCTCTGCTCAGCAGGAGTGAAATTGTCCTCCCAGAGAATACACCAGACCCCTTGCCTCTGACCCCAAGGCCTTGACTTCGGCCTGGCTTCCCCCAGACGTTGTGTCTGTGCCCCTCCTCCCCTGAGCTGAACAGCAGTGTGTTCCCTAGTCCATTCCCAGCCCAGAGCACGCACCCCCCGCCCCTGCCCCCACCTCCTTCCTCATCCTGGAGCCCAGGGAGCCTCCTGAGTCATGGCTCACCCAGCTGAGACCCTCTAGGGAATCCAACAGTAACAGTGCCCAGAACAAAGGTGGCATCACAAAGCGTCGGGGACTCTGCCTCAGCCCTTTGCCAGTCTTGTTTCTGTCCCGTCGTGCTGGCCCTGTCCCCGCCATCTGTCCTCTGCTGTACCAGGCAGTCGTGTGTTTCCCAGGGCTTGTTGGGGGCCTCCAGGCCTCCAGCCTGCCATCTCCTCCCAATTGCTGTGCCTAAAGCCACTCCTCCCCACTAGAGTATCCCCACGGCCCTTCTCCCAGCAGCCACCCATCCACCAAGCCCACCCCACCCCGCCCCAGGAGGGCAAGACCCCATTTGGGACCCTCTCATCTGCCTCCCAGGGCAAAGGCGGCACCAAGACCCTGATGAACACCATCATGCAGCTGCGGAAGATCTGCAACCACCCCTACATGTTCCAGCACATCGAGGTGAGCCCGCCGCGGCCCGGACGGCTCAGGGCCTGCCGTCCACTGAGCTCTTAGGCAGAGCTGGCTTGCTTCTCCTCGACAACTCTTTAAAAATAGATTCGAATATTTTCATTAGGTAATGCTGGTACATCTGTTCCTTGTTTGATCTTCACTTCTCCAGTGCTTACGGAAAGAACCCCGGCAGTTAGGGCGCAACATGCAATAGGAATACAGGGCCCTGAAAGCTTACCCTCAGAGAACAGGAGCGTTTGGAGACGTCTCTGGGGGACGTGTCCCCCCGCCAAGGGGGCCCTGCTGCATCTCTTTGGCACGCTGACTTTTCTCACGTTGCGGGGCGTCAAGAGTCATCACCCTCTTCAGTGAAGTGTGGGGGAGTCAGAACCCTTTTGGGTCATGGTGCCTTTGAGAATCTGGGTTCTTCTTAGAAGCATGCGTATGTTCGTGTTTCTTGGTGTAAAGTGTTGGGGTCGTTGGAGACCCCCTGATGCCCACCAGGAGAGCCCCTGGGGCTGTCTCAGCACCCTGAGCATGGCTGTGGCCCCATGACGTCCTCGTGCACTCGGTGTGAAGAGTGCTGTATGGGATGTCCTTTCCTTCGTTGGAGGAGTGTGAGGGAAAAGATGTCAGTGGACTAAGAAGGATGGTTTTGGCATCTGTGTCTGGTCTCAGAGCTGCCGTGGGCCCACAGTGCAGAGGCTTTGTCCTCTGAGCACCAGAGGTGTGTGCGGACCGCAGGGGTGCCCGGTGGCCCGCACCTGCCTGTCACTGACGCCTCTCTCTTTGCCTTGCAGGAGTCCTTTTCCGAGCACTTGGGGTTCACCGGCGGCATTGTCCAAGGGTGAGAAGCTTCCCAACTGGATGGGGTGGGCAGGTGGTCCATGCAGAGGTTTTCTGTCATTTTGTTGCCTTTATTGCTGCTGTTATGTTTGTTCAATTTCAAAGGCAGAAAATTAGAAAATACAGAAAAATCCAAAACAAAGAATACAAATTTTTTTTTTTTTTTGAGATGGAGTTTTGCTCTTGTTGCCCAGGCTAGAGTGCAGTGACGCAATCTTGGCTCACTGCAACCTCTGCTTCCTGGGTTCAAACAATTCTTCTGCCTCAGCCTCCCGAGTAGCTGGGATTACCGGCGCCTGTCACTGCCCAGCTAATTTTTTGTATTTTTAGTAGAGATGGAGTTTTACCATGTGGACCAGGCTAATCTTGAACTCCTGACCTCAAGTGATCCACCCACCTTGGCCTCCCAAAGTGCCGGGATTATGGGCGTGAGCCACTGCACCTGGCCCCATAATACATATCTTTAGTGCTCGGAGAGCTGACCACTATTAACCCCAAGAGACAGGATTCCTGAGGCAGGATTCCTGGCTTACAGATCCCACTCTGCCGCCTCCAAGCTCTGTGACTCTAGACAGCTTTCTTTTTTTTTTTTTTTTTTTTTGAGACGGAGTCTTGCTCTGTAGCCCGGGCTGGAGTGCAGTGGCCGGATCTCAGCTCACTGCAAGCTCCGCCTCCCGGGTTTACGCCATTTTCCTGCCTCAGCCTCCAGAGTAGCTGGGACTACAGGCGCCCGCCACCTCGCCTGGCTAGTTTTTTGTATTTTTAGTAGAGACGGGGTTTCACAGTGTTAGCCAGGATGGTCTCGATCTCCTGACCTTGTGATCCGCCCGTCTCGGCCTCCCAAAGTGCTGGGATTACAGGCTTGAGCCACCGCGCCCGGTCTAGACAGCTTTCTTAACCTCTCTGAGCCTAAACTCTGTTCACTAGTATAGAGGCACTCTTTATACTATGTGGGTGTTTTGTATAGCACCCTTTGTAAGGTGCAGCTCCGACTCTTTTACGCCCCTAATGGATGTGGATGTTGTGTCTAGATTTTCACCATTGCAAAGAACCTTGCTAAAAGCATTCTTCCAGCTAAAGCCTCCATTCAGTTCTCCTGGGGTATTAAGCCATTTGCAAGACGAGAGGCACCTAATGAAAACATGACAAATTCTTTTTGATGTTTTTTATACTGAGTTATGGAACAGGGTCCTATACACCTGGCTTCAAGGCCTAGAGGCCTGGCTTGGTCATGTGGTCAGCCATATCACATTGTACCCCTGCCAGCCTCAGTGTCCACATCTACCACACTCGGGGTGTTGGCTAAAGGGAACGTGAGAAGCCGAGGTGGCCCTTCCTCCTGGGCCTGGCAGACCATGGGTGTCTCCAATGTGGCATTTGCTCTTGGGGCTTCTTTATCAGGCAAGGAGACAAGGTCCAGCTTCCCGGAGCACCCCTGTTCCACCCCCATGTTGTCCCGGCCACGTGACCCACAGCACCTCCTTTCATCATCATGAATGTCTGGGTTAGACGAGAAATACATGTGCCACCCTGGTAATGTGCCTTCCAGCGAGGGTGGCCGGGCTTATTTCAGTTGGGGGAAACGGCTTTGCCGAAGCTTTGGGTGATGTCTGCTTAGGAAGCATGTCTGTGCCCTTGAACCCGACACCCGGCCTGGAGGCGGGCGATGCACCTCCTGCCTTACCTGCCCGCAGGCTTCCGGGTTTAACATCCTGCGCCTTCTCTCCTGTCTCCTCCACACTCCAGGCTGGACCTGTACCGAGCCTCGGGTAAATTCGAGCTTCTTGATAGAATTCTTCCCAAACTCCGAGCAACCAACCACAAAGTGCTGCTGTTCTGCCAAATGACCTCCCTCATGACCATCATGGAAGATTACTTTGCATATCGTGGCTTTAAATACCTCAGGCTTGATGGTGAGTTCATATGAGCCAGTGAGGCGTTTGTTACAGAGTTTTGTCGTTGCAGCTGCCACAGAAGTTTCTCACTGGGATTCCCTCCCGTGAGGCAGGGTAAGGCCCAGGCGCTCTGGGTCCAGTGGCCAGAGTGGGCCTAGGCACAGGCTGAGCGTCTTGGGCACTCAGCACTGGGATGGGCCCTGGATTGGATGCCGGGTGTCCTGACTCCTGGGCTGACAGTCTTTCCACAGCACTGCTGGGTACACTGGGGAAGGGGTGCCCTGTGCACCTTTAGCTGGAAGTGCCAGAATTCCATCCCATGTGGACACAGGGAAGAAAGCACCGATTGGCTTACATAGCGCTAACCCCTGGAGGTTAAACATGCTTCAGGTACAGCTGGATCCAGGCATGCAGGCGATGTTGGAGAGACTCTTCTCCAGCTCTTGACTCTGCCTTCTTCCATCTTGGCTTCCCTTCTACCTGCTCAGTGTCCCCAACAAAAGCAGGTCCCAGGCTGGCTCTCATTTGGCTGCTGTGAGCCACATGCCCATTGCTGGGCCATTTGTAGCAGCCCAGTGGCTGCCACCTTGCCACAGGTCAGGCCTGGAGCTGGAATCAGACTCTGTGACGAGCACAGAGGGAGGGAAGCAAGCACTTCCAGGCAGGAGCAGCCGCTGCCGGAGAGAGGCCTTCAGCCCAACCGCCCGCCCTGTGGTCCCTGATGGGAGAGGTCGCCGTGTGTGTTTTTGTGCCCACCTGCCCCAGCACACGGAAGCTCAGGGAGGAGAGGCTGTGAGACACCGACAGGGCACGTGAGACATGTTATCTGTCAGTCCCAGTGGGTCAGGGAGGCCCTGGAGTGAGTTCTCCGTGAGATTTACTAGAACGGGGCTTACGAGAAACACGAGCGTGAGCTGCTGGGACAGACACAGCTCAGCCAGTTCATTGTTCCCCACCTGGGCCGACCTGCCCAGGTGCCATCCGGAATGTGCTCTCTGCATCCCTCCAGCCACAGGTCCTCCCCGGGGTTCTGTCCAGGATCACTCTACAGACACAAGTCTTGCAGGGGTCTCCCCAGCTTGCCTTAATCCTTAGGGGCTTCCCACTGCTTTGAGACTGAAAACCAAAACCCTTCAGGGTCCGCGTGGCTGGGCCACCCCCTACCCTTTGCTCTCCTTTGGTCTGTCCAGCGGCTTCTCCCGTCCTTGAGAGGGCCAAGGCTTCCTGAGGACCGTCCCATCTGTGTCGCATCCCTGACTCCCCCAGGAGAGAGCCCAGTTCCCACCCATCCCAGTGCCTTTGTGGCTACTCCATAAGGACAAGGACTTTGGTCAGTTCAACTACAGATGTGTCCTCTGCATGTGATGTGGTCACAGCCACAGGGATAGAGAATCTGTTGAGAGTGGAGGAAGGGTAGGAGCTCAGTGAAGTCTCCTGAGACTGCAACTCCCATGAGTGGGCTGGCATCTGGGAGCCGGGTAGCCCCTCACCTCAGCCCCTCCTCCGAGCTGGGGTACCAGGGGCACATCTGGAGCCTGCGAGAGGGCGGGACAGCAGGCGGATGGCCAGGCTACTACGGGCTTCCACACTGTGCCTGGGCACATGTAGGCTGGTGGCAGGAAATGGCTGGTTTTTATTTCATCACCAAAATGACTTCAGTGTTCCAAGGGCACCTCCGTCCGAACTCCCAGCAGCCCAAGGAGTGTAGACGTTGCCTTAATGCCCACAACACTGAGGGCATCCTTGATTGTCACCCAGGAGACCTGCACTGGCTCCTGGACTTGGGTTTTCTGGGGCATGGGGACACTGATCCTGCCAGAAAGGATACGAGCCCCGTTTATAAGGTCCCCATGCTCTTACCTGTAGAAGATTATCTTTGTGAACCACAAAACCTTTTGAGACAGGGCTGAGGGCAGGTGCACCCACAGTCACTGTCCACCCATCCCCAGGTCCCTTGTGTTGCGAGCGGCAGTGTTGCCAGCATTGGCCACTGTGTCTCCCGCTCCCCATGGAGTGGCACGTGGCAGAGTAGGGGAGAGAGTCCAGGGCTGTGGTGGTGGTGGCTGTGCTGACGCTGTGGCCTACTGTGAGCTGGGTGCCGGGCTCTGCGCTCCAGGCCCACCTCCTCTAGTTCTCCCAGCGGGGCCTGTTTTCATCTCTGGGATGTGTGGAGAGGATTTTGTGGTGAAACACTGGAAATCCGGTTACTCGCCAGTGGCCCACGGGCCTGTGTGGAGAGTGCGGAGCCGGGGATCTGGGGGTGCTGGCAGGCGCTCATCCTGCGCCTGCTCTCAGAAGCAGGGTTCCCACTCTACCCTTGAGGTCACCTCTCTGATGCTGTTCTCTGTGCCCGTCAGGAACCACGAAGGCAGAGGACCGGGGCATGCTGCTGAAAACCTTCAACGAGCCCGGCTCCGAGTACTTCATCTTCCTGCTTAGCACCCGGGCCGGGGGGCTCGGCCTGAACCTCCAGTCGGCGGACACTGTGATCATTTTCGACAGCGACTGGAATCCTCACCAGGTAAAAGCGGGCTGGGCCCCAGGTCGAGGAGAAGGAAGGGCTGCCTGCAAAACCTCAAGGAGACACGGGCCCTGGCTTGAGGGTCCTCCAGTCTCCTCCACATTGTGGTAGACCCCAGGAGCCGGGAGGATCTGCATCTGTATCTCCATAGGTCATCAGGGAGAAAAGAGGAGGGGTCCTCCTATTTCCCAAAATACAAACAGCCTTTCCCTCTGATTGGGAAAGCAGTGTATAAGCCATCCGTCGGTTTGGTTTTTCTTAAATCCTGGAATGGCACCAATGAGGAGGAGGTGGAAAGTACCCTGATCAATCTGTGCCATTACCGTGGGGCGGCCCCTGCAGCGTCCCCTGTGAGTGGGCACACTGGCACTTGTTCAGGCAAAATTGGGGGTGAACTCCATGCCAGTTCGTTTACTTCCTCCTCTTGTTCCATAACCGTGTACCCCTCATGGGCCTCAGCATCGGTGGATACCAGGTCGTGCTGTTACATAGCTACGAGAGATTGAAAATGCGTACAGCTTTTCTCTGTTTCGTTATAAGACTAATAGGTTCTTGTTGTTTTTAATATGCAAACACCAGTGACGTGGTCAGGAGTCCCTTTTCCCTTCCTCTCCAACCCTGCTCTGTTCTGAGCCTCTGCCTTCGCACATGTGTGTGCTGAGATTAACACAGATGCGGCGTGGTCTAGCATGTGCCTCTTCCACCAAGCAGTGGGTGTCAACTACCGAGTGCACATCGGAAGCCACCCGGCCGTCTAATTGACCACCAGGCGTCCCGGCAGATGGCCGCCCCAGGACATCTGCTCTCAAACTCTGGTGGTTGGCAGGCGTCCGGCTTTTCTGTTGATCAGCCTGTTCACCAGCCCCGCAGGGTCCCTCTTTCTGTCGGAGTGTTGTGCGAACACCCTAGGTCTGCTCAGCCCTCAGACGTGGTGTCGCTCCACCCAGGCACTGTCCTCTTCATGTTCTGGTTGCTTCTGCCAAAGTGGTTTCACTCCCGCCGCTGGGGTGTGAACGTGCCCTGCCCTTCCCTGCAGCGTGAGGGCACCAGCGTTCTCAGTGTGTAAATTGTCACCCGTCTGATGGGTGAATGCCCTGGTGGTCACTGATGGCCCTCTTACGATCAGGCTGGGGTGTAGCTTCTGCCCAGACCCTGGTGACCAGCCAGTTTCCTGAGAGGTGGTAGGGTTGTGCCTCCCTGTTGGCAGGCCGGCAGCAGACAAAGGCTGCACCTCAGGGCCTGGGGCGCGTTGGGAAGGGCTGGCCCTGCCAGGAAGTGTGCTGACAGGGCAGGAGGGCTGAGCGGCAGACACAAGGCACTCCTGGTCCCCACCAGTTGTGGCCTCTGCCACCCCATGGGTGCCAGTCTTCAGTTTCGGAAGCATCACTGGTACTCAGCCTGGTCCCGCAGCTCCTGGGCCCACAGACAGGATTTCGTGGGAGCCTCCTCGTTCTGTGCTGGGGTGATGATAAAACTGACAACCCAGGCCAGACATGGTGACTCACGCCAGTAATCCCAACATTTTGGGAGGCCGAGGTAGGCAGATCAGCTGAGGTCAGGAGTTCGAGACCAGCCTGGCTAACATGGTGAAACCCTGTCTCTACTAAAAATACAAAAATTAGCCAGGCATGGTGGTGTATGTCTGTAGCCCCAGCTACTCAGGAAGCTGAGGCAGAAAAATTGCTTGAACTTCGGGAGGCAGAGGTTGCAGTGAGCTGAGATCGCGCCACTGTACTCCAGCCTGGGCGACAGAGCGAGACTTTGTCTCAAAAAAAAAAAAAGCCCAGGCACAGCACCCGCGTTGTCGGGAGCTGACTGCACCAGTCACTGGGCCATATTCCTGGTTCTTATTCACTAATTCAAGCCACGCAGTAGCCAAGGGATGGGCCCCGTGTCAGCTGAGGGAGTTTTGAGGCTCACAGAGGTGAGACTTGGTTCCAGTTCTGTGTGCATTTTGAGAGTGGCAGGGCCCACAGCCAAACCAAGCACTGCCACAACGCCACCAGGCTTTGGCCACATCCTGTAAATGGTGCTCAACTGTGCAAGTCCACGCTGTGGGGAGCCATGCCGCTGCCACAGGAGCTGCTTGGGAATATAACCCCCTTGGGGTTGGTGCTTTCTTCCCGAGTATCTGTTGGGTCCCAGTAAGGTAGAAGGTGGCACTTCTGGAGGAACGTGATGAGAGCCCCCTTCCCCCCAGGGACACATGGGGCCCAGGCTCCACCAGCTCTGTCTTCGTGCAGCGGCAGATCAGGCTGGGCAGAATTGCCAGGCTGAGAGTGGTACTCACAACACACCTGTCCAGCTAGTATCGGAGGCCGCCTTCCCTTTTATGACCTCCTGGGCTCCTTTGGGATTGACTGGCACCTCTTCCCCCAGGACCTGCAAGCGCAGGACCGAGCCCACCGCATTGGGCAGCAGAACGAGGTGCGCGTGCTCCGCCTCTGCACAGTCAACAGCGTGGAGGAGAAGATCCTAGCCGCGGCCAAGTACAAGCTCAACGTGGACCAGAAGGTGATCCAGGCTGGCATGTTCGACCAGAAGTCCTCCAGCCACGAGCGGCGTGCCTTCTTGCAGGCCATCTTGGAGCATGAGGAGCAGGATGAGGTGAGCCCAGCGCCGGCCCCGACCCCTCCCCAGCGTGAATGGTGGACGCATGAGCGGCTTTCATTTTTGTTTTTTTACCTTTTTTGCACTCTTATTTTTTTTTGCATCCCTTTGGAGTAAAGGGAGTGTGGGCTGAACGGAAAGAGGATGAGTACTTGCTTTTTCTTTGAAGTGGTTTTTTTTTCCTAAACTGCTGGTGAAAGACGCCGGATTGACAGCCCTGGAGACTGAAGTCCTCTATTTATCCACAGAGCAGACACTGCAGCACGGGCAGCGGCAGTGCCAGCTTCGCCCACACTGCCCCTCCGCCAGCGGGCGTCAACCCCGACTTGGAGGAGCCACCTCTAAAGGTGAGAGGGGTAGTTCAGTCTCCATGCCCATTCAATCCTCGGCTTCTCGGCTGAGACGGCCAGCAAGGGCCCTGGTCCCACGGAGCGTGCGTGTGCGTGTGCGTGTGTGTGCCTTTCGCTGCCGTGTGGGTCCCCATCCACCGCAGCCGTGCCGGGACCACCAGCTCATTCCCACGGACGCCGCCGCTCACCTCTGAGCTTGGCAGCCGCCCACCCCGGCCCCTCCGCAGCGGCGCTGACAGTTTGCAATCTTGTAGGAGGAAGACGAGGTGCCTGATGACGAGACCGTCAACCAGATGATCGCCCGGCACGAGGAGGAGTTTGATCTGTTTATGGTAAGCACCGCGGGCTGGACAGGATGGTTCAGGCATCCCACCGTGCCGCCACCAGGAGCAAAGCAGAGGTCCTAGTGCCCATGGTGGTGTCCCCAGCAGGTCAGGGAACTGGGGACAGCTCACAGTGCAGCCCACTCATGCCTCCAGCCTGACCCTTCTTCCACCCCCAGTCTCCTGAGCATGGCGTCGGAGGGCAAGATGCACACCCAGCCATTCTGTGTGTGACCCTAGACCCGCCCCACCGGCTCTGTTTTCTAACGGGCTCTTCAGGGCTTCATGCACTCCCTTTCAGAGGGAGTTCGCCGTATCCAAGGCCAAGGGACTGACCAGACCTTCAGTCGCAGAGCCCCCTCGCCCCTGGGTGGGAAACAGGAAGTAAGGCACCCAAGCAGGGGCCTCTTGGCCCACAGGCCGTATGCCTCCACCGGCGCTGTGCCGCGCAGCTGCCGCCCTTCTGCTGGGGTCTGCAGCCCTCTTGTGCAACCTTCTATCTTTTCAAGTTTCCTCTACCTCCCGAGGCAGAGCCCCTAGTCAGGGTCGGACGTAGCCAGGCCGGGTCAGCCACCGAACAATGAAGAGCTGCTGTTTAACTCTTGCAGCAGCATGGGTCCCCACGGGCAGAGAAAGGCCCTTCTGAGCCCGGCGTTCTGGCTCTAGTGTGCCCCTGGTGCCCGCATGCTGATGCCTCTCCCTTTGCCTCCCTACCCACCAGCGCATGGACCTGGACCGCAGGCGCGAGGAGGCCCGCAACCCCAAGCGGAAGCCGCGCCTCATGGAGGAGGACGAGCTCCCTTCGTGGATCATCAAGGATGATGCGGAGGTGGAGCGCCTGACCTGTGAGGAGGAGGAGGAGAAGATGTTTGGCCGCGGCTCCCGCCACCGCAAGGAGGTGGACTACAGCGACTCACTGACAGAGAAGCAGTGGCTCAAGGTACATGCCGGAGAGGCCCGGCAGGCCCCGCAGGCCAGTGCCAGGCAGGGCTGGGGAGACAGAGGGCCCACCGCCAGGACTCAGGCCTGGGTCCAAAACGCTCCCCTTGGGCCACTCCTGGCCAGGCTCCGCGGACAGCCGAGAGCCTTCTGTTTTGGGCCAGGGATGGTTAGGTCCTTCTGGCTCCTCCTCAGAATGCAAGGAGGACCCATAGTTCCTGAGTAGCTCAAAACCTGCTGCTGGGTATGGTTGGTCTTTCAAGTACAAGGGTTTACCTCCTCCCGAGGTTAAAAATCATGTCGCTGATCTCAGTGGAGTGCTGGCTTTCCCAGTACCTGCCAGGAGGGAGGCACAAGGGTGAATCATGGACTATTGAGGCACCCTGCAAAGCGGTGCATTGCCGGCTCCAGGAAGCCTCACTTTGGGCAAGTCCCCCCCATGTGCTGGGGAGACTCAATCACAGGAAGGGAGGAGCGGGCAAGCCCCCAAGGGCCTCTGAACCTGGCAGGCGCTGCACAGGGCTGGCAGCTGCTTGTGGAGCTGACGTGAGGGCCATTTCTCAGCAGATGACACCTGGCCCTGCAACAGCAGCTACAGATGTCTGAGTCAGTCATGCGGTGCTCCTGGGACCTCCCCCGACCCACCCTTCCCAGCCTAAGGCACACTGTGACAGGTGCCTGGCACTGACGTCCTCACTGGGGTTACGGTGACAAATCAAACCCCTTCCCATCTCAGGGGCTCTGAGTTACGGAGATGATGATTCAGACTCCATCCATGAAGTTGTGTCATTAAAATGTCCTGAAGTAACAATTCCGAGAAGGCAGGTGGCGGCTTTTGGCTATGCTGTACAAAGTGCCATACCCAGGAATGAGCCATGTGGCCCAGCGCATGTAGCCAAGCAGCCCCAGGCTCCTCCTGGGACCTCAGCAGCCCAGACTCATGAGCTTGCCTGCCAAGCTGTGCACCAGAGGGCGCTGTTGAAACACACCAGGAGCCCAGGTCACAGGCCATCCTGTTCCCCAGCCAGCCTCCCGAGCAGAGCGCTCCGGGACCCAGAAGAGAAACCCTGAAAAGCCGGAGTGTGAGCCCTGCCGCAGACCTGTGTGACCGCAGAGCTGTCTGACTGCTGTATGAGTGTCACCGGCCCTGCATTTTTTTCTTTTTCAATAGAGACAAAGTCTTGCTATGTTGCCCAGGCTGGCCTCCAGTTCTTGGGGGGCTCAAGTGATCCTCACACCTCGGCCTCCTGAGTAGCTGGGACGACAGGTACACACCACCACGCCTGGCTAGTTTTAAATTTTTTGTAAAGTCAGGGTCTCACTGTGTCACCCAGGCTGGTCTCAAACTCCTGGGCTCAAGCAATCCACCCGCCTCGGCCTCCAGAGTAGCTGGGATTACAGGCATAAGCCACCGCGACCGCCTCAGCCTTGCATATTTGAGGCAGTGAGTGCCTTTTAAACTTAAGATCAGTTCATATGCGGATGCTCTATGTACACATTTTTCTAGGTGTAATTTACATACCATACAATTCACCCTTTTAGGGTATATGACACAGTCATCTTCAGTGTATCCAAGAGTTGTGCATCTATCACCACAGTCCATTTTAGGACATTCTCGTCACTCCCAAAGAAGCCTTGCCCCGATTTGCCATTTCCTGTTAATTCATTGATTCTCCCCAGCCCCAGGCAACCACTGATGTACTTTCTGTCCGTATAGTTTTGCCTGTTCTGGGCGTTTCCTGTCAGTGGAGTCCTACAGTGTAGGATGCTTTGGTGTCAGGCTTTTTTTCATACAACTTAACGTATTTACGCGTGATGCAGCAGGTGGTCGTGCTTCATTCTTTGATGGTGAAATGATCCTACCTCGTACAGATTTGTCACGTTCTCTATTAAACCTTTTGAGGGACCCCTAGCCTGGTTTCCTTGGTGACTATGCCAGTTCACAGCCCCACCAGCTGTGTACGAGGGTTCCTCTCTCAGCATCCTCAGCAACCCTTGCTGTTCCCTCGCCCGCTGATTCTAGCCATCCCAGCAGGTATGAAGTGCCATCTGAGTGTGGTTTGGATTTGCATTTCCCTGATGGCTAATGGTGTGGAGTATGTTTTTTTTTTTTTTTTTGAGATGGAGTCTTGCTCTGTCGCCCAAGCTGGAGTGCAGTGGCCGGATCTCAGCTCACTGCAAGCTCCGCCTCCCGGGTTCACGCCATTCTCCTGCCTCAGCCTCCCGAGTAGCTGGGATTACAGGCGCCCGCCACCTCACCCGGCTAGTTTTTTGTGTTTTTTTAGTAGAGACGGGTTTCACCGTGTTAGCCAGGATGGTCTCGATCTCCTGACCTCGTGATCCACCCGTCTCAGCCTCCCAAAGTGCTGGAATTATAGGCTTGAGCCACCGCGCCCGGCCCTGTGTGGAGTATGTTTTCATGTGCTTATTGGCCCTTTGTGTATTCTCTGTAAAGACATGTCTATTCACATCATCCTTTACCCAAATTTAAAATATATTTATCTTAATATTGAATTGTAAGTTATTTACAGGTGCCTTATCAGATATCATTTGTAAATATTTTGTTCCATTTTGCACAGTTTTTCACTTCCTCGATATCCATTGAAGCACAGAAGTGTTTCATTGTACTTGCAGTTGATTTTTCTTTTTCACCTGTGCCTTGGTGTCGTATCTAAGAAACCATTGCCGGCCGGGCGCGATGGCTCATGCCTGTAATCCCAGCACTTTGGGAGGCTGAGGTGGGCGGATCATGAGGTCAGTAGATTGAGACCATCCTGGTAAACATGGTGAAACCCCGTCTCTACTAAAAATACAAAAAAATTAGCCGGGCGAGGTGGTGGGCGCCTGTAATCCCAGCTGCTCGGGAGGCTGAGGCAGGAGAATGGCGTGAACCCGGGAGGCGGAGCTTGCAGTGAGCCGAGATCGCGCCACTGCACTCCAGCCTGGGTGACAGAGCGAGACTCCGTCTCAAAAAAAAAAAAAAAGAAACCTTTGCCATATCCAAGGTCACAAAGACTTGCCCTTGTCTTTTCTTCTAGGAGGGTTATAGTTTGAGCTCTTCCATGTAGATGCATGTAAGATCCATTTTGAATTAAATTTTATACATGATGTGAGGTAGAGGTCCATCTTCATCCTTTTGTATGTGGAAATCCAGTTGTACCAGCAGCATTTGTTGAAGAGACTGTTTTTTCCCATTGAGCCCATCTTATTACACATTGTATTCAAATTCACAGTTGTGAAAAATATTATACAAAACACGCTCTCCCCACTACTGGTGGCCTTGGAATTGGCACCACTCTTCTGGCAGACATCTGTTGCCAAGTGAACACAAAGCCTTCAAAATGCTCCTATGGCCGCCATTGAAAATGGCCATGACTGTGGCAGCCTAAAGCAACAGAACTATTTTCTGTCCATTCTGGGTCAGAAGTCTGAATCCACGGTGTGGGCAGGGCTGTGTTCCCTTCGAGGCCCTAGGGAAGGACCCTTCCTTGGCTTTTCCAGCTTCTGATGGTTCTAGAAGCCTCCTGGCTTGGGGCAGCATCACCCCATCTCTGCCTCTGTCTTCATGGGGACTTCTCTGTGTCCCCTTCTGTCTCCTTTAAGAACATGTTTTAAAGCTTAATCCCAAAAGTAAAGACCTCATTTGTAAAAAAGGTCCCATTCTGAGGTTTTAGGTAGACATGAGTCTGGGGGCACCTGCTGCTCTGCCCTGGGTCTGCAGGGGGACTTCTCCCAGTGCCTCCTGCCTGCTGTGCCCTCCATGCTGCTCCTTTGGCCCGGATGCCTTCCCTCCTCCCGGGCCCCTCAGGCTCTCAGCTTCTCATCTCCTTTAAGACACGTCTGCTCCATCATTGTGGTGTCTCTCTCTTCCCTGTTTCCTGGCACCTGACATGTTTGTCACCCCACTTGTGGGATGTTGCCATCTGATCACCATCTCCCTTTCAAGGGTAGGGGAAAGGGCCCCGGCTGGTTTGAGTCACTGCTGTGTCCTCAGCGCCAGGCACAGTGCTCAGCTCACTGGCACAGCCTCGGCGTGAGGGGAACAACCAGCTTTTGGGTCCAGGCCCTCCTTCCTTTTCCAATTCTGGGATTCCCTAGACACCTGGCTACCTAGACTGCATTTTTTAACCATTGGGATAAGTTATTAGTTAATACCATTGAATTAATACCTGGGGATTCTCTTAATGTTGTTCATATTCATGTTCTTCTCAGCAGTTTTACCATGAGGGAATCTGTCTTAAACAATGTCAGTTGTCAATACATTACTTAAAATAGCAACAACAATAAAAAAAAAAAAAAGTGGTCAGACCTGGCAGCTCATGCCTGTAATCCCAGCACTTGGAGAAGTCAAAGCAGGAGGATCATTTCAGCTCGGGAGTTTGAGACCAGCCTGAGCAAAATAGCAAGACCTTTGTCTCTATTTAAAAAAAAAAAAAAAAAAAAAAAAAAAATGGCCAGGCACAGTGACACATACCTGTAATCCCAGCACTTTGGGAGGCCGAGGTGGGCGGATCACCTGAGGTCAGGAGCTCAAGACCAACCTGGCCCACATGGTGAAAACCCGTTTCTACTAAAAATACAAAAATTAACCAGGCGTGGTGGCGGGCACCATCCCAGCCATCCCAGAGGCTGAGGCAGGACAGTCGCTGGAACCTCTAGGAGTCGGAGTTTACAGTGAGCCGAGATTGCACCACTGCACTCCAGCCTGGGCGACAGAATGAGACCCTGTCTCAGAAAGAAAGGGAAATGACCTAAATGCCCAAGAACAAGGGGAGGCTAAATTAGGGCACGTTGTGCACTGAAACACTAAACAGACGTTAAAAAATTTTGTTGTAGAAAATTACAGGAAAAGATATCCATGACACAGCCAGCAGTGTGGCACGTGGGCTACAATTCCAGCGTGGCCTTCAGTTCTGCACACGTGCGTCAAAGGTGGGGAGAGTTCTGGAGGTGGGTGGCGCTGAGGGCTGCACAACACTGGGGACACGCCTGATGCCCCTAAACTGTGTAATAGAACATGGCTGCCATGGTAAATTTTATGTTATATATGATTTATAATAATTTTTTTTTTATGCCCAGCTACTCAGGAGGCTAAGATGGGAGGATCACTTGAGCCCAGGAGTTCAAGTCCAACCAGGACAATGTAGCAAGACCCCATGTTTAAGAAAATTTAAAAATAGGCTGGGTGCGGTGACTCACACCTGTATTCCTAGCACTTTGGGAGGCTGAGGTGGGCGGATCACAAGGTTAAGAGATCAAGACCATCCTGGCCAACATTTTGAAACCCCATCTCTACTAAAAATACTGAAATTAGCTGGGTGTGGTGGCTGGCGCCTGTAATCCCAGCTACTCAGGAGGGTGAGGCAGGAGAATCGCCTGAACCAGGGAGGCGGAAGTTGCAGTGAGCCAAGATCGCACCACTGCACTCCAGCCTGGTGACAGAGCGAGACTTCATCTCCAAAAAATAATAATAATAATTATATATATAGATATATGAAAGAAGAAATAGATGGAAGCCAGGCACAGTGGCTTACATCTGTAAACCTAGCACTTTGGGAGGCTAAGATGGGAGCACTGCTTGAGACCAGGAGTTCAAGACAAGCCTGGGCAACATAATGAGACCCCATATCTACAAATATTTTTTTAATTAGCTGAATGTGGTGACACGTGCCTGTAGTTCCAGCTTTTTTTTTTTTTTTTTTTGAGACGGAGTCTCGCTCTGTCGCCCAGGCTGGAGTGCAGTGGCCGGATCCCAGCTCACTGCAAGCTCCGCCTCCCGGGTTCACGCCATTCTCCTGCCTCAGCCTCCCGAGTAGCTGGAACTACAGGCGCCCGCCACCTCGCCCGGCTAGTTTTTTGTATTTTTTTTAGTAGAGACGGGGTTTCACCGTGTTAGCCAGGATGGTCTCGATCTCCTGACCTCGTGATCCGCCCGTCTCGGCCTCCCAAAGTGCTGGGATTACAGGCTTGAGCCACCGCGCCCGGCCAGTTCCAGCTTCTTAAGTGGCTGAAGTGAAAGGATCTCTTGAGCCCTTGGAGTTCAAGACTCCAGTGAGCTACGATGGTGCCACTGAACTCCAGCCTAGGCAACAGAGCGAGACCCTGTCTCTAAAAATAAATGAGTAAATAAAAGAAATAGATGGGGAGGGTGTGGAACAGAGGTGTCAACATCTCCTGGGTGAAGGGATTTCAGGAGCACATTCTTCTCTGTACAGAGAAGATAGTTATTTTTTTGGTCAAGAAATTCAACCATTAGTGTTTTAAGGACATGCTTGGGTGGGGTGCCTGCTGGGGCCGTGCTGGTCTTTCACTGCAGCCCAGGGACCTCTTGAGAGTCCAGTGTGTGTTATGCCCCAAGCCAGCCACACTGGAGGGAGAGCGGGTGCGGGGGCCCTCCTCCGTGTCCCAGCCCGGCCCCCGGGATAGCGTCACGGCCTCTGCTTGTCGACCTGGGTGCTGGCTGTCCTATTTTACTACTATTGACCCTGAAGGCCATTGAGGAGGGTACGCTGGAGGAGATCGAAGAGGAGGTCCGGCAGAAGAAATCGTCACGGAAGCGCAAGCGAGACAGCGATGCCGGCTCCTCCACCCCGACCACCAGCACCCGCAGCCGCGACAAGGACGACGAGAGCAAGAAGCAGAAGAAGCGTGGGCGGCCGCCTGCCGAGAAGCTCTCCCCGAACCCACCCAACCTCACCAAGAAGATGAAGAAGATTGTGGATGCCGTGATCAAGTACAAGGACAGGTAAGCGAGGAGGCGGGGTGGGCGGGGCCTTCATGGGTCCCTGTGGGAGCAGCCCTGGCATCTGCATTCTGACCCTGCACACTCAGGTTTGGGCCGCTCACTCTTTCACTTATCCACAAACACTGAATTAATCTCTGTCTTTGAGCCTGGCCCTGAGGAACACACTTTCAGGAACAGGGAAGCACACACATGTTTCCGCCATGATGAGAGGAAATGTCACATGTGGTCGAGAGGAGAGGCAGGGATGCGGGTCTCGGGGAAGGGGACATTGCAACAGAGCCTTGAGAGATGGGAGGTTTGGGAGAGTGCACCAGCAGAGGCCACAGCAGGCGGAGAGGCTCTGCCAAAGCTGTGGCCTGGTGGCCTCAAGAGGCAAGGTGGGATGAGGGGATATGTGGCAGTAATGGGTGCTGCCCGTGTGGCCAGGAGGATGGCGACAAGAGGTTGGCATGTCTAGAGCAGAGAAAGTGGCAGCCCTTTCCTGTCCTTGGACGCTCCCAGGCTCCCCGTGCTGTCTCTGTGTTGGTGAGATGGTGGCCACGTTCCTGCTCTCTGCCAGGCTCTGCTCCAAGCCTGGAGGTCGCTGTCCTCACAGATATGTCCCATATATGAGGCAGCATGTGGTTCCAGCTGTGGCCACGGCGCAGTGGTGGATCATAACGTGTTGGTGGATCATGAGTGCCATTTATATATTTTTCATTTACTATTATTCTTTTCCGTGAGTGACTCTATATGAGCACCATTTAAATAAGAAGAAAGGAATGTTCTCACCGGCTCCCCAGGGAGGTGTGTGCACCTTCTGCCAGCCCAGGGCAGGTCACAGAGCTGGGCAGGAGCCAGCAAGGGGTGTAAGTCCCGTGCCTAGCCCAGGACTCACCCAGTCTTCCACTCTCCAAGGTCTTATTTCACTTCCTGGTACACACTGGCCAGTACCGCTGTCCCCGCAATGGGGAGGTTGTACTGTTTGATTTTAAAGTAACAATTTGCTGTTAGTCATGAAGCAGAGGGTGGGGGAATTGTATCTGTTGGAGGGGAGAGTGAAGGGAGCCCACATGCATGGTTTGGAGAGAATCTTACCAAGTGTGAGGTTTTAGAGGATGGTAACAATTGGAGTGCCTAAATGGGTAAAAATTACTGTGTAAGGCCAGCCGTGGTAGCCCACACCTGTCAACCCAGCGCTTTGGGAGGCTGAAGTGGGAGGATCACTTGAGGTCAGAAGTTCGAGGCCAGCCTGGACAACATGGTGAAAACCTGTCCTTACTGAAAATACAAAAACAATTACCTGGACGTGGTGGCACACGCCTTTAATTCCAGCTGTTTAGGAGGCTGAGACAGGAGAATCACTTGAACCCAGGAAGTGGAGGTTGCTATGGACCAAGATTGCACCATTGCATTCCAGCCTTGGGTGACGGAGCAAAACTTCAACTCCAAAAACAAATACTGCTTTAAAAGGTTCTTTTAGCCAGGCGCGGTAGCTCACGCCTGTAATCCTAGCACTTTGGGAGGCTGAGATGGGCTGATCGCTTGAGGTTAGGAATTTGAAACTAGCCTGGCCAAGATTGTGAAACCCCTTCTCTACTAAAACTACAAAAATTAGCCGAGTGTAGTGGTGCATGCCTGTAATCCCAGCTGCTCAGGAGGCTGAGGTAGGAGAATCTCTTGGAGCCGGGAGGCGGAGGTTGCAGTGAGCCAAGATCACATCAGTGCTCTACAGCCTGAGCGAGAGTCTGTCTCAAAAAAAAAAGGTTATTTTATTATTGGAAGAGAAACAGATAATGAAGGAAAAGAGACTTTCAGATTCAATGCCAGATCTGAAAATGTCATGTATTGTCAGTATTGAGAGAAAAAAATATTGACTCTAATTTACAAACCTAACTCCAAGGCTAAGTCCTCAAAGAGGAAAGTGAGTGGAGGACTTAACTTACTTAAAGTGTGGGATACGGCTGGGGGCAGTGGCGCACGCCTGGGGTCCCCGCTACTCGGGAGGCTGAGGTGGGAGGATCACTTGAGCACAGCAGGTCCAGGCTACTGTGAGCTGTGATCACACAGCTGCACTGCAGCCTGGGTGATGGAGTGAGAACCTGTCTCTTAAAAAAATAAAATAAATACAGAATACTTTTTAAAAATACGGGCCAGGCATGGTGGCCCATGTAATCCCAGTACTTTGGGAGGCTTAGGCGGGCGGATCACTTGAGGTTAGGAGTTTGAGACCAGCCTGGTCAACATGGCGAAACCTCATCTCTACAAAAAATACAAAAAAAGAAATGAATTGGGCGTGGTGATGAGTGCTTGTGGTCCCAGCTACTCGGGAGGCAGGGCACGAGAATCGCTTGAACCCAGAAGGCAGAGGGTGCAGCGAGCCAAGATTGCATCACTACAGTCCAGCCTGGGTGACAGAGTGAGACAATATCTGAAAAAAAAAAAACAAAAAAAACTGAATTTTCAAAAATCTAATGACAATGACAGACCCTCCCCATGTTTTATTTGGAATGATATTCTTGTGAGGGAAACTTAACATTACCAACCTGAAGAAGGTCCTTGAAGTGCAGTGGGGAAAGCACGGGCGTCTCCATCACACTGGTCTCCTGGGTATCCACGTAGAGAGGATGAGCCCTGACCCCCCGCCCCCCCGACACACACACCATGCACTTGGATCCACGTGACATGGACTATAGATGTAAGAACATGAAAGGTAAAACAAAGTTCTAGAAGAAAGCACAGGAGAAAATCTTCATGAATAGGCATCGATTTCTTCCACAGAAGCCAAAAGCCACTAATCACAAACAATTGAGAAATTAGACTTCACTAAAATTAGTAACATCTGTTTATTAACGGACACGCTGATGGAGACAGTGAAAACCCCTCATAGATTCGGAAAAGACAACACAATTTAAAGCTGGGCAGGAGCCGGGAACAGATGCCTCGTTACACAGGACATCCCAGGACTAATCAGTGTAGGGAAAGGTGCTCACATCATTGCATTAGCATCACAACTTCAAGGAAATGCTCGTTAAAACCAGAGTGACTTGCGCCAGCACCCGCCCTAGAATGGCCGAATGCCCATCAGTGCTGGCAAGTCTGAAGCAGTCTGACCTCACGCCCTGCGTGTAGAGTATGCAGCTCTTTGGCGGTCTTTTCTGTTTTGCTTTGCTTGTTTTTAACCATCAAACTGCAGAAGACAATGTTTTCTGAGGTTCAGCCTGTGCACGCCCTCTGACCCAGCAACCTGCAGCCCTCGCTCTACGCGGGAGAGCTGAGTACGTGTCCACACAGACAGACATGGCCATAGCCACTTTGCTCATACTCTCCCAAAACAGGAATCAGCCCAGTGTCCATCTACAGGGGCATGGATCCGTGGGGGCGTAATTGTACAGGGCCCCAAATAGCTGTGAAACAGACTACCTGAAAACTGCTACCTGGAAGAAGCTTACATGTTACTGAGTGAAAGAAGCCAGATGCTAAAGAGGGCCTACTGTGTGCCTCCAGTTCTGTGAGAGTCAGAAGCTGATCCACAGCGATGGCTGCCAAGCAGTGCTTACCTTGAGAGAGGGAATTAGCAGGAAAGCCACATGATGAGCCTTCTAGGATACTGGCGATATTCTCTCTGTAGATCTGGACGTGTATATGATGTGTACATGCACCAAGGTGCACACATGAGATATGTACGCTTCTCTGCATTCCATTACACCTTGGTTTTTAAAAAGACAGAAACAGCATGCTCAACCTATTAAGACCCTGAATATTTTCAGACAAAAATGTATGTCTGTGTTAGTCCATTTGTTTTTCATTTTAGACTCACAGAAAGAGCCCTCTTAGGGTCATATTTAGTTGTATATCATCTGACAAAAGAGGAAATGGCTCACCCAGCTGCTACAGTCAGTCTTCTAGCCTGTGTAAGATTTGATGATAAATCATACAATAAATTAAAACTTCCGGCTGGGCACAGTGGCTCATGCCTGTAATCCCAGCACTTTGGAAGGCCGAGGTGGGTGGATCTCTTGAGCCCAGGAGTTCAAGACCAATTTGGGCAATGTGGTGAAAAACCATCTCTACAAAAAATACAAAAATTAGCCACGCATGGTGGTGCCTGCCTATAGTCACAGCTACTCGGGAGGTTTAGGTTGGAGGATCACCTAAGCTCGAGAAGTTGAGGCTGCAGTGCACCATGATCGTACCACTGCACTCCAGCCTGGACAATGAGAGTGACACCCTGTCCCAAAAAAGCCACAACAGTACAGGCTGGACATGGTGGCTCACGCCTGTAATCCCAACACTTTGGGAGGCCGAGGCAGAGGATCACCTGAGCCTAGGATTTCAGATGAGCCTGGACAACATAGTGAGACTCTGTCTCTATTTAAAAAAAAAAAAAAGGCCGGTTACGGTGGCTCACACCTGTAATCCCAGCACTTTGGGAGGCCGAGGTGGGTAGATCACGAGGTCAGGAGATCCAGACCATCCTGGCTAACACAGTGAAACCCCGTCTCTACTAAAAATACAAAAATATTAGCTGGGCATGGTGGCGGGTGCCTGTAATCCCAGCTACTCGGGAGGCTGAGGCAGGAGAATGGCATGAGCCCGGGAAGCGGAGCTTTCAGTGAGCCGAGATTGCGCCACTGCACTGCAGCCTGGGCGACAGAGCGAGACTCCATCTCAAAAAAAAAAAGATAAAAAAAAAACCCAAATCCTAACTCTTACTGCTAAGTGACTGCTTTATCGAAACTGTTCTGTTTCAGGACATGCAATTCTGGTGGAGATTTTGAGACCTGTTTTGAGAAGAATACCGACATTTCAGTCACACAGCAGTGCTCCTGTCTTATCTGGGACCCATGTGGGAGGGTGCCTCAGTGAGGGATTTGATTTATGTTTTCAATTTAACCTCACATCTTCCTGGAATGGATGGATTCACAGACCTGGGGGTTGCCCATTAGACTGGGAGTAACTTATGTTGGAATTATAAGTAGGACAACAAAGATGACTATTAAAAAAAGCCTCCTGACTGGGCGCGGTGGCTCATGCTGTAATCCCAGCACTTTGGGAGGCCGAGATGGGTGGATCACAAGGTCAGGAGATCCAGACCATCCTGGCTAACACAGTGAAACACCGTCTCTACTAAAAATACAAAAATTAGCTGGGCGTGGTGGCGGGCGCCTGTATTCCCAGCTACTCGGGAGGCTGAGGCAGGAGAACGGCGTGAACCTGGGAGGCAGAGCTTGCAGTGAGTGGAGATCACGCCACTGCACTCCAGCCTGGGTGACAGAGCGAGACTCCATCTCAAAAAAAAAAAAAAAAAAAAAAAAAAAGGAAGCCTCCTTAATACTGGAAGGAAGCACAGCAGGTGTGGGTCTGTCCACTCACTGTAATGTGATTTGCACAGGAAAACATCACATAGGGCACATCAAGTCAAGAAAGATAGTTGTTGAAAAGCTGCCTCAGCTGGGCATGGCAGTTCACCCCTGTAATCCCAGAACTTTGCAAGACGGAGGTGTGTGGATCCCTTGAGACCAGGAATACGAGACCAACCTGAGCAACATAAGGGGACCCCGCGTATGCAAAAAGTACAAAAATTAGCCAGGTGTGGTAGTGTATGCCTGTTGTCTCAGCTCTTCAGGAAGCTGAGGCAGGAGGACCACAAGAGGCCAAGGCCACAGTGAGGTATAATCACCCCCCTGCACTCCAGCGTGGGTGGCAGAGTGAGACTCTGTTGCAAAAAAAAAAAAAAAAAAGCGAAAGAAAAGCTGCCTCCATTTAGCAATAATTTCCAACATGATGTTTGGATACAAAATTGGCGTACTTAATGGATATTTCTGATATTCTTAACGAAATTTGAAGCTATGAGGGAAAACAACCTCAGGGTCCACCCTGTTGCACGGTTTGGGGAAAGTCCGCAAGATCACCCTCACGTGCCGTCATTCTCAGCCTGTTACGCCTGCAGTTATGATTTATTACAGTGCAAGGCTACAGATTAAAATCAACCAAGGCAAGAGGTATATGGGGCCTCTTGGGGGCCAAGGTGGGCGGATCACTTGAGGTGATCTGGACGGTTCCAGACACAGGACTTTCCTTTGTCTCCTCCCTGTGGAGTTGCAGACGGCACTCATGTTCCTGGTGACGCTGACAACATTGCCAACCAGAGAAGCCTCTGTGTCCAGAGTTTGTTTTGTTTTGTTTTGTTTTCACTCTGTCACTCAGGCTGGAGTGCAATGGTGCAATCTCGGCCTGCTGCAATCTCTGCCTTCTGGATTGAAGTGATTCTCCTGTCTCAGCCTCCTGAGCAGCTGGGATTACAGGCTTACGCCACCACACCTGGCTAATTTTTGTATTTTTAGTAGAGATGGGGTTTCACCATGTTGGCCAGGCTGGTCTCGAACTCCTGACCTTAAGTGCTCCGCCTGCCTTAGCCCCCCGAAGTGTTGGGATTACAGGCGTGAGCCACCGCACCCACCCTGTGTCAAGCATTTTTACTGGGACTTGGTCATAAAGACACAGCTGGCTACCCATATGACTGACCTCCATCTCAAGCCCCTCTGCAGGTCGAGCAGAAACTACATAGCCCAAAGCCCCAACCTAGGACTGGTTCCAGACCCCATGTAAACCGAGACGCCCATTAGGTGTGACATTCTAAGTGCCCAGAGATCACCTCCCAGTAGTGCTGGGCAAAAGACCTCATTTGGGGTGAAGTTACATTCATTTTTATTATTATTATTTGCCCATCATTGGCTAGAAGTTACATTCTGTATGACACATCTGTCAGACCCATGGAAGGTTCCACGCTACCAACTGCGTGGCAGGTGGTGCTCATGTCACTCGGCCCTTCCTTGGCGCCACACAGCTGCACCAGGCTGAGAAGAGCTTGAATGGAATAAAGTCAGACACAGCTAACAGCTTACTTTTTTGTCTCCAACTTTCAATTGCTCCTTTCTAAGAAAAGAAAAGACAAATTATTTTTAATTGGATTTGTGTGTGTGTGTGTGAGGCAGAGTCTCACTCTGTCACCCAGGCTGGAGTGCCATGGCGTGATCTTGGCTCCCTGCAACCTCCACCTTCCAGGTTCAAGCGATTCTCCTGCCTCAGCCACCCAAGTAGCTGGGATTACAGGTGTGCACCACCATCACGCCTGGCCGGAATTTTTGTTTTTTAGTTTGCTTTCCAGAAACCCCTAATTAGTTGAACTCTGTAATTGAGTTAAATGTGAAGCCTGAAAAGAGATTGGCGTCTGTGTAGACCTGAGTTCTGACAATTCACAGAGTGAACACAGGAGGTTATCCTCTGGATTCGGTGTCAGGAGCCTGCCTCGCCGAGCTGGAGACTGTGCCCGTGACTGCAGGTGGGAGTCACGTGGTCCCTCTAGGTGGTGACATCTGAGGACAGAAGTGGTTCAGCTGGGCACCCGCTGCTGTGTTGGGGCCAGACCCTTTAGGAGAGGCAGGGACGCCCTTCCTGTCAGGTGGAATCTTTTCGAATATTGTTTTTGATCATTGGAGATACCCGCAGCCCCCTAGTTTGTATTTTATACCGGCAGAATTGTGTTTGACGTGACCTCCGTGATGACCTCCTCATACGTGTCCAGTTGTCTTGCCTGGAAAGCTTTTACTCTGTTCCTCTGCAGTCAGATTCACAGCCACAAGACCCCTCCTCCCCAGGCCCCGGAGTGTGGCACTGCCGGCCTTCACAGCCACTGTCCTTTACGTTGTGGACACAGTGCACTGACAGGCCCCTCCTGCTCAGCGGCCACCGTGGGAACAGGCTGGAGTGTTCTGTGGTACCATGTGGGCAGTTCTGGCCTCTGCTGTCCAGGGACTTGTGGTGGCTCCAGTGGGAAGGGCCACATAAGCAGAACAGGAAGCGTGAGCAGTGTCCACTGGGAGGTGAGGGACAGGTGTCCCAGGCAGAGAGGACACAGTGCATGCAGAGGCTGGAGGGAGGCTAGGGGCTTGAGCGGGGCTGTGCCAGCACCAGGGGCCTCACAGGGGCCCTGGGCCACACACCTGCCCTCAGCCAAGGGCGTTTCTCCTTGGTGGTTTGAAATCTCAAACCACATTGAGGAACCTGCCAGAAATCGAAACCAGAATGAAGAAATTAAGTTGCATGTAGGAGATTTTACTTCAAAATCAGAACATGCAGAAATGTTCGCTGTGACTCTGGGTCAGGTTCAGACTTGTGGGGCTGTGCACTGCCAGTTGATACCTTCTTCCCTGGGTTCTTTTTTTTTTTTTTTTTGAGACGGAGTCTTGCTCTGTAGCCCAGGCTGGAGTGCAGTGGCACAATCTTGGCTCACTGCAATCTCCGCCTCCCTCCCTGGGTTCTTTATAGCAGTCGGCAGCTGGTGGCTGAGGCATTTGGGGCACTGTGTCCAAATGTCAAGGCCGCATGTTTGTCAGGGGGCATCCCCTTGGTGTGCTTGGTAAGGGCTCAGAGAAGGGCATCTGCTGGCCCACATGGGTTCAGCAGGCAGGCTGCTGAAGACCACCCCGCCAGCCACCAGCCTGCCTGCGACAATGAGAGGGCAGAGATGCTGCTACAATAAAGACCATGCAGGCCAGGCGCAGTGGCTCACGTCTGTAATCCCAGCACTTTGGGAGGCCGAGCCGGGCCGATACTTGAGGTCAGAAGTTTGAGAACAGCTTGGGCAATGTGGCAAAACCCCGTCTCTATTAAAATACAAAAATTAGCCAGGCATGGTGGCACATGCCTTTAATCCCAGCTACTCGGGAGGCTGAGGCAGGAGAATCGCTTGAACCCGGGAGGTGGAGGTTGCGGTGAGCTGAGATCACGCCACTGCACTCCAGCCTGGGTGACAGTGAGACTATGTCTCAAAAAAAAAAAAAAAAACTACATGGTAGACAATGGTGTTGAACTTGATGCCTGTGCTGAGGTCAGGAGACACATGCGCACAGCCTCAGGGCTAGAGAGGCGCTCAGAAAGACGGAGTCGGGTCCAGGCTGCCGCAGCTAAGCCTCACAAAGCTCTGGCCCCACAGGGTGGGTCCTCTGGGTTCCATTCCCACTCCGCACTACCTGGAGGCAGCAGCCCTGTGGTTACTGTAGGAGGGACTTGAGTATGGTGAAGATCTGAGCTCCACATCTGTCTCTGTGCCTCAGTCTCCACATCTGCAGCACAGGGGCCTGACTGAAATAACGTGGCCAGGCACACAGCCCAGAGGCCAGCACCGTGTGCACTGTGAGAGGGGATGATGGTCCCCAGCCCAGGGCCTGAGCTGCTGCCTTGCCAATTCGTGGTGACAGCTTTGGCCTGAGTCTAGCAGGGGCTGGCTGCTACTGCACTCAGCCAGAGAGGCCGAGGTGAGCAGATCATGAGGTCGGGAGTTTGAGACCAGCCTGGCCAACATGGTAAAACCCCGTCTCTACTAAAAATACAAAAATTAGCCAGGCCTGGTGGCAGGCATCTATCATTCCAGCTACTTGGGAGGCTGAGGCAAGAGTATCGCTTGATCCTAGGAGGCGGAGGTTGCAGTAAGCTGAGATCTCGCCATTGCACTACAGCCTGGGGGACAAGAGCAAGATTCTGTCTCAAAAAAGAAAAAAAGGCCGGGCGCGGTGGCTCACGCCTGTAATCCCAGCACTTTGGGAGGCCGAGGCGGGCGGATCACAAGGTCAGGAGATCGAGACCACGGTGAAACCCCGTCTCTACTAAAAATACAAAAAATTAGCCAGGCGCGGTTGTGGGCGCCTGTAGTCCCAGCTACTCGGGAGGCTGAGGCAGGAGAATGGCGTGAACCCGGGAGGCGGAGCTTGCAGTGAGCCAAGATCGCGCCACTGCACTCCAGCCTGGGCGACAGAGCGAGACTCCGTCTCAAAAAAAAAAAAAAAAAAACTTGGAGCCTGGGCACAGTGGCGCACGCCTACAGTCCCAGCTACTCAGAAGGCTGAGTTGGGAGAATCACTTGAACCCGGGAAGCGGAGGTAATAGTAAGCCGAGATTGCGTCACTGCAGCCTGACTGACAGAGGGAGATTCTGTCTCAAACAAACAAACAACAAAAAACTGAACTCATGCCAGACCAGGGCTCATGCCTGTAATTCCAACACTTTGGTACACTGAGGTGGGTGGATCACATGAGCCCAGGAGTTCAACACCAGCCTGGTCAACATGGTGAATCTTCATCTCTACAGAAAATACAAAAAAAATAGCTGGGCATGGTGGCATCCTGTAGTTCTAGCTACTTGGGAGGCTGAAGCAGGAAGGTCACCTGAGTCCAGGAGGTCAAGGCTATGGTGAGCTGAGATTACACCACTGCACTCCAGCCTGAGCAACAGAGTGAGACCCTGTCTCAACAAATGAAACTGAACTTGGATTTCATTGTTCAACTGTATTGAACCCATAATAAGAAATAGGTGTCCCCGGGTGTGGTATTGGCGTGTTAGAATCTATCAGCTTATTACAAATACTGGTGCATTGGAAGCCATCAACATCATAACCTGTAGCCAGGCGAGAGCCTTGATGCACAGACCTCTCAACAGAGCTCCTGGCACCTCTGTCTTTACTGGAAGCCTGTGCCTGGCCGCAGGGAGGCGCCTTCAGACCATGTTCATTGACAGATTCACTGGTGAACTTCCTTTCACTCCCCGATGCATGAGTCAGAATGTTTTCTGTGTCACAGCTGTAAGTCTAAATAATTCTCAAGGTAATACTTTATAACGTGTCAAAACATTCAACCTAGGCTCACGCCTATAATCCCAGCACTTTGGGAGCCAAGGCTGGCGGATCACTGGAACTTAAGAGTTCCAGACCAGCCTGGCCAACATGGCGAAACCCCATTTCTACTAAAAATACAAAAATTAGCCAGGCGTGGTGGTGGGTGCCACCTTCCAGCTACTCGGGAGGTGGAGGTTGCAGTGAGCCAAGATCGTACCACTGCACTCCAGCCTGGGTGACAGAGTGAGACTCCATCTCAAAAAAAAAAAAGAAAATGAAATTCAAATCTCTGTTGATAAATGATGTTTTGTTGGAATGCAGCCAAAGCCCACCAATTTCTGCATTGTCTATGGTTCCCTTCATGGAACAGCGGCAGAACTGAGCAGTTGCAACAGAGGCAGGCCCAGCAAGCCTCAAATATTTACACTGGGCTGAGCGCAGTGCCTCACACCTGTAATTCCAGTGCTTTGGGAGACTGATGTGGGAGGATCCCTTGAGCCCAGGAGTTTGAGACCAGCCTGGGCAACATAGTGAGACCCCATCTCTACAAAATATTTTTAAAATTAGCCGGGCGCTGTGGCGTGTGCCTGTAGTCCTAGCTACTTGGGAGGCTGAGGCAGTAGGATCTCATGAGCCCAGGAGTTGGAGGCTGCAGTGAGCTAGGATGGCATCACTGCACTCCAGCCTGGGCAACAGAACAAGACCGTGTCTGTAAAAAGAGAGAAAAGAAACAGTTCCTAGACTGGAGCAGGTGTTTGCAATAATGCATCCAACAAAGGACTCCCCAGGGAGGGAAATGGGCCAAAGATGGGAACAGGCGCTACTTGGAAGAGCCTGTGAAACGGTGCTTGACTTCTCTGCACAACAAGGAAACGTGTTTAGGGCCACGTTGTAGAATGGCTGCAAGGACGAGCACCGCTCACGCTGGCTCAGTATCTACCAAGTAGAGGATTTCCCCACCCTGTGACCCAGAGTATCTTCTCCCAGATAAATTCCCAGGAGAACTGCAAACTAAACACTTGTTCCTGAGTGTCCACAGACACTTGCTTCCTGGTTTCCAACCCTGGGCACAGCCCAGATGCCCAGCAGCGGGAAGTGGACATGGCTGGTATGTGCCCACTTCAGGACCTGCCGCTGCACTCGGCAACAGGGACAGCGGGAAGGTAGGAAGCCATGCCAGGCTTCGGGGCTCCCGTGTGTTTCTGCATCATCAACTTCAAGAAGCAGCGAACCTCGGCCCAGGATCACCCCTGGGGAAAGGACTGACAGGAGCACATCTTTAGCCTCATGCTAAAGATCTGTGCATTGGGCCAGGCGCGGTGGCTCAGCCTGTAATCCCAGCACTTTTGGGAGGCCAAGGTGGATGGATCAAGAGATCAGGAGTTTAAGACCAGCCTGACCAACATAGTGAAACCCGTCTCTACTAAAAATACAAAAATTAGCCAGGTGTGGCGGTGCGCCTGTAATCCCAGCTACTTGGGAAGCTGAGGCAGGAGAATTGCTTGAACCTGGGAGGCAGAGGTTGCAGTGAGCCGAGATCGCACCACTGCATTCCAACCTGGGTGACAGCGCGAGACTGTGTCTCAAAAAAAGATCTGTGCGTTGGTGTTAAGTCAGATATTAAGAGGTGTGGGCTGGGGTATGTGTGGGGGTCAGAGGAGGCAATGTTTGCCCTGAGATGAGAACAGAACCCAAATTCCCATGGGGGTGGAATCCCCTTTGTAGGCCCTGACATGAGCGTGAGAGTGGAGCTAGGAGCACTGACATCAAAGGTGATGGCGCCTATCCGGAGGACTCCGGGTTTTGTTCCAAGGGGAGGCTGCGGCATATCCCTCTTTAATATAGTGGTGAGGGAGGCTCTCGGCACCCCGTCTGCTGCAGCAAAGCCTGAGGACAGGACCTCTGGAGAACTCTGCACCAGAGCGAAATCCTCAAACTGGCCCCTGGGTGGTCTTTTTTTTTTTTTTTTTTTTTTGAGACGGAGTCTCGCTCTGTAGCCCAGGCTGGAGTGCAGTGGCCAGATCTCAGCTCACTGCAAGCTCTGCCTCCCTGGTCCACGCCATTCTCCTGCCTCAGCCTCCCGAGTAGCTGGGACTACAGGCGCCCGCCACCTCGCCCGGCTAGTTTTTTTGTATTTTTTAGTAGAGACGGGGTTTTACCGTGTTAGCCAGGATGGTCTCGATCTCCTGACCTCGTGATCCGCCCGTCTCGGCCTCCCAAAGTGCTGGGATTACAGGCTTGAGCCACCACGCTCGGCCCTGGGTGGTCTTTATTCATCCAGAACCTAATTCTCCTAGAGGTCCGGAAGGGGGTGCTCTTGTACTTTGGTTTTGTGTTTTGTTTTTGTTTGTATTTTGAGACAGAGTCTCACTCTGTCATCCAGGCTAGAGTGCAGTGGTACAATCTCAGCTCACTGCCACCTCTGCCACCCAGGTTCAAGTGATTCTCCTGCCTCAGCCTCCTGAGTAGCTGGGATTACAGGTGCCTGCCACCACACCCGGCTAATTTTTGTATTTTTAGTAGAGACGGGGTTTCACCATCTTGGCCAGGCTGGTCTTGAACTCCTGACTTCGTGATCCACCCACCTTAGCCTCCCAAAGTTCTGGGATTACAGGCGTGAGCCACCGCGCCCAGCCACACTTTGTGGTTTTTTTTGTTTTGTTTTGTTTTGCTGCCTGTAGCTGTTTCTCATTAGCCTGATGGAGGTGGTGTTGGGGTGGCGGGGTGCTATCATAAAGCCTTCTGCTGTCACAGTCCTGGGGTCTTACTTCCTGCGCTGCCTGCATAGGGAGCTGCCCTCCAGGGCAAGGGCCACAGTGTGCAGCAAGCCCCCCATGGCCACAGGGCAGGGCGTTTCAAGCCAAGAGTCTGCACTGTTTGCTGGCCACTAAGGGCATTGAGTGGATCACAAAACTGGCTTGCTTTTTTCCTCAGTGAAATAGAAATGGGGTTTTGCCATGTTGCCCAGGCTGGTCTCAAACTCCTGGGCTCAAGCAGTCCTCCCATTTTGGCCTCCCAGAGTGCTGGGATTACAGGCATGAGCCACTGCACCTGGCCAACAACTGGCATTTCTTTAAAAATGTAATAGAATGGAAAGTGGCAGAGCGCGCTGCTTTTCATAGACGAGAATATCGCACTGGGGCTCTTCTGTTGCTCCTGCCTGTGCTGCACATCCTGCTTCACAGCGTAAGGTGCAGCTCTTTGATGTGCCTCATCGTAACAGGTATAGGGTGGATGCCGCCATTGTGAAGAGAGAGGAGAGCTCTTTGCTTAAAAAATTCCGTAGAGTGGAGAGCAGGATGTGCCGGCTTAGGCGAGGGAAGAGGTACAGGCCTGCTCTGCCTGAGCTGCAGATGGGACACATGCTTCCAGACTCGAAGGGGAGTCGTGTCTTTCTCCAGGGCCACCAAGCAGCAAGTGTCTCTGCTGCGTGTTCTTTCCTGAGCCTGTGGACCGGGTTTACCAACAGTTGCCCGTGGCCGAGGCGGCCACCAGCCTGTGCATAAGAAAAAGGAAGCCTGTGCTTCCTTTTCTTATGGAAAAAGGAGGGCCCATGTCGAGAATGCTGGCTTAGAAGGGTATGTGCTCCTATACTGGACCAGCTGGTCCCACACCCAGGACCAAAAACACCTCCTGGCGGGAGATGGGGAGATGTAATGTACTTCATGAGCACACACTGGAGAAGGACAGCCCTGGAAGGCAGAGGCTCAAGGCGGGCTGTGGCCAGGCCAGGAAATTCACTCCCACCTCGACTTCCCTCCTCAACACAGCTGGCCTGACACTGCTGCCTGCTTCAGAGTTTAGTGTGCATAAAGTGTGACTGGCCCAGCAAGGAGGGGATGATGGCGATTGTCAAGTCCAGGGGAGGTGCACGGACAGGATTCTGGCTCCTGTGTGTGACATCTGCATCTCAGGAGGCTCTCGTTTTAGAAGCCGGGTCAGGGGCTTTGTGATGCACACAAACGCCAAAGAAGCAGGAGGCCTTCTGGGATCCCGCCCGCGGGCAGCCTCCTGGAGGCAGGCCTGGCCCGTCTGCCCCTTGGTGACATCAGGATCCCCCAGCGACAGAACCAAGGAAGCCACCATGTTGTCGCTGCCATTTTCCAGGACAGTAAACAGAAACAAGATAAGGAGCACTCAGGACACCCAGACAGATGATGGGGCCAGCCAGTGGCATGAGCGGGCTGCCCTGCCCTCTGGAATTTTCTGGAAAAGAACATAAGGATAGAAGCGGTGCTGATGAGGCAGCTGGAGTTATCAGAACTCAAACTCAGCTCCTTCTTCCCATCGGGCCCCGTTGGCCACTTTTAGGCCTCATCCGCCTGATGGCTCCCTGCTTAGGGCCGTTTCCCGGCCAGGCCCTTCCTCTGGGCCAAAGCAGAGGGGAGAGCGCATTTGCCATGCGTTCTCATTTTCCCAGCCTGCGGTCTAGGTTCTGTCAGAGCAAGGTCAGCTCTCAGAGCTTCTGTCCCCACCCACCCCATCCTCCTGAGCCAGGCTCAGGTATGGGCAAGACCTGGTAAGAGCTGGGAGTGCTGTGCACGAGGCCTGGTAGCGTCTCATCACCGCCGCTGTGCCGAGTACACGAGGGCACTTCCTGTGGTGTTCGGGGGGTTAGATCAGTCCCCAGTGAGGACAGAGCGGAGATCCAGATGCATCCCAGGCCAGGTGCGGTGGCTTCTGATTATAATCCCAGCACTTCGGGAGGCTAAGGAGGGAGGATTGCTTGAGGCCAGAGGTTTGAGACCAGCCTGGGCAAAATAGTGAGACCCCCATTTCTACAAAAAATTTTAGCTGTGCCTGGTGGTGCACACCTATAGTCCCAGCTACTCGGGAGGCTGTGCTGGGAGGATCGCTTGAACCCAGAAGGTTGAGACTGTGGTGGGTCATGATCACACCACTGCACTCCAGCCTGAGCAACAGAGCAAGACCTTGTCTCAAAAACAAATGTATTGACCGGGTGCAGTGGCTCATGCCTGTAATCCCAGCACTTCGGGAGGCTGAGACAGGCGGATTATGAGGTCGAGAGATTGAGACCAGCCTGGCCAACATGGTGAAACCCCGTCTACTAAAAATACAAAAATTAACTGGCTGTGGTGGTGGGCACCTGTAATCCCAGCTACTCGGGAGGCTGAGGCAGGAGAATTGCTTGAGTCCTGGAGGCAGAGGTTTTAGTGAGCCAAGATCACACCACTGCACTCCAGCCTAATGACAGAATGAGACTCCGTCTCAAAGGAAAAAAAAACAAAACCGCGTCACAGGCCTGTGTGTGTGGTTGTCGCTGGGGAATGTTCCAGAAGCTACAAGAAAGCACATGTGCAGGCCACGCGTGGTGGCTCACACCTGTAATCCCAGCACTTTGGGAAGCCGAAGTGGGCTGATCACCTGAGGTCAGGAGTTTGAGACCAGTCTGACCGACATGGAGAAACCCTGTCTCTACTAAAAGTACAAAATTAGCCTGGCATGGTGGCGCACGCCTGTAATCCCAGTGACTCCAGAGGCTGCGGCAGGAGAATCGCCTGAACCTGGGAGGTGGAGGTTGCAGTGAGCTGAGATTGCGCCATTACACTCCAGCTTGGGCAACGAGCGAAACTCCGTCTCAAAAAAAAAAAAAAAAAAAAAGTGCAAGAAATAGCTCCTGAGCCAAGTTTGAATTTCTCATCCTCTCTGTCCTCAATGTGGGGACCTGCTGAGGTGGAGTAGGGGCTCCCAGGTGGGCGGGCCGAGGGGTGACGCCTGCCGGTTCTGCCTTGCAGCAGCAGTGGACGTCAGCTCAGTGAGGTCTTCATCCAGCTGCCCTCGCGAAAGGAGCTGCCGGAGTACTACGAGCTCATCCGCAAGCCCGTGGACTTCAAGAAGATAAAGGTAACACTGACGCTGTGCCTGTGCCGTGCATCTGCCCGCGGGAGGAGACTGACCCAGGGGCACCCCCATCCGAGAGCTGTGGTGTGTGGGCGGAATGACCAGAAACTGCCTGGGCAGAGCCTTGGGATGCCTGGTTAGGGACCTGGTCGTGGGCTTTTGGGGTTCCTTGTAAGGGTTGGGGGTGTCCTGTGGGATGTCAGTGAGCAGTTGGTGTTGGGTGTTCCTTCAAGGTCCTGCTCACTCAGTGCTGGGCCTCAGTCATGCAGTTCCCATGCCTGGTGGGCCGGGTTACCAAGGCTGGGGCTTCAGCCACATCCTCATAGGCGCGAGGAATCCTGGCCCGCGGGGTCCCCAGCACACAGCGGGACCTGCGGGCAGGCGAGGCGGGGTCCTGAGGTAAGACCTGCTCCTCCCGTCCATTGCAGGAGCGCATCCGCAACCACAAATACCGCAGCCTCAACGACCTAGAGAAGGACGTCATGCTGCTGTGCCAGAACGCTCAGACCTTCAACCTGGAGGGCTCCCTGGTGAGGGCACGGCTGGGGGATGGGGATGGGCCACTCCCACAGCTGGGCTTTGAACCAACCCGCCCCTGCTTCCTTTCTGAATTGATGGGTTAAAAACAATTCCCGCTAGCTGTGGTGGTTCGTGCCTATAATCCCAGCACTTTGGGAGGCCAAGGCGGGAGGATCACTTGGGGCCAGGAGTTCAAGACCAGCCTGGGCAATGTAACAAGACCCTGTCTTTAAAAAAAAAAAAAAAAAAATTTAAATTTCCAACAACTTGGGATATTTTAGCAATTACAAAAGCAGTACGTATTTACCAAAGACAATAAAGATAGGCACAACAGAAGAAATAGAGTCCTCTGTCTGTTGGAATTTTGTTTTAAATTCCCTGGGGCACACTCTCTTCAGAGGAATCCTATGGGTGTGTTCTTTCCTGTGATAGAATTGACACATACACAGCCTCAACTTGGCAAACTTTTCTGAAGTGTGTTTGGGATTGATGCCTCTCAGAAAAAATACTTGACTTGGATGCGTTTGGGGAAGATGCTGGCTTCAACAAGGGACATGCATTTCTAATGTTATTGCAGACCTCAGAGATTCTGCAGAAGGAGGGAGGCACCTGCAGCCATTTCCAAACCAGTGTGCCTGACCTTTCACCCCGGAGCATTTCAGAAGCCTGATGCTCTCTGGGGTACCTGTGGAGGAAGATCATGGAGAGGGCCTTCCACCCTGGGTGGGCTGAAGCCCCGACCCACTGAGGCTCGCACTGGCCACTGATCAGCTGTCCAGGGACAACACAGGGCTGGGGCTGGGGCTGGGGCTGGGGCTGGGGCCAGGGCCGGGCAGGCAACCCTCCAGTCAGGCCCATCCACTCAAGCCCCTGGTGTCTCCGCCCAGATCTATGAAGATTCCATCGTCTTGCAGTCAGTCTTCACCAGCGTGCGGCAGAAAATTGAGAAGGAGGATGACAGTGAAGGCGAGGAGAGTGAGGAGGAGGAAGAGGGCGAGGAGGAAGGCTCCGAATCTGAGTGTGAGTCCCGGGGGGGTTCAGGATGCCGGGGTTCACGCTGGCCCAAGAGCCCCCAAGGTCACAGCTTTTCACAGCCCTCCCAGCTCCCAGACACCCCTTGCTGTGAGGGTGCTGCATTCCCAGAGCTCAAGGCTGTCTTTCCCTCGTGGTCCCCTCTAGCTCGGTCTGTCAAAGTGAAGATCAAGCTTGGCCGGAAGGAGAAAGCACAGGACCGGCTGAAGGGCGGCCGGCGGCGACCGAGCCGAGGGTCCCGAGCCAAGCCGGTCGTAAGTGATGACGACAGTGAGGAGGAACAAGAGGAGGTGAGGTCGGGCCCCCGAGCAGGCAGGGCTGGTGGGTGGCGGGAGGCATCCCAGGGACCTGAGAGGATAGCCCTGCGGGGCAGTGCTCTTACTCCCCCATGCTGCAGGTAGGGAAACTGAGGCTTGACCTGCCATGGCTGACCCCAGGTCACACAGCCAATATGTGGCAGGGCTGCCACTGAAACCCAAGCCTGTGTGACCCTGGAACCAACTCTTAGTACCCGTGGGTGTCTGGGGACTGGGGGACATATGAGGTCTCAGGACAGGCAACAGGCGGTCCCATGGCACCAGGGCTGCTGGGCTGAGGCCGGGGAGGCCAGGGCTTGAGTAGGGTCGAGTGGGAGGTGCTAGGATTGGGGACCAACCAGGCAGTGCCTTGTCTCCTCAGTGTTGTAGAGAATGGGCAGAAATGCCAAACCCACAGTGGATAGTTTTTGGGGGACAGTAGGAAGCCTGAGCAGATCCACTTGCTGGCTTTAAATAATCTTCACCTTTGTCTCTGGCCCTTCTGGCTGTGGGACCTGGCAGGTCACTTTGCTTCTCAAGCTTCAGTTTCCTCTTATGCAAAGCAAGGAGGCTGCATGGATGAGGGAACTGCCCCCACTCAGGCCTGGCTCCCACTGAAGTCTGGTGAATGCCATTTTGTCAGCACAGAAGCAGCAAATTTCAGTGCCTGGAAATCAGTCTGACAAAAGAGGCATGTGACCTTTGAGGACATTCATTAAGTCCTCATGGGGAGGGGTGGCCCTCCAGGCAGGAGGGCCATGGGCTGTGGTGGTGTGTCTCTTGCCCAAGCCAGAGCAGGGTGTTTTATGGCCCATGCCAGGCTGTTTAAAAATGTTTTACGAGGCCGGGTCTGGTGGCTCACACCTGTAATCCCAGCACTTTGGGAAACTGAGGCAGAAGGCTCACTGGAGCCTGGGAGGTCGAGGCTGCAGTGAGCCGTGATAGCACCGCTGCACTCCAGCCTGGGCAACAGAGCAAGACCCTGTCTTAAAAAAAAAAAAAAAAAATTAGGCCAGGTGCGGTGGCTCAAGCCTGTAATCCCAGCACTTTGGGAGGCCGAGACGGGCGGATCACAAGGTCAGGAGATCGAGACCATCCTGGCTAACCCGGTGAAACCCCGTCTCTACTAAAAAATACAAAAAACTAGCCGGGCGAGGTGGCAGGCGCCTGTAGTCCCAGCTGCTCGGGAGGCTGAGGCAGGAGAATGGCGTAAACCTGGGAGGCAGAGCTTGCAGTGATCCGAGATCCGGCCACTGCACTCCAGCCTGGGCTACAGAGCGAGACTCCGTCTCAAAAAAAAAAAGTAGCAAAGATCTTTCACAGTCAGGAAGAGCCAAGATGGTTTGGAAGCTGTAGGTCAGGGGCCAAGGGCCAGGCAGGTGACATGGGACAGAGCAGGGAAGACACATGGAGCCTCGCAGGTCCCGAGAGGGCCGAGTGTGGTCACAGGGACTGGTCCTCTAGAGAAACATGAAGTTCAGGCGTGGCTATGGCTGCAGTAGCTTCTGTTGCCGGCATCGGTGTTTTCTTTTTTTTTTTTTTTTTTTTTTTTGAGACGGAGTCTCGCTCTGTCGCCCAGGCTGGAGTGCAGTGGCGCGATCTCGGCTCACTGCAAGCTCCGCCTCCCGGGTTCACGCCATTCTCCTGCCTCAGCCTCCCGAGTAGCTGGGACTACAGGCGCCCACAACCGCGCCCGGCTAATTTTTTGTATTTTTAGTAGAGACGGGGTTTCACCGTGGTCTCGATCTCCTGACTTTGTGATCCGCCCGCCTCGGCCTCCCAAAGTGCTGGGATTACAGGCGTGAGCCACCGCGCCTGGCCTCATCGGTGTTTTCTTGAGCAAGTTTATTTAAAGCTTGGCAGGCCCCTGGCAAAGTGCCCTAGCAGGGGCAGCCAACACATACTCTCTCCTCTTGTCCCCTCTCCAGGACCGCTCAGGAAGTGGCAGCGAAGAAGACTGAGCCCCGACATTCCAGTCTCGACCCTGAGCCCCTCGTTCCAGAGCCGAGACGGCATAGGCCTTAGCAGTAACGGATAGCAGCACACGTAGTTTCAGACTTGGGGTAAAACTGTATAAACAAAAGAATCTTCCATATTTATACAGCCGAGAAGCTGTAGGACTGTTTGTGACTGGCCCTGTCCTGGCATCAGTAGCATTTGTAACAGCATTAACTGTCTAAAAGAGAGAGAGAGAGAATTCCGAATTGGGGAACACGTGATACCTGTTTTTCTTTTCCTTTGCTGGCAGTACTGTTGCGCCGCAGTTTGGAGTCACTGTAGTTAAGCGTGGATGCATGTGCGTCACCGTCCACTCCTCGTACTGTATTTTATTGGACAGGTCAGACTCGCCGGGGGCCCGGTGAGGGTATGTCAGTGTCACTGGATGTCAAACAGTAATAAATTAAACCAACAACAAAACTCACAGCCTTGCCTGCAGGTGGACTCATGCCTGGCTCCCGGGGTTTCTGCCAGCAGGAGTGGTGGGGGCCACCTCATGTCCAGGTCCCTGTCCTTCTCCTGACACCAGAGCCCATGGGGCCTGTTTCACAGAGGAGGATACTGAGGCCCCGGCAGGGGAAGAGGACTTGCCTGGCCACACATGTGGCCTTTGCCGCTGCAGGTCTCCAGCATTTGTTCAGTTGAGACCTATAGTGCAGGGAGCAGGCGGCTCCGTCCCTACCCTGTCCGTGGCCAAGCCTGGGTTGGGGAGACCCTCACAGAAATGGGCAGACGCCACATAGAGCTCTCAGGGCCATGATGCAGGAAGCTCAGGGCATAATGGGAGCCCAGGTGGTCAGGGAGGGCTTTCAAATCCAGAACGTAATTTGAGTTTTTGTTTTTTGTTTTGTTTTGTTTTTGAGACGAAGTCTCTGTCACCAGGCTGGAGGGCAGTGGCAGTATCTCGGCTCACTGCAACCTCCGCCTCCTGGGTTCGAGCGATTCTACCGCCTCAGCCTCCTGAGGAGCTGGGTTTACAGGGTGCGCCACCACGCCCAGCTAATTTTTTGTATCTTAGTAGAGACGGGGTTTCATCATGTTGGCCAGGCTGATCTCAAACTCCTGACCTCAGGTGATCCACCTGCCTCGACCTCCCAGAGTGCAGGGATTACAGGCATGAGCCACTGTGCCCAGCCGCTAATTTTTGTATTTTAGTTAGAGGCAAGGTATCACCATGTTGGCCAGGCTGCTCTCAAATTCCTGATCTCAAGTGATCCACCCACCTTGGCCTCCCAAAGTGCTGGGATTACAGGCATGAGCCACCGTGCTTTGAGTTTTTTACAGTAAGTCTTGGCTGGAGTGCAGTGGCTCAATCTCTGCTCATTGCAACCTCTGCTTCCTGGGCTCAAGCAATCCTCCCACCTCAGCCTCCTGAGGAGCTGGGATTACAGGTCCACACCACCACGCCCAGCTAATTTTTGTTTTTGTTTTTGTTTTTTGGTTTTCGGTTTTGGTAGAGACAGGGTTTTGTGATGTTGCCCAGGCTGGTCTCAAACTCCTGAGTTCAAGCAATCCACCCGCCTCAGCCTTTCAAAGTGCTGAGATTACAGATGTGAGCCACTGTGCCCAACTAATATGAATTCTTACCATTTTTGTCTATTCATTAAGAGCCATTATTAGTGGGTCATTATGGTCATGCTTGGCTTTAATTCTTGAAATATGGTTTCTTCTAGCTCTTTGAACCTTTTTTTTTTTTCTTTAATTGAGACAAGGTCTTGCTCTGTCACCCAAGCTAGAGTGCAGTGGTGTCATCACGGTTCATAACAGCCTTGACCTCCTGGGCTCAAGTGATCCTCCTGCCTCAGCCCCCTAAGTAGCTGGGACTACACCAGCACACCAGCACACTGGGCTAATTGTTGTGTGTGTGTCTAGAGATAATGTTTTGCTTTGTTGCCTGGGCTGGTGGTCTGAACTCCTGAGCTCAAGTGACCCTCCTGCCTCAGCCTACTTTTTTCTTTTTTTAAATCAAGACAGGGTGTTGTCCCGGCCGGGCGCGGTGGCTCAAGCCTGTAATCCCAGCACTTTGGGAGGCCGAGACGGGCGGATCACGAGGTCAGGAGATCGAGACCATCCTGGCTAATATGGTGAAACCCCGTCTCTACTAAAAATACAAAAAACTAGCCGGGCGAGGTGGTGGGCGCCTGTAGTCCCAGCTACTCGGGAGGCTGAGGCAGGAGAATGGCGTAAACCCGGGAGGTGGAGCTTGCAGTGAGCTGAGATCCGGCCACTGCACTCCAGCCTGGGCGACAAAGCGAGACTCCGTCTCAAAAAAAAAAAAAAAAAAAAAGACAGGGTGTTGCTCTGTTGCCCAGGCTGGATTGCAGTGGTGTGATCATAGCTCAACTTTCAGAGCTCAGATGATCCTCCCTCTTCAGCCTCCAGTGTGTCTGGGACCACAGACATACACAACCCAGCTTGAACCTATTTTTAGTAGCTGCTTTGAAGGCTTTAGGTCCAACATCCGGACCCGTTCCTCCACAGAAAGGTTCTCTTGACTCCTTTTTGTCCTCAGCGTAGGTCACACTTTCCTGTTTCTTCACATGTCTGGCAAGCTTTTGTTGTCAGAAAGTAGACATTGTATTTTATTTATTTGTTTTTAATTTTTGTATGTTTTTGAGATGGAGTCTCTCACTGTCGCCCAGGCTGGAGTGCAGTGGTGTGATCTTGGCTCACTGCAGCCTCCACTTCCCGGGTTCAAGCCATTCCCTCGCCTTAGCCTCTGGAGTAGCTGGGATTACAGGCACCCGCCACCACGCCCGGCTAATTTTTGTATTTTTTTTTTTTGAGACGGAGTCTCGCTCTGTCGCCCAGGCTGGAGTGCAGTGGCCGCATCTCAGCTCACTGCAAGCTCCGCCTCCCGGGTCTACGCCATTCTCTTGCCTCAGCCTCCCGAGTAGCTGGGACTACAGGCGCCCACCACCTCACCCGGCTAGTTTTTTGTATTTTTTAGTAGAGACGGGGTTTCACCGTATTAGCCAGGCTGGTCTCGATCTCCTGACCTTGTGATCCGCCCGTCTCGGCCTCCCAAAGTGCTGGGATTACAGGCTTGAGCCACCGCGCCTGGCCAATTTTTGTATTTTAATAAAGACAGGGTTTCACCGTGTTGGCCAGGCTGGTCTCGAACACCTGACCTCAGGTGATCTGCTCACCTCAGCCTCCCAAAGTGCTGGGATTACAGGCTTGAGCCACCGCGCCCGGCCTTGTTTTGTTCTTAATTCTTGTTTTTCTTTCTTTCTTTCTTTTTCTTCTTTTATGTTTCCCCTCGGAGACAAGGTCTTGTGCTGTCACTGATACTGGACTGCAGTGGTACAATCTCAGCTCACTGCAGCCTCCTGGGCTCAAGCCATCCTCCCACCTCAGCCTCTCGAGCAGCCGGAACTACAGGCTTGTGCCACCACACCCGGCTAAATTTTTTTTTTTTTGGGTAGAGACAGGGTTTTTCCATGTTGCCCACAGTGGTCTTGAACTCCTGGGCTCAAGCAATCTGCCCGCCTCAGCCTCCCAAAATGCTGGGATTACAGGCGTGAGCCACCACTCCCGGCCCAATTCTCGTTTTTCTTTAGAAGGAGTCACCCCTGGGTCAGCCGAGCTGATACATCAGTCGGTGGTTGGTCAGAACTTGTGCCCAGATGCTGAGTCAGTGGCTCTGCCCAGGCAGTTTGCAGGCTGGCGCTACCTTTGCTTTCGGCCTGTGGTTCCTATCAGGGCATGCACTTCAGCTCTCTTGGGCAGGGAGACGTGCATCGGGCTCTCTCCAGGGCATATGTGTTGTCTTGGCCTGCACGTGGCCTCCCAACCCCTATGGATACCTGGGGCCAGCTGGGCCTCCTTTTCCGTTTCTGGCTAGTTTACCAATCTGTTGCTCAATTGGAGTCTTAACCTTAGGCCAGCTGATGACCTTGGCCCTCCCCTCCCCGTTCACTCCGCACGGAGATCCCTGCAGCTTCCAACAGTGAGGCCCTCCAGCAGTGAGGCCACTGATCTCTATGGCGTGGCTGGAGCTGGGGGCCCAGGCCAGGAGCAGCCCCAGGCAGAAATCACCTCCTACTGCTCTTCTCTGCCACGCGGTAGTTTTTCTGGAATAAACATGTCCTGGCCGGGTGAACACCTTTGACCAGATTTTCACGGTCCCGGGATGGTTGCTTTGGACAATTCTGTTAAGCTTTACTGTTGCTTTTAGGGAGAGGATTTGCCAAGATCCTCACTCCACCATTTGGGAAAATCCTCATTTTGTTTGTTTCAATAGCTTTGGCTTTATTTTAATAGATTAGAATTTATTATTTATTTATTTATTTTTGAGACAGGGTCTTGCTCTGTCGCCCAGGCTGGAGTACATAGTGACACGATCTCTGCTCGCTACAACCTCCGCTTCCTGGGCTCAAGAAATTCTGCCACCTCAACCTTCTGAGTAGCTAGGATTACAGGTGTGCACCACCACATCTGCCTAATTTTTTTGTATTCTTAGTAGAGACAGGATTTTGCCTTGTTGCCCAGGCTGGTCTCAAACCCCTGCGCTCGAGCCATCTGCCCACGCTGGCCTCCCACAGTGCTGAGATTACAGGTGTAAGCCACCACTCCCAGCCAGAATTTATTTTAACGTTTATGGAAAACCAGCTCACCAAACGTATGATTTCATGGTTTTCAAGATGAGGCCAATTTAAAAATAAGTCCCAGGAGGGAGAGCATTAGGACAAATACCTAATGCTTGTGGGACTTAAAACCTAGATGATGGGGCCGGGCGCGGTGGCTCAAGCCTGTAATCCCAGCACTTTGGGAGGCCGAGACGGGCGGATCACGAGGTCGGGAGATCGAGACCATCCTGGCTAACATGGTGAAACCCCGTCTCTACTAAAAAAATACAAAAAACTAGCCGGGCGAGGTGGTGGGCGCCTGTAGTCCCAGCTACTCGGGAGGCTGAGGCAGGAGAATGGCGTGAACTCGGGAGGCGGAGCTTGCAGTGAGCTGAGATCCGGCCACTGCACTGCAGCCTGGGCGACAGAGCGAGACTCCGTCTCAAAAAAAAAAAAACAAAAAAAAAAACCTAGATGATGGGTTAATAGGTACAGCAAGCCACCATGCCATGGCACATGTATACCTATGTAACAAACCTGCGCATTCTGCACAGGTATCCCAGCACTTCAACCAACCAACAAACAAACAAAAATAAAATAAAAAAATAAAAATAAGTCCCTTAGTCTGGGCATGTTGGCTCATATCCATAATCCCAGCACTTTGGGAAGCTGAGGCAGGAAGATTGTGAAGATTTTTTGAGGCCAGGAGTTTGAGACCATCCTAGGCAACAGAGAGAGACCGCCATCTCAAAAAAATGAAAAAATTAAATTAGCCAGGCACAGTGGTGCACATCTGTACTCCTAGCTACTTGGGAGGCTGAGGCAGGAGGATCACTTGAGCCCAGGAGTTTGAGGCTGCAGTAAGCTGTGATCCCACCACCACACTCCAGCCTGGGAGACAGAGTAAGACCCTGTCTAAAAAAAAAAAAAAAGAAAAAAGAAATTTTTCAGGAAAGTAGTTTTTAGGAAAAAAATGAGGGGAGCCCACAGAAAGAACTTTTGTCTGATGTCTTAATGTCCACCTATGTAAAACCCATGTTACGGGGACACGGGGACGTGTTAGCTGTGGTGCAGATGAGTTGTCCGGGCTGCAGGCCCATCTGACTCAGGTCTCAGACATCGGCTTTGGCCTGAGGGCCTGGAACCAGCTTGGTCCCCATGTGGACAGTGGCCTCAAGCCAGGGCCCTCCACCCGTATGACTGGTGACAGCTGCTGGCTGGCTACTGCCCTTCCTGACCTTTGCTCTCCGCCCCTGCCCCTCTGGTAGGCCTTTCCTCTCTCTCTCAGTCCCACTGGCCAATGCCCTTCTTCCAACAACCCTGGGGGCTAGAGGACTTCATTCCCGTTTCCCAGATGACACAAGCGGAGCTCAGGGAGGTTGAGCCACTGGCCTAAGGTTACACAGATCTGAGCTCAGGTTTGGGGGGCATGAGACTCCTCTGGGGCTGCCACCTGCTCCGGGGTCTGGAGCAGGGACCCTGAGACTTGAAGGCTGAAATGGCCCCTGGAACCAGGTGGTGAACTAAGCAATGGCGGACAGCTCAGTGTGTCCAGAGGAGTCAAGAGAGGCTTCCACAAGACACGACTGAGCAGGACCTTGAAGCTGAAACGCCCAGTGGTCAGGGCATGATGGGACCTGACACGGCCTGGATGAGGAGGGAGTGGGAGGAATAATGTGGCACATCATATGTGGCGGGTGGTCACGTGCTTTCCCATCCAGCCATCTAGGCTGGCTCTCCTGGAGTCTTTTTTGATTTGTTTTGTTTTGTTTTGAGACAGAGTCTTGCCCTGTCGCACAGCTGGAGTACAGTGGCACGATAGTTTCTCGAGTAGCTGGGACAACAGGTATGTACCCACGCCCAGCTCATTTTTGTATTTTTAGTAGAGATGGGGTTTTGCCATGTTGGCCAGGCTGGTCTCCTGACCTCATGCCACCCACCTCGGCCTCCCAAAGTACTGGGATTACAGGCGTGAGCCACCGTGCCTGGTTGCCTGGCCATTTTAAGAGTCACTTTTTGGGCCAGGCGCGGTGGCTCAAGCCTGTAATCCCAGCACTTTGGGAGGCCGAGACGGGCGGATCGCGAGGTCAGGAGATCAAGACCATCCTGGCTAACACGGTGAAACCCCGTCTCTACTGAAAAATACGAAAAAAAAACTAGCCGGGCGAGGTGGCGGGCGCCTGTAGTCCCAGCTACTGAGGAGGCTGAGGCAGGAGAATGGCGTGAACCCGGGAGGCGGAGCTTGCAGTGAGCTGAGATCCAGTCACTGCACTCCAGCCTGGGCGGCAGAGCGAGACTCCGTCTCAAAAAAAAAAAAAAAAAAAAAAGTCACTTTTTGGGCCGGGTGCAGTGGCTTTTGCCTGTAATCCCAGCACTTTGGGAGGCTGAGGTGGGCAGATCACTTTTTTTTTTTTTTTTTTTTTGAGGTAGAGTCTTGCTCTGTTGCCCAGGCGTGAGTGCAGGCGTGGTGGTGCAATCTTGGCTCACTGCAACATCCGATACCTCTCAAGTTCAAGCGATTTTCCTGCCTCAGCCTCCCATGTGGCTGGGATTACAGGCACGTGCCACCATGCCCAGCTAATTTTTTGTATTTTTAATAGAGATGGGGTTTTGCCATGTTGGCCAGGCTGGTTTCGAACTCCTGACCGCAGGTGATCTGCCCGCCTCAGCCTCCCAAAGTACTGGCCCACTTTCTGTATGTTTTAATAACATACAGAAAAACAAAAAACAAAAAACTAGCCGGGCGAGGTGGCGGGCGGGCGCCTGTAGTCCCAGCTACTCGGGAGGCTGAGGCAGGAGAATGGCCTGAACCCGGGAGGTGGAGCTTGCAGTGAGCTGAGATCCTGCCACTGCACTCCAGCCTGGGCGACAGAGCAAGACTCTTGTCTCAAAAAAAAAAGGAAGGAAGGAAGTTCTGACACAGGCTCCAACACAGACGTTATGCTCAGTGAAATAAGCCAGACACAAAAGGACAATAGTATCTGATCTCACTCACAAGAGGTCCCTAGAATTGTAGAATGGTGTGTGCCACGGGCTGGGAGGGGTGTGGCCAGAGTTGCAGTTTGGGAAGTTCAGAATGTTCTGAAGATGGATGGTCGTGGTGGTTGCACAACTGTGTGAATGTGCTTAATGCCACTAAACTGTACAGTTAAAAGTGGTTAAGATGGGCTGGTCGCGGGGGCTCGCGCCTGTAATCCCAACACTTTGTGAGACCGAGGTGGGTGATCACGAGATCAGGAGTTCAAGACCAGCCTGACCAACATGGTGAAACCCCGTCTCTACTAAAAGTACAAAATTAGCCGGGCGTCGTGGCACGCGTCTATAATCCCAGCTACTGGGGAGGCTGAGTTGGGAAGATCACCTGAACCCAGGGAGGTCCAGGCTGCAGCGAGCCGTGATTGCACCACTGCACTCCAGCCTGGGTGAGAGAGTGAGACCCTGTCTCCAAACACACACACATAAAAAACGGGGGTTTTTTTTAATTTAAAAAGGAAAGAAAAGGAGAGCGCTGTGTGGCAGCCACCTAGCCCTGTCCAGCGCACCCTGAGAGAGGGATGATGTCTCCTCCTTGACGTAAGGCCACAAGTTCTAACCAATTCAACTGAGGACGGAGCCCCAATTCCAGGCAGGGTGATTTGGTCCCCTAGTGAACTAAGATGCAGATGGAGAAGAGCAGACACAGGCCTTGGGGCCCCTGCAGGAGTTTCTTGCTGGCTTTTTCTCCCTGGATTCCTGTGGCTTCTGGGCAACAGAGTTAGATGGCCTGGCAAGAGAGATGCATGAGGCTGTGTCGCCCTTGACATTGAGCTGGAGGGCCAGAGTTTGTCACTGCTGACGCAGAGAAGCTGGGAGCCAAGGTTAGCCAGATGGCTTGGAGGAGCTTTAAACAATCTTTTCTTCTTTCTCTTTCCATCCATCTACCCTTCTTTCCTACCTTCCTGCCCCCTTTCTTTTCTTCTTTCTTTCCTTCCTCTCTCCTTCCTCCCTTTCTTTTCTTCGATTTTCTTTTTGTATTATTATTATTACTTTTTAGACAGGGTCTTGCTCTGTTGTCCAGGCTGGAGGGCAGTGGCATGATCACAGCTCACTACACCCTCAATCTTCTGGGGTCAAGCAATCCTGCCTCAGCCTTCCAGGTAGCTGGGACCACAGGCACACACCACCACGCCTGACTGGTTTTTTATTTTGATTGATTGATTTATTTTAAGATGGAGTCTCGCTCTGTCACCCAGGCTGGAGTACAGTGGCATGATCTCGGCTCACTGCAACCTCCACTCCCTAGGTTCAAGTGATGCTCCTGCCTCAGCCTCCCAAGTAGCTGGGATTACAGGTGCCCGCCACCACGCCTGGCAAATTTTTGTATTTTTAGTAGAGACAGGGTTTTGCCATATTGGCCATGCTGGTCTCAAACTCCAGACCTTGTGATCTGTCTGCCTCAGCCTCCTAAAGTGCGGGGATTACAGGCATGAGCCACCACACTGGGCCTAATTTTTTTTTTTTTTTGAGACGGAGTTTCGCTCTTGTTGCCCAGGCTAGAGTACAATGGTACAATCTCAGTGCAATCTCGGCTCACTGCAGCCTCCGCCTCCCTGGTTCAAGCAATTCTCCTGCCTCAGCCTCCCAAGTAGCTGGGATTACAGGTGCACACCACCATGCCCTGCTTATTTTTTTCCTTTTTTTTTTCTTTTTCGAGTTGGAGTCTTGCTCTGTTGCCCAGGCTGGAGTGCAGTGGTGTCATCTCAGCTCACTGCAACCTCTGCCTCCCGGGTTGAAGCGATTCTTGTGCCTCAGCCTCCCAAGTAGCTGGTATCACAGGCGCATGTCATCACACCCGGCTAACTTATATTTTTAGTAGAGATGGGGTTTCACCATGTTGGTCAGACCGGTCTTGAACTCCTGACCTCATGATCCGCCCACCTCGGCCTCCCAAAGGGCTGGGATTACAGGCGTGAGCCACCATGCCTGGCCATGCCCAGCTAATTTTTTGTATTTTTAGTAGAGATGGGGTTTCACCATGGCCAGGCTGGTCTTGAACTCCTGACCTCAGGTGATCCGCCCGCCTCAGCCTCCCAGAGTGCTGGGATTACAGGCGTGAGCCACCGCACCCGGCCTAATTTTTTATTTTTTGTAGAGATGGAGTCTTTCTGTGTTGCCCAGGCTGGTGTCAAACTCCTGGCCTCAAGAGATCCTCCTGCTCCAGCGTCCAAAGTGATGGCAGCGTCCAACATGCTGAGATTACAGGCCTGAGCCATGATGCCCAGCTTTTCTCTCTGTTTGTTTGTTTGTTTGTTTGTTTGTTTGTTTTTCTCTCTCCTTCTCTTTCTAATTATGGCAAAACACATGTAATATAAAATTTACTAGCTGGGCATGGTGGCTCACGCCTGTAATCCCAGCACTTTGGGAGGCTGAGGTGGGTGGATTGCCTAAGGTCAAGTTTGAGACCAGCCTGGCCAACATGGTAAAACCCCATCTCTACTAAATTAGCTGGGCTTGGGAGCACACGCCCATAATCCCAGCTACTCAGGAGGCTGAGACTACAGAATTCCTTGAACCCAGGAGGCAGAGGTGGCAGTGAGCCGAGATCACGCCACTGCACTTCAGCCTGAGTGACAGAGTGAGACTCTGTCTTTAAAAAAAAAAAAAAAAAAAAAAAAAAGTTACCATCTTAACCATTTTTTAAAAAATAGGTCCTCACATTTTGTGGGATCTGATATTTCTTTGATGAAAGTGCTGCAATTAATCTATACCCTCTTAACATGTTTTTTCTTTTCTTTTTTTGAGATGGAGTCTCGCTCTGTCACCCAGGCTGGAGTGCAGTGGCGTGATCTCGGCTCACTGCAACCTCCGCCTCCTGGGTTCAAGCTATTTTCCTGCCTCAGCCTCCTGAGTATCTGGGATTACAGGTCCATGCCACCACCTCCAGCTAATTTTCGTATTTTTAGTAGAGACAGGATTTCACCATGTTGGCCAGGCTGATCTCAAACTCCTGACCTCGTGATCTGCCCGCCTCAGCCTCCCAAAGTGCTGGGATTACAGGTGTTAGCCACCGCGCCTGGTCCTCTTAACCATTTTTAAGTGCACAGTTCAGCAGCATTAAGTACATTCACACTGGAGTCCAACCATCAGTCCTCGTCCATCTCCATCTTTCTCTTTTTTTGTTGTTGTTTTGAGACAGGGTCTTACTCTGTCGTCCAGTTTAGAGTGCAGTGGTGTGATCTTGGCTTACTACAACCTCTGCCTCCCAGGTTCAAGCTATTCTCCTGCCTCAGTCTCCCCAGTAGCTGGGATTACAGGCACACACTACCATGCCCAACCAATTTTTTTGCATTTTTAGTAGAGATGGGATTTCACCATATTGGCCAGGCTGATCTTGAACTCCTGGCCTCAAGTGGTCTGCTCCAAACTGCTGAGATTACAGCCGTGAGCCACCGTGCCCGGCCATCTGCACCCTTCTCATCTTCCCAAATGTAACAATGTCCCCGTGAAACACTCACTCCCCATTCCACCTCCCCAGTCCCTGGCACCCACTATTTTATTCTGGTGCTAGGGGAATTTCAAACCAGGCAAGTCTCAACACATGCTCCAGTGTTAAGAACCAGCCCACAGCCTCATTCCCTAATCTCCATCAAACCAAAATTCTACTCCAGGTTCTACTCTGTGAATCTGCTTTCTGTGAATCTGTTACTCTGGGGACTGCCTATATGTTGAATCCTACAGTGTCTCCACTTCAATGACTGGCTTATTTCACTTTTCTACTCTTAATTAATGAATTATCTATTTCTGAGACAGAGTTTCGCCCTTGTCGCTCAGGCTGGAATGCAAAACATCTCGGCTAAGTTTTTGGTATTTTTAGTAGAGGCAGGGTTTCACCATGTTGGCCAGGCTAGTCTTGAACTCCTGACCTCAAATGATCCACTTTGGCATTCCAAAGTGCTGGGATTACAGGCGCGGCCCACCTTTCTCCTCTTAATCAAACAGGTAATCCATACATACGACATTCTTTTTTCTTTGAGACAGTCTTACTCTGTCACCTAGGCTGGAGTGCAGTGGCACAATCTTGGCTCACTGCAACCTCTGCCTCCCAGGATCAAGCAATTCTCCTGCCTCAGCCTTCCTAGTAGCTGGGATTACAGGTACCTGCCACCATGCCTGGCTAAATTCTGTATTTTTAGTAGAGACGGGGTTTCATCATGTTGGCCAGGCTGGTATTGAGCTCCGGGTTTCAAGTGATCCTTCTGCCTTGGCCTCCCGAAGTGCTGGAATTATAGGAATGAGTCACTGTGCCCGGCCAATATGACATCCCTGTAATTAAGTGCAACATATGAGACACGAGTGAAAAACACCCTTCCCCCACCCACTGCTCCCCCCACCCCTACCACAGGGCCTAACCCCCCCACCCTCATCTTCAGATCAGAACTCGGGGCTGTGTAGTATTCAACCTTGTAGCCACTTGCTACTTGGGTAGTTGAAGTTCAGTCTCAGCCAGGGTGGAGTCCTGGACTCTGGCCCATCTTTTTTTTTTTTTGAGACAGGGTCTCTGTCACCCAGGCTGAAGTGCAGTGGCGCGATTGCGGCTCACTGCAAGCTCCGCCTCCTGGATTCACACCATTCTGCCACCTCAGCCTCCTGAGTAACGGGGGCTACAGGCGCCCGCCACCACGCCCAGCTAATTTTTTGTATTTTTTAGTAGAGATGGGGTTTCACCGTGTTAGCCAGGATGGTCTCTATCTCCTGACCTCATGATCTGCCTGCCTTGGCCTCCAAATTATTTTGTTGATTTCTTTCTTGCTGGTTTCCAGGAGGGATGGGACCTTTGTCTTGTTCATGGCTTTGTCACCAGTCCCTGGAGGGGACTCCAGAGGAGGGATGTGCCCTGACTCAGGTACTCACAGGTGTCTGGTACATAGTGAACAGTAAAGAAAAGTTTTTTGGCTGGGTGCGGTGGCTCAGGCCTGTAATCCCAGCACTCTGGGAGGCCTAGGCGGGCAGACCACGAGGTCAGGAGATTGAAACCATCCTGGCTAAGATGGTGAAACCCCGTCTCTACTAAAAATACAACAAATTAGCTGGGCGTGGTGGCAGGCGCCTGTAGTCCCAGCTACTCGGGAGGCTGAGGCAGGAGAATGGCCTGAACCCGGTGGGGGGGATTGCAGTGAGCCGAGATTGCACCACTGCACTCCCGCCTGGGTGACAGAGCGAGACTCCATCTCAAGAAAAAAAAAAAAAAAAGCTGCAAGCTCTCCCTCCCGGATTCAAGCGATTCTCCTGCCTCAGCCTTCGAAGAACCTGGGATTATAGGTGCCCGCCACCACGCCCAGCTAATTTTTGTATTTTTAGTAGAGATGCGGTTTCACCATGTTGGCCAGGCTGGTCTCGAACTCCTGACCTCACGTGGTCCACCTGCCTTGGCCTCCCGAAGTGTTGGGATTACAGATGTGAACCACTGCACCTGGCCAAGAAAAGTTGCTTGAATGAAGAGTAAATAGAAGACCCAGAAAGAAATGATTCGTCCAAGGAAGGTCACAAAAGCAACGTAATAAAGATGGAAATCTGACTCTTCCTAATTCTGGCCAGACTGCCCATCCCTCCAAAGCTTTCCAGACTCTTCCAGATCATTCTAGATATTTCCAGAAATCATTCGTGAAATCTTCTAACTAGGAGTAGTCTATAAACAATGTGCTTCACACAAATACAATTCATAAACGATGAGAAGACAAGGACACTTCATGAATGAAATTTTTATGGCCGGGTATGTTGACTCACACCTATAATCCCAGGACTTTGGGAGGCCCAGGCAGGAGGATTGCTCCTCCTGGAGTTCAAGGAGTCCAGGAGTTCAAGACCAGTCTGGGCCACAGAGTGAGACCCTGTCTCTACAAAAAATTTAAAAATTAGCTAGACGTGGTGGTGTATGCCTCTATTTTTAGCTTTTTTTGAAGGCTGAGGCAGGATGATCTCTTGAGCCCAGGAGGTTGAGGCTACAGTGAGCTACGACTGAACTATTTACACTCCAGTCTGGGTGACAGAGAAAGAGGCTGCCTCAAAAAAATAAAAATAGAAAAATAAGGCCGGGTGCGGTGGCTCACGCCTGTAATCCCAGCACTTTGGGAGGCCGAGGCGGGCAGACCCTGAGGTCAGGAGATCGAGGCCATCCTGGCCAACATGGTGAAATCACGTGTCTACTAAAAACACAAAAATTAGCTGGGGGTGGTGGCGCATACCTATAATCCCAGCTACTCGGGAGCCTGAGGCAGGAGAATCACTTGAACCAAGGAATCAGAGGTTGCAGTAAGCGGAGATTGCGCCACTGCACTCCAGCCTGGCAACAGAGCGAGACTCCGTCTCAAAAAAAAGAAAAAAGAAAAAGTCTGGGCACGGTGTCTCATGCCTGTAATCCCAGCACTTTGGGAGGCCCAAGTGGGTAGATCACTTGAGGTCAGGAGTTTGAGGCCAGCCTGGCCAACAAATATGGTGAAACCCCGTCTACTAAAAATACAAAAATTAGCCGGGTGTAGTCTCAGCTACTCGGAAGGCTGAGGCAGGAGAATCGCTTCAACCCAGGAGACGGAAGTTGCAGTGAGCCGAGATTGCGCCACTGGTGACAAAGTAAGACTCTGTCTCAAAAAAAAAAAAAAGAAAGTTTAATTTAATGATTCAAATAATGACCTGCTCAAGACATAAATATAAATTCTAACGTAAGAGGTGTACACTTTTTCCTCCTTCCTGCTCTCCTTGCCCCCACCTCACCCCAAGTCCCAACCTGATTGATCAGTCTCCTTTCCCTCTGGTATCCCCACACCCGTGACGGAACTGAGAAGTCATGTACCCAAACGAGAACTGTAATTTTTTTTTTCCAAAGTCGTCTTATTGCCTTGAAAATAGTTTCTTTCCTTCCCAGGGGATGTGAAAGTGTCTCTCCCAATTTTATTTCAACCTCCCAGCATTCCACACACATGCCCTGCCTCAGCCAGCTTTCACTGATCTGCCATTGCCACCTCGGCACTGCTCCTACTGTCCATCCATACTCTGATTTCTGTTGTTCCAGAACATTATTATTATTATTTTTTTTTCCGGAGCATTCTTTAAGATAAATCAATAAATGAAACCAGGGGGTATAGAACAGTATGAATGGGGACTACAATGTACAGGGGGAAATGGATGGGAGTTTGATGTACTCTCCTTCTTGTATATGCTTAGGATGTTCTACAAGGGTATGCTTAAAAGGTCAGCGGTCCTGGCCAGGCGTGGTGGTTCACACCTGTAATCCCGGCGCTTTGGGAGGCCGACGCAGACGGAATCACACGGTCAGGAGTTCTAGATAGCCTGACCAATATAGTGGAACACCGTCTCTACTAAAAATACAAAAATTAGCCGGGCATGGTGGCGGGCGCCTGTAGTCCCAGCTACTTTGGAGCCTGAGGCAGGAGAATCGCTTGAACTCGGGAGGCAGAGGTTGCAGTGAGCAGAGAGCGTGCCATTGTACTCCATCCTGGGTGACAGAGCAGGACTGTGTCTCAAAAAAACCCAAAAAAGGTAAGCAGTCATAGTTGTCAGAGGGGAGGGGACCTGGCTGGGATGGAGGTTTTTCCTTATGTCCACCTTTTGAACCCTTTTGCCTTTTTTCTTTTTTTTGTAAGTCTTTTTATTGTAGCAAAATAGATATAAAATTTATCACCCCTGGCTTTTTTTGTTTGTTTGTTTTTTTGTTTGTTTTTGTTTTTTGAGACAGGGTCTCACTCTGTTGCCCAGGCTGGAGTGCAGTGGCATGATCTTGGCTCACTGCAACCTCTGCCTCCCAGGTTCAAGCAATTTTCCTGCCTCAGCCTCCCGAGTAGCTGGGATTACAGGCACGTGCCACCATACCCGGCTAATTTTGTTTTTTGTTTTTTTTTTTTTTTTTTTTGAGACGGAGTCTTGCTCTGTCACCCAGGCTGGAGTGCTGTGGCCGGATCTCAGCTCACTGCAAGCTCCGCCTCCCAGGTTCCCGCCATTCTCCTGCCTCAGCCTCCGGAGTAGCTGGGACTACAGGCGCCCGCCACCTCGCCCAGCTAGTTTTTTGTATTTTTTAGTAGAGACGGGGTTTCACCGTGTTAGCCAGGATGGTCTCGATCTCCTGACCTTGTGATCCGCCCGTCTCGGCCTCCCAAAGTGCTGGGATTACAGGCTTGAGCCACCGCGCCCGGCCTAATTTTGTATTTTTAGTAGAGATGGGGTTTTGCCAAGTTGGCCAAACTGGTCGCAAATTCCTGACCTCAAGTGATCCGCCCCCCTTGGCCTCCCAAAGTGCTGGGATTACAGACAGGAGCCACCACGCTCAGCCCTAAAATGTACCGTATTAACCATCCTCAAGTTCAGAGGCATTAAAGTATGCTCACATTGTTGTTCAACCATCACCACTACTCATCTGCGGAAGTTTTTCATCTTGCAAAACGGAAACCCTGTACCCAATTCCCCGTTCTTCCTCTCAGCCCCCAGTAATCACTATTCTACTTTTTTGTCTACTTTTTATATGAATTTGCCATTCTAGGACCTAATAGAAGTGGAGTCAAACCTATTTGTCCTTTTGTGACTGGCTTATTTCACCCAGCTTTATGTCCTCAAGGTTTATCCATGTTGGAGGATGCCTGAATTTCCTTGCTTTTTAAGGCTGAATGATACTCTATTAATAAGTCATATTTTGTTTATCCTGATGGACACTTGGGTTGATTCCACCATTGGCCATTTTGAAGAATGCTTCTATGAACATGGTATACACATATATCTTTGGGTCTGTGCTTTCAATGCTTTTGAGGATGTTTCAAATGTGGAATTTCTGGATTAAAAGGTAATTCTTTTTTTTTTTTTTTTTTTTTTTGAGACAGACTCTTGCTCTTGTCACCCAGGCTGGAATGCAGTGGTGTGATCTTGGCTCACTGCAATCTCTGCCTCCCAGGTTCAAGCTATTCGAATAGTCCCTCAGCCTCTCCATAACTGGACTACAGATGTGTGCCACCGTGCCCAGCTATTTTTTTGAAATTTATTTATTTATTTATTTATTTTTTTATTTTTTTTTTTTTTTGAGACGGAGTCTCGCTGTGTCTCCCAGGCTGGAGTGCAGTGGCGTGATCTCGGCTCACTGCAAGCTCCGCCTCCTGGGTTCACACCATTCTCCCGCCTCAGCCTCCCAAGTAGCTGAGACTACAGGCGCCCGCCACCACGCCCGGCTAGTTTTTTGTATTTTTAGTAGAGACGGGGTTTCACCATGTTAGCCAGGATAGTCTCGATCTCCTGACCTCGTGATCCACCCGCCTCGGCCTCCCAAAGTGCTGGGATTACAGGCTTGAGCCACCGCGCCCGGCTGAAATATATTTAATACATTTAAGTTCTGGGATACATGTGCAGAACGTGCAGGTTTGTTACATAGGTATACACGTGCCATGGTGGTTTGCTGCATCCATCAACCTGTCATCTACATTAGGTATTTCTCCTAATGCTATCCCTCCCCTAGCCCTCCACCCTCCCTGTTTTTGTTTTTGTTTTTAGTAGAGACAGGGTCTCACCATGTTGCCCAGGCTAGTCTTGAACTCCTGACCTCAAGTGACTCACCCGCCTCAGCCTCCCAAAGTGCTGGGATTACAGGTGTGACCTACTACCCCCAGCCTTATTTTCACGTATTTATGCAACTTTCACTCTTGCTGTATTCTAGTAGGCACTGTGGAGTTCCACTGTGGAATTTTCATATTGCTGTATTCCAGCATGCCGTGGGGTCTGTCAGCACATGGCTTATGGGCATTTTGTGAAGATATCGGATGCCAGCTGAGCCAAGGCAGGTTCATGATTCCACCCACTGGCAGGCACCGAGGTCTCTGCTGTTACTGATAGTTTCTCTGTGGACTGATGGGCTTAAGGCCAGACCACAGCTGCAATGGCTCACTTCTGCCAAAAGGCCGGGCTCGTTGGGGCAGAGACCTATTCTGGTCTGAGCCTCCTGGTGAATCAGAGAGATAGAAAATGGGGCCGGGCGCGGTGGCTCAAGCCTGTAATCCCAGCACTTTGGGAGGCCGAGACGGGCAGATCACGAGGTCAGGAGATCGAGACCATCCTGGCTAACACGGTGAAACCCCGTCTCTACTAAAAATACAAAAAACTAGCCGGGCGATGTGGCCGGTGCCTGTAGTCCCAGCTACTCGGGAGGCTGAGGCAGGAGAATGGCGTAAACCCGGGAGGCGGAACTTGCAGTGAGCTGAGATCCGGCCACTGCACTCCAGCCTGGGCGACAGAGCAAGACTCCGTCTCAAAAAAAAAAAAAAAAAGAAAATGGGAGGACAGGGGCAAGGCGGGCTACTACAACGAGGAAAATGCCCACCCTGAATTTTATTAGATAACTTTGGGAGTTCAGGAACTTTCCAATAAAGTGGGTTCCACAGGATTACTTACTGACTCCCTAATAGAAAGAAGGCAGGCACAGGCTGGGCGCGGTGGCTCACGCCTGTAATCCCAGCATTTTGGGAGGCCGATGCGGGCGGATCACAAGGTCAGGAGATCCAGACCATCCTGGCTAACACAGTGAAACTCCATCTCTACTAAAAATACAAAGAATTAGCCAGGCGTGGTGGCACGTGCCTGTAGTCCCAGCTACTAGGGAGGCTGAGGCAGGAGAATTGTTCGAACCCGGGAGGCGGAGGTTGTAGTGAGCGGAGATCGGGCCACGGCAGGCTAGCCTGGGTGACAGGGCAAGACTCTGTCAAAAAAAAAAAAAAAAAAAAGAGCAGCAGGAACAGGCAGGTCTTCCCTAAGAGACTTTAAAAAAAAAAAAAATGCAGTTGCAACACAAAAGCAGCCACAGAGAAAAGCAAACCCATATATGGTATTTATTATGCACCGAGTGTGGCTCTAATCACTTTTTTTTTTTTTTTTTTTTGAGACAGAGTCTCGCTCTTTCACCCAGGCTGGAGTGCAGTGGCTGGATCTCAGCTCACTGCAAGCTCCACCTCCCGGGTTCACGCCATTCTCCTGCCTCAGCCTCCTGAGTAGCTGGGACTACAGGCCCCTGCCGCCTCACCCATCTAGTTTTTTGTATTTTTTAGTAGAGACGGGGTTTCACCGTGTTAGCCAGGATGGTCTCGATCTCCTGACCTTGTGATCCGCCCGTCTCGGCCTCCCACAGTGCTGGGATTACAGGCTTGAGCCACCGCGCCCGGCCTTTTTTTTGTTTAATTGAGAGGTAGCCTGGCTCTGCTGATCGGGCTGGAGTGCAGTGGCACCATCATAGCTCATTGCAGCCTCAACCTCCTGGGCTCAAGCAATCCTTCTGCCTGAGCCTCCTGAGTAGCTGGGACCACAGGTGTGAGCCACCACGCCTGGCTAATTGTTTTATTTTTTGTAGAGACAGAGTCTCACTATGTGGCCCAGGCTGGTTTCCAACTCCTGGACTCAAGTGATCCTCCCGCCTCTGCCTCCCAAAGTGCTGGGGATTACAGGCATGAGCCACCTCACCTGGCCTCTAATCGCTTTATATATTTTAACTTAATCCTTGCAAGAGCCCTACGAGCTAGTTACAGGAGCACAAATGGAAACCAAGAAACAGAAAAATTTATCAGCATGACTCAGTCCTCAGGGCCATGTATGACCGTGTCCGTGCGTGGCAGGCAGGTCAGGGGCCTGGGGAACGCTGTTCTGGAAACCTTGGCCAGGCCTTGGCACCCCAGGAATGTGCTTTTCAGAGTTTCTGTGGCTCTTTTCCAGACCTGCCCTGACCTGTAGCTCTGGGAACTACGTAAGCCAAGTGCCTTCCGGGAAAGGAGTCCCTCTCTGGTAACTCGTTCCGGGCCTGTCTACCACCAGATGTGGACTCATGACACACACTAAGCCTAGGTCTTATAATTTTTTGTTTTTGCTTTTGAGACAGAGTTTCGCTCTTGTTGCCCAGATTGGAGTGCAATGGTGCGATCTCGGCTCAGCACAACCTCCGCCTCCCCGGTTCCAGCGATTCTCCTGCCTCAGCCTCCCTAATAGCTGGAATTGCAGGCATGCGCCACCATGCCCGGCTAATATTTTGTATTTTTTTTTTTAGTAGAAACAGGGTTTCAACTTGTTAGACAGGCTGGTCTTGAACTCCTGACCTCAAGTGATCCGCCCGCCTTGGCCTCCCAAAGTGCTGGGATTACAGGCCTGAGCCACCACGCCCGGCATATATATGTATATCTAATATATATATGTGTGTGTATATATATCTAATATATATATGTGTGTGTATATGTGTGTGTGTGTGTATATATATATATATATATATATATTTTTTTTTTTTTTTTTTTTTTTTGAGACGGAGTCTGGCTCTGTCGCCCGGGCTGGAGTACAGTGGCCGGATCTCAGCTCACTGCAAGCTCCGCCTCCCGGGTTTACGCCATTCTCCTGCCTCAGCCTCCCGAGTAGCTGGGACTACAGGCGCCCGCCGCCTCGCCCGGCTAGTTTTTTGTATTTTTTAGTAGAGACGGGGTTTCACCGTGTTCGCCAGGATGGTCTCGATCTCCTGACCTAGTGATCCGCCCGTCTCGGCCTCCCAAAGTGCTGGGATTACAGGCTTGAGCCACCGCGCCCGGCCTATATATATATTTTTTTTTCAGAGGGAGTTTCCGTCACCCAGGCTGAAGTGTAGTGGTGTGATCTCGGCCCACTGTAACCTCTACCTCCCAGGTTCAAGTGATTCTCCTGACTCAGCCTCCCAAGTAGCTGGGACTGCAGGCGCCTGCTACCACGCCTGGCTAATTTTTGTAGTTTTAGTAGAAACAGGGTTTTGCCATGTTGGCCAGGCTGGTCTCAAACTCTTGACCTCAGGTGATCCACCCCACCCTTGGCCTTCCTAAGTGCTGTTATTACAGGCATGAGCCACTGTGCCCAGCCGTCTTAATTTTTTTTTAAGGGAAATCAAACCCAGTGATATTGGGCCAGCGCAGTGGCTCACACCTGTAATTCCGGCGCGCTGGGAGGCTGAGGCAGGTGAATCACCTGAGGTCAGGAGTTCGAGACCAGCCTGGCAAACATGGCGAAACCCCGTCTGTAATAAAAATACAAAAATCAGCCAGGCGTGGTTGCATGCACCTGTAATCTCGGCTGTTCGGGAGGCTGAGGCATGAGAATTGCTTGAACCTGGGAACAGGAGGTTGCAGTGAACTGGTATCACACCACTGCACACCAGCCTGGGTGACAGAGCAAGAATCTGTCTCCAAAAAAAAAAAAGAAAAGAAAAAAAGAAAAATCCAGTGATACTGACTTTTTAAATTTTTATTTACTTATTTTTTGCTTTAAGTTTAATTTTTAAATTTATCTTTTTTTTTTTTTTTTTTTTTTTTTGAGATGGAGTCTCGCTCTGTAGCCCAGGCTGGGGTGCAGTGGTGCAATCTTGGCTCACTGCAAGCTCTGCCTCTCGGGTTCACGCCATTCTCCTGCCTCAGCCTCCCGAGTAGCTGGGACTACAGGCGCCCGCCACCTCGCCTGGCTGATTTTTTTTTTTTTTTTTTTTTTTTGTATTTTTAGTAGAGATGGGGTTTCACCGTGTTAGCCAGGATGGTCTTGATATCCTGACCTTGTGATCCGCCCGCCTTGGCCTCCCAAAGTGCTGGGATTACAGGCGTGAGCCACCGCGCCTGGCCAATTTATCTTTGTTTTTGAGACACAGTCTCACTCTGTCACCCAGGCTGGAGTGCAGTGCTGCAACCACAGCTCAGTGCAGCTTTGACCGCCTGGGCTCAAGCCATCCTCCTGCCTCAGCCTCCCGAGCAGCTGGGACTACAGGCACACACAACCATGTCCAACTTATTTTTGTAGTTTTTGTAGAGACAGGGACCCACTGTGTTGCTCTGACTGGCTTTGAACACCTGGGCTCAAGTGATCCCCCCGCCTCACCCTCCCAAAGTGCTGGGATTACAGGCCTGAGCCACCACACCCAGCCTTCACTTTTTTGTTTAATGTCACAAATGGCATAAGGAACGGGATTCAATGGGGACACATTTATAAATGTTGCAGCAGCTCCTAGAACTTGCCTATCCTTGTAAACTTCTCTAGGTGATTGCTAATTATTTCAATTTGACCTTGACACTGAGCCTGCCAAGTAAGTTCAAGCATTTTAATGGCCGCTTTACAGGTTGGGAAAGCTAATTTATCTGTCCAAGCCCCCTAATTCTGAAACTGTGTTTTAACTGCCAGAAATTTTTTTTTTTTTTTTTGAGACGGAGTCTCCCTCTGTCGCCCAGGTTTGAGTGCGGTTGCCGGATCTCGGCTCACTGCAAGCTCCGCCTCCCGGGTTTACGCCATTCTTCTGCCTTAGCCTCCCGAGTAGCTGGGACTACAGGCGCCCGCCACCTCACCCGGCCAGTTTTTTTTTTTTTTTATTTTTTAGTAGAGACGGGGTTTCACCGTGTTAGCCAGGATGGTCTCGATCTCCTGACCTCGTGATCCTCCCGCCTCGGCCTCCCAAAGTGCTGGGATTACAGGCTTGAGCCACCGCGCCCGGCCAACTGCTAAAAATTATTGTTATCAATTTCTTCTTCTGGGTTGGGCACAGTGGCTCATGGCTGTAATGCCAGCAATTTGAGAGGCATCATGATGCAACAGGAAGAGGATTGCGTGAAGCCAGGAGTTCGGGACCAGCCTGGGCAACATAGTCCCCATCTATAAAAAAAATTAAAAATTAGCTGGGCATGGTGGTGCACTCCTGTGGCCCCAGCTATTCCGGAGGCTGAGGTGGGAGGATTCCTTGAGCCCAGGGTTGATGCTGCAGAGAGCTGTGGTCACGCCACTGCATTCCAGCCTGAGTGACACAGCTGGAAATAATGATAAATAAATAATAATTATAAAAAATAAAATTATTCTCCCTGATTAATCTTTTTTTTTCCTACTGAGAGTTCAATTTGTCTCTTTTCTGCCTCGTCCCCTAGGTTTCCCTGAAATCCTGCTGAAAGGTTAGCACTCCCTGCCAAAGTCAGTCTGCAAAACCCCAGAGAAATCCAGCTCATTCCTGGGGAAAACCACCAAGACTGCCCAGCCCTGTGTGGGGTTCAAGCAAGTTTCTCACACGTGCCTTCTTGGCACAAGGTCTCTGCAATCCCATGAGTCCGCAAAGAGACTCAATTCTAAAAGTTGGTCTCCACCAGCTCTCTGTGGCTTAGGGGGTCAAGTTCAACTGTGAAAGCCCTGTTCTGTTTTGATTTTGCTTTGAGGGGGAGGAAGCCGCCCCTTCTGTTTGTTTAACTCCTTCTCCTAAAGGGAGAAATCAATATTTATGTCCAGACTCCAGGTATCTGTACAATTGATTTTTCAGATGTTTATACTGATAATTCATCCAAAGGCAGGATCTCACAAAAACAAAAAAAATTTTTTTTTGGCTGTACTTTTGTGAAGATTTTATTTAAATTCCTTATTGATCAGTGCTTATAAGGTGATTTGGAATAACCATGTAAAAACAATATACAACGAAAGTAAGCTAAAAATCTATATACAATTCCTAGAAAGGAAAAGGCAAATATAGAGAGTGGCGGAAGTTCCCAACATTTCTAGTGTTTTCCTTTTGAGGCAGAGAGGGGATTGGCATTAGGCTATTGGAGGATTTTGAAAGGATGCTGTTATCCTTCTGTGGACAAAAACAACAACATATTAACAGTTAAACGTGGAGACATTTCAGGGGGATCTTTCAGAAGATACATTTCTAATTTTGGGGGGGAGTCAGCTCTTCACCAGAGACCCGAATACAGCAAATCAAGTCGCCTGCCCTGGCAACACTTTCAAAAGACTGGAGTGGGAATCAGAGCTTCACGGGTTAAAAAGCCGATGTCACATCAGCCGTTCGAAACTCCTCCTCTCACTGTGAGGTGAAGACATTTGAAAATCACCCCACTGCAAACTCCTCCCCCTGCTAGAAACCTCACGTTGAAATGCTGTAAATGACGTGGGCCCCCGAGTGCAATCGCGGGAAGCCAGAGTTTCCAGCGAGGACACAGCGGGTCCTGATCCGGGTCGGGACACTTTCTGGCAGAGGCTGCGAGCATGGAGCCCTGGGGCTGGAAACTGCGCTGGACCGTCGCCTTCCTCCTCGCCGCGGCGGAGGCTGCAGGTAAGGCTTGCTCCAGGCGCCCACGTAGGGCGAGAGGGAATCCCCGGGGGGCCCCTTGGGAATTTTTTTTTTTTTTTTTTTTGGGGGGGTAAAAATAATCACTCTATCCCTGGAAGACTTGTAGGGTAATGGCACGGGGTCCTTCCCAAACGGCTGGAGGGGGCGCTGAGTAGGGCGCGAAGGTCGGGAGGAGTCTGAGGGATTTAAAGGAAACGGGGCACGGCTCGCCCCCAAGTCTCCACCAGGTAAGGGACACCTTCCTCTTCTTTATTTTTGAGACGGAGTCTAGCTATATCGCCCAGGATGGAGTGCAGTGGTGCGATCTCTGCTCTCTGCAACCTCCACCTCCCGGATTTAAGCAATTCTCCTGTCTCAGCCTCCCGAGTAGCTGGGATTACAAGCGCCCAACCACCATGCCCGGCTAATTTTTGTACTTTTAGTAGAGACGGGGTTTAACCATTTTGGCCAGGCTGGTCTCGAACTCCTGACCTCAGGTAATCTGCCCGCTTCGGCCTCCCAAAGTGCTGGGATTACAGGCGTCAGCCAAGGCGCCCGGCCGGGACCCCTTCTTCTAACTCAGAGCGGGGTGTGGGGACCTAAAAGAAGGGACCACCCCCCCCCCTCCCCGCTTAAGTCCTTCTGGGGACGAGGGTCGCGCGACTGGAGACCAGATGTCCAGCCTGGAGGTCCCCGCGGGCTCAGGGGTCCTGATCCGCTTTGCGCGACCCCAGGGCGCTACTGCCACCCTAGGTTGGGTGCAGTTCCCGGATTCCGCCGCGTGCTCCGTCCGGGGGCCACCTCCCGCCTCTGCCCCCGCCCCTTTGGCCCGCCTCCCGAATTCCATTGGGCGCAGTCCAAACAGGCCACCCTCGAGCCACTCCCCTCATCCAATGGGAGGCGGTGGAGGTGGAGGCCGGTGTCTGGAGGGCGGGGATTGTGTACTAGCTGGGCGGGGATGGCGCGGAAGTCTGAGCCGCACCTCGTCCAGGGCTAGGCGGCTTCATGGTAGCCTTGCGTTCCTCCGCGGTTCCTGTCACAAAGGCGGCGACAAGTCCCGGGTCCCCGGAGCCGCCTCTGCGACATACACGAGTCGCCCTCCGTTCGCCCGGGCCCACCCGGCGAAGGCCCCGGTTTCCGCTGTGCTCTATGGCGAGACCTCCATCCCCACCTTGTCCTGGGGGCCGCCCCCGCCCCACCAGCCCCGGTCAAGTTCACATAGGGGCCCCCGACCACCCTCAAGGCCTCGGTTCCTTCCAAGGCTGAAACGTTGTCTCAGAATCTACCTCCTTGGTCTGAAGCCGAGATCTTCCGACCACTTGGGGTGGCCTCGCCTCTTCAGAGGCTGTGAATGGCTTCGGTTCAGCTGTCCAAGTGGCAATTTTTCCTCTGGGTGAAATGGATTCGATTTTAGATTTCCACAGGAGGCTGGTTGGTGCATGATCCTGAGTTAGAGCTTTTTCGGTGGCTTTAAATCAGTTGCAGAGAGAGAGCCTCGCCCTAGACAATAGCTATATGGTCCTTTCCCTCCTGAGAACCAGCCCAACCTAGAAAAGGATTGGGATTGCCTGTTGAACAGAAGGATTGCAGGAAACTTTTTTTTTAATTGGCAAGGGGGGTTGGCTTTGACTGGAGGGAGAGCTTTGAACTGCCTTGAAATTCACGCCATAACTAACACACCGGTTTCCTCTGGGAGGCCAGAGAGGGAGGGAGGGAGGGTGCAGTGAAATACGGATGATTATTCTTTTATTTTTATTTATTTATTTATTTTTTAACTTTTTGTAGAGATGAGGTCTCGCTTTGTTACTCAGGCTGGTCTTGAACTCCTGGCCTCAAGCGATCCTCCTATCTCAGCCTTCCAAAATGTAGGGATTACAGGAGTTAATCACCGCGCCCCACCAGGGATGACGATTATTGCAAACATTCTGCCACCCAGTTTTACAAAAGAAAGAGAGGCACTGAGGCCGGGCGCGGTGGCTCAAGCCTGTAATCCCAGCACTTTGGAAGGCCGAGACGGGTGGATCACGAAGTCAGGAGATCGAGACCATCCTGGTGAACACAGTGAAACCCTGTCTCTACTAAAACTACAAAAAACTAGCCGGGCGAGGTGGCGGGCGCCTGTAGTCCCAGCTACTCGGGAGGCTGAGGCAGGAGAATGGCGTAAACCGGGAGGCGGAGCTTGCAGTGAGCTGAGATCGGCCACTGCACTCCAGCCTGGGCAACAGAGCGAGACTCCGTCTCAAAAAAAAAAAAAAAAAAAAAAAGAAAGAGAGGCACTGGATTAACGTGTATTTCACTCACCAATCAACCTCTTCCTTAAGAGAAAATGTTAAGGGAGTCTTAAGCAAGACCTTGTTCGTTCATCACTTTAGCTGTCTCTCCCGCGGGGTGGCTGAGAATGTGATGTTTCTTCTGTTGTCAAGGAGACCACACCCCTGATGTTTCCCTCCAGACTTCTGAGAGCTTGGTGATGTGTGTTTCTAGCACTCCTAGCTGCGCTACCTCACGCTCCAGCTGGCTTCAAGGCATATCCAGGGGGGAGTTTCTTGTCATTTCCTTTACAAAGGGAAGTTGTTGGAATCTGAACCCTTAGATCAAAATTAGGCAACAGTGGTGAGCGCAGCTCCAAACATGTCAATGGCTCACCCGAACTTGAGTAAGGGAGTTGTTTGCTTTAGCGAGCCCCAGGGTGATTCCCTTGTCATTTCCGGACATACCTGTCTTCCAGGGAACACTGGGAAAAAACAGTGTTTGTTGAGACTGAAAACCTGTAGGGAATTCTCTTCCTCATTCCTGCTCTTATCTGTAGACTTCCTCCCTGATAAGATCCAATTCTAGATGGGTCTGTTGTTGCTTGCTTTGATGGGTGCTTTGATGGACTTTTTTTTTTTTTTTTTTTTTTGAGGCGGAGCCTCGCTCTGTCACCCAGGCTGGAATGCAATGGCTGGATCTCAGCTCACTGCAAGCTCCGCCTGCCGGGTTCAAGCAATTCTCCTGCCTCAGCCTCCAGAGTAGCTGGGATTATAGGTGCCTGCCACCATGCCCGGCTAATTTTTGTATCTGTGGTAGAGATGAGGGTTCACCATGTTGGCCACGCTGGTCTCGAACTCCTGACCTAGTGATCCACCCGCCTCGGCCTCCCAAAGTGCTGGGATTACAGGCGTGACCCACCCACCATGCCGGCTGATCAACTGATTTCTCATTCATTTTCAGCTGGCTGTGTTCCCTCCAGCCAGGGCATTTTTGTTTGTTTGTCTCCCTTTCAAGGAAATTATTCTAGCTGCAATTGTGGATTTCCTCGTACAACTGTTTTCAGTAGCACGAGGAAAGAAAACATCGAAAGCAGTCACCACCTCATTTGTGTGCTGGGGCAAAAAGCAGAAATGTGTATTCTTTCTGTTTCGATAACCTGTTCCTGCCTTGTCACTCGTGACTTGAGAGATCGGAAGCCTAGAGGACTGGAATTTATAGAGATTTTTTTTTTTTGAGACGGAGTCTTGCTCTGTCACCCAGGCTGGAGTGCAGTGGCACGATCTCGGCTCACTGCAACCTCTGCCACCCAGGTTCAAGTGATTCTTCTGCCTCAGCCTCCCGAGTAGCTGGGACTACAGGCGCACGCCACCACACCTGGCTAATTTTTGTATTTTTAGTAGAGACGGGGTTTTACCATATTGGCCAGGCTGGCCTCGAACTCCTGACCTCATGATCCATCCGCCTCAGCCTCCCAGGGTGCTGGGATTAAAGGCATGAGCCACCGCACCCGGCCTTTTGTGTTTTTGTTTTTGGTTTTTTGAGAGGAGCTCAGTGCTTTTTAGGCATCCTTAGCATGAGAAAAATCTGGGGATCCATGCTCTAGTTTGCTTCCTTTTTTGTTTTTTTGTTTGTTTGTTTGTTTTTTTTAAATGGAGTCTCGCTCTGTCACCCAGGCGATCTCAGCTTATTTCAACTTCCGCCTCGGGGGTTCAAGTGATTCTCGTGTCTCAACCTCCTGGGTAGCTGGGATACAGGCACCCGCTCCCATGCCTGGCTAATTTTGTACTTTTAGTAGAGACAGGGTTTTGCCATGTTGGCCAGGCTGGTCTCGAACTCCTGACCTCGGGTGAGCCGCCCACCTTGGCCTCCCAAAGTGCTGAGATTACAGGCATGAGCCACCACACCTGGCCTAATTCGCTTTTCCTGAAATTCAAATGGTCTAATATGAAAAATGCCAACCTTGCTTGAAAGAATAAGAAAGAGGTGTGGTTTCATTGGGCTGGTCGTGTTTGGAACAGGACTGGCTTTGTCCCCTTGTTTGGGAAGGGCAGCATCTGTGAGGACACCTCCCTGATGTGCTCTCACTCAGTACTATTCTGTTCCTGAGCCGTGTCCCCACTAGCTGGGCCAAGGGAGCTCGTTTTGCAGGCAACTGCTGTCTAGCTGCGCCTGTTGCAGCAAAATCCCCCTTCATTTTTCAAAGGAAGGGTCTTGTCCTGTCACCCAGGCTGAAGTGTGCAGTCATAGCCCACTGCAGCCTCCAGCTTCTGCACCCAACTGATCCTCCTCTCTCAGCCTCCTGAGTAGCTGGGACTACAGGCCTGTGTCACCACTCCCAGCTAAGTTTGTTTATTTATTTGTTCATTTATTGAGACGGAGTTTTGCTCTTGTTGTCCAGGCTGGAGTGCAATGGCGCGATCTCGGCTCACCGCAACCTCTGCCTCCCGTTTCAAGCGATTCTCCTGCCTCAGCCACCGGAGTAGCTGGGATTACAGGCATGCGCCACCACGCCTGGCTAATTTTGTATTTTTAGTAGAGATGGGGTTTCCCCGTGTTGGTTCAGGCTGTTCTAGAACTCCCAGCCTCAGGTGATCCACCCACCTCGGCCTCCCAAAGTGCTGGGATTATAGGCGCGAGCCACCACACCAGGCCACTCTCGGCTAAGTTTAAATTATTTTTGTTTGTTTGTTTGTTTTTATTTTTTGAGACAGGGTCTCCTGCCCAGGCTGGAGTGCAGATCACTGCAGCCTCCACCTCCCAAGCCTAAGCCATCCTCCCCACTCAGCCTCCCAAGTATCTGGGATTACAGGTGTGTGCCACCATGCCTGGCTAAGTTTTGTATTTTTTGTAGAGATGAGAGTCTCACTATGTTGCCCAGGCTGGTCTCAAACTCCTGGGCTCAAGCAATCCTCCCTCCTCAGTCTCCCTAAGTGCTGGGGAAATCCACTTTTGAAACACTGTCTGGAGAGGTGCCCAGGTGTTAGATCACAGAAATAGGTCATCGTGGGGTCCTCTCATGGGTGCAGTCTTGAGCCACCTGTGGCCAGCAAATATTTGGAGAATAATAGTCAGGGGAGAGCTTGAGGTTCAGGAAAAGATTTTGTTTTTCCTCAGGGAAAGTTTTTTATTGTTCTTTATCCCTCCTTAAAGGACCTTCAGGTGTTACTGACATTCCCAGTCTACCCAGTGCCACATTTAGTTTGTAAGCTGGGCCCTTATACAGAGGTAGGGAGGTGAGAGCATTGGATTAGTGGTCACCAAAGCTGCTGTGGGGTGATCAGAGACTCCTCCCTTAAGATCTTTATCGCCAACGCCTCTGGCGCAACTTTCCTTTTTATTTATCGCAAACCTCCTGGAATCTCAATTGCTTTTTGCCCACCCGGTGTGTCAGCACAAGAAATGAGTCATTTCCTCCTTTAAGCACAATCGAAATTGAGCTGTGAGTCAGTGGGGTGTGTACAGTATTGTCAAAGCACCTCCAATGAGACATTCCACACAGATCTGTAGTTGGGCAAGATAATTATCAGTTTGTGACCACAACAGATTCCAAAGCTCAACTCATTTTCTTCTCTCTTCCTTCCCTTTTTTCTTTTCTTTTTTTTTTTTTTGGACAGAGTCTCGCTCTGTTGCCCAGGCTGGAGTGCAGTGGCACAATCTGGGCTCACTGCAGCCTCTGCCTCCTGGGTTCAAATGATTCTCGTGTTTCAGTCTCCCGAGTAGCTGGGATTATAGGCATTCGGGTTCAAGTGATTCTCCTGCCTCAGCGACCTGAGCAGCTGGGATTACAGGCATGTGCCACCACGCCCAGCTAATTTTTGTATTTTTAGTGGAGACGGGGTTTCACCATGTTGGCCAGGCTGGTCTCGAACTCCTGAACTCAGGTGATCTGCCCACTTTGGCCTCCCAAAGTGCTGAGATTACAAACGTGAGTCACCACGCCCAGCCTGTTCTGTTCTTTAATTCTCAAAACACCCTCTAGGAAGTAGAGATTGCCATTCTCCTCCATTTTACAGCTCAGGAAACTGAGTCCCAGAAGGATTAAGTCAGTTACCCAAGTCGTTCTCATTAAATGACCTGGAAAGCCACTGAAGCCCAGAATTGTCTATCTAACCCCCTTACTACTCTGACTTTCAGGGAGTCTACATGAATGTGCTGGGTCAACTATCAAAGTTGAAATGGATAAAGGGGGCTGGATGCAGTGGCTCATGCCTATAATCCTAGCACTTTGGGAGGCCGAAATGGGTGGGTGGGTTGCTTGAGCCCAGGAGTTTGAGACCAGCCTGGGCAACATAGTGAGACCCCTGTCTCTGCAAAAAATAAAAGCAAAAAGTTGGCCGAGTGTGATGGTGCACCCGTCTAGTTGCAGCTGCTCAGTTAGGCTGAGGCAGGAGGATCGTGTGAACCTGGGAAGTCGAGGCTGCCGTGAGCCTCAGTCATGCCACTGCACTCCAACCTGGGCGACAGACTGAGACCCTGTGTCCAAAAGAAAAGAAAAAAAGACATAGATATCCCTTTTAAAGTTAGGTTGTAGCCGGGCGCGGTGGCTCACGCCTGTAATCCCAGCACTTTGGGAGGCCGAGACGGGCGGATCACGAGGTCAGGAGATCGAGACCATCCTGGCTAACACGGTGAAACCCCGTCTCTACTAAAAAATACAAAAAACTAGCCGGGCGAGGTGGCGGGCGCCTATAGTCCCAGCTACTCCGGAGGCTGAGGCAGGAGAATGGCGTGAACCCGGGAGGCGGAGCTTGCAGTGAGCTGAGATCCGGCCACCGCACTCCAGCCTGGGTGACAGAGCGAGACTCCGTCTCAAAAAAAAAAATAAAATAAAGTTAGGTTGTATGTGAATTACCTACAGCTCAGTTTCAACCGTGCTTAAAGGAGGAAATGACTCATTTCTGGCTACACGTCAAATTAGCCCAAAACATAGTGGCTTAAAACAACACATTCATGGTTTCTCAGTTTTTGTGTGTCAGGAATTTGGAAGCAGCACAGCTAGATGGTTCCAGCTCTGGGTCTCTCATGAAGTTGCAATCAAAATATTGGCAGGAGAGGAAAACATATTTTCAGAAGCCGCAGGCATAGGAAGGCTTGGCTGGGGTTGAAGGATCCACTTCCACGACAGGGCACTCAGTGGCTCTTGGCTGGAGGCCTCAGTTCCCTGTTGCATGGAGCTCTCCCTCCAGCTGCTTGAGTGGACTCATGACATGCAGCTGGCCTCCCCTGGAGTAAGTTGATCCAACAATGAGCATGGCCATGAACTAGGCTCAGAAGCCACTTGTTGTCACCTCTACGTTTTCCTATCAGAAGTCCAGTGCCACTCCAGGGGACAGGAATTAGGCTCTGCCTTCTGAAAGGATTATCATAGAAGATGCAGTCATATATTCTTTTTTTTTTTTTTTTTTTGAGACGGAGTCTCGCTGAGTCGCCCAGGTTGGAGTACAATGGCACGATCTTGGCTCACTGTAAGCTCCGCCTCCTGGGTTCACGCCGTTCTCCTGCCTCAGCCTCCCGAGTAGCTGGGACTACAGGTGCCCACCACCACGCCCGGCTAATTTCTTGTATTTTTAGTAGAGATGGGGTTTCACCGTGGTCTCCATCTCCTGACCTCATGATCCGCCCGCCTTGGCCTCCCAAACTGCTGGGATTACAGGCGTGAGCCACCGTGCCCAGCCTATTCTTTTTTTTTTAATTATTCTTTTTTTTATTTTGTAGAGATGGGGTCTTGGTATGTTGCCCAGGCCAGTCTAGAACTCCTGAGCTCAAACAATCCTATCTCTGCCTCCCAAAGTGTTGGGATTACAGGCGTGAGCTACTGCACCTGGCAATGTGGTCATAGTTTCTTTTTTTTTTTTTTTTTGAGACAGAGTCTCTGTCACCCAGGCTGGAGTACAGAGGCATGATCTCGGTTCACTGCAACATCCACCTCCCAGGTTCAAGCGATTCTCCTGCCTCAGCCTCCTGAGTAGCTACAGGCGCCCACCACCACACCCGGCTGATTTTTTTAGTAGAGACGGGGTTTCACCGTGTTAGCCAGGATGGTCTCGATCTCCTGATCTGGTGATCCGCCTGCCTCGGCCTCCCAAAGTGCTGGCTGGGATTACACGTATGAGCCACCACGCCCGGCCTTTCTTTTTTTTTTTTTTTTTGTGAGACAGAATCTTGCTCTGTTGCCAGCCTGGAGTGCAGTGGTGTAATCTTGGCTTACTGCAACCTCCACCTCCTGCATTCAAGCAATTCTGCTGCCTCAGCCTCCCGAATACCTGGGACTACAGGCCTGTGCCACCGCCCCTGGCTAATTTTTTGTATTTTTAGTAGAGATGGGGTTTCACCATGTTGGCTAGGATGGTCTCGATCTCCTGACCTGGTGATCCACCCACCTCGGCCTCCCAAAGATTCAACCATCGATCAAAAGTTATCGATGTACATATGTAGCTAGGCACGGTGGCGTGTGCCTGTAATCCCAGCTACTTGGAAGGGTTAAGGCAGGAGAATCGCTTGAACCTGGGAGGCAGAGGTTACAGTGAGTCAAGATTACACCACTGCACTCCAGTCTGGGCAACAGAACAAGACTCTGTCTCAAAAACAAAACAAAACAAAAAAAACCCTTGTATGTAATTTTCCTGGAGAGCATCTGTTACACCTTCACAAAGATAAAAGGCAGACTTGGCCGGCCGCGGTGGCTCACACCTGTAATCCTAGCACTGAGAGACTGAGGCAGGTGGATCACTTGAGGTCAGGAGTTCGAGACCAGCCTGGGCAACATGGTGAAACCCCGTCTCTACAAAAAATACAAAAATTAGCTGGGTGTGGTGGCTGGCACACGCCTGTATTCCCAGCTGCTTGGGAAGCTAAGGCAGGAGAATCACTTGAACCCAGAGGCAGAGGTTTGCAGTGAGCTGAGATCGCACCATTGCACTCAACAGAGTGAGACTCTGTGTCAAAAAGAAAATAAAATTTTTTTTAAAAAGGCAGATTTTTTTTTTCTTCTTGGTCTTATTACCTCATTATAGTAATAATAAGTGCATAGTGCATGCTGAGATAAGCAATCATAATTTGTTATTGCAGCCAGGCACGGTGGCTCCCACCTATAATCCCAGCACTTTGGTCAGGAGTTCAAGGCCAGCCTGGCCAATATAGTGTACTGGGCAGTACAGGTCTTTTTTTGAGATGGAGTTTTGCTCTTGTTGCCCAGGCTGGAGTGCAATGGTGCCATCTCAGCTCACCACAACCTTTGCTTCCCGGGTTCAAGTGATTCTCCTGCCTCAGCCTCCTGAGTAGCTGGGATTACAGGCATGTGCCACCACACCCAGCTAATTTTGTATTTTTAGTAGAGATGTGGTTTCAGCATGTTGGCGATGCTGGTCTCAAACTCCTAACCTCAGGTGATCTGCCCACCTTGGCCTCCCAAAATGTTGGGGGATTACAGGCGTGAGCCACCGCGCCCAGCTGCAGTACAGGTTTTTAATATGCGAAATACTCTTCCTTTCTTTATGAATGTGCATGGAAATTCTAATTTGGAATCAACGAAATATGGAGCCCATATTTTGGAATCAACAACATCAGTCTTTGTTGACAAGTGTCTGTCTCTCTTGGGTGTCTTCCTTGTGTCCTCCACTGTATTCTGGGGTTCATAAAATTTCAGTTGTTGTGGTTGCTTAATTTCCTGGGAATCAGACTGTTCCTAATTGGATGATATTTCTGGTTAATTCTATAGTTGGCAGGAAACAGGCACAGGAAACGTGGTCAGTTTCTGATTCTGGCGTTGAGTAGACCCTTTCTCCTTTTCCTCTCTCTCAGTGGGCGACAGATGTGAAAGAAACGAGTTCCAGTGCGAAGACGGGAAATGCATCTCCTACAAGTGGGTCTGCGATGGCACCGCTGAGTGCCAGGATGGCTCTGATGAGTCCCAAGAGACGTGCTGTGAGTCCCCTTTGGGCATGATACACTTTTTTTTTTTTTTTTTTTTTTTTTTTTTTTTTTAATAGAGACAGGGTTTTGCCATGTTGGCCATGCTGGTCTTGAATTTCTGGTCTCAAGTGATCCTCTGGCCTCGGCCTCCCAAAGTGCTGGGATTACAGGCACCACGCCTGGCCTGTGACACAATTCTTAACCCCTTTTTGATGATGGCAGCTGGAAAAGTGGGCAGGGGATTTTGATGTATCCAATCATTAATTAGGAGGTGGGGAGAGAATGAATTATTGGAGCTTTCCTTAAAGCCATTAAATGGCTTTTTTTCCATTGATGTGAATTTCACATAACATGAAATTAACCAGCTCAGTGGCATTAATACATTTGCAATGCTGTGCTGTGTGGCCACCACCTCTATCTCAGTCCAAAACTTTGCATAACCTAATGTCTTTTTTTTTTTTTAAAGAGATGGAGTCTAATTCTGTTGCCCAGGCTGGAGTCCAGTGGCACAGTCATACCTCACTGCAGCCTTGACCTCTTGGGCTCAAGCGAGTCTCTTGCCTCGACCTCCCAAAGTATTGGAATTACAGGTGTGAGCCACTGCACTCAGCCTAATGTCCAATTTTTAACAAGCTCCGTTAAATGCCCTCTGTTTTGACCCATAAAGGGGTAGGCTTGGCCGGGCACAATGACTTGTGTCTGTAGTCCCAGCTACTTGGGAGGCTGAGGCAGAAAGGCAAAAAGATTCCTTTATAAAGCCCAGGAGTTTGAGGGCCACCTGGGTGACATGGCTAGACCCCATCTCTAAAAAATAAATAATAAATAAATATTTGTTTTTTTTTTTTTTTGAGACGGAGTCTTAGTCTTGCTGTGTTGCCCAGGCTGGATTGCAGTGGTGCGATCTTGGCTCACTGCAAGCTCTGCCTCCTGAGTTCATGCCATTCTCCTGCCTCAGCCTCCCAAGTAGCTGGGACTACAGGCGCCTGCTACCATGCCCAGTTAATTTTTTGTATTTTTAGTAGAGACAGCGTTTCACCGTGTTAGCCAGGATGGTCTCAATCTCCTGACCTCGTGATCCACCTGTTTTGGCCTCCCAAAGTGCTGGGATTACAGGCGTGAGCCAATGCGCCCGGCCCATATGTAATTTTTTTTTAAATGAATGGGAGGCCAGACATGGTGGCTCATGCCTAGAATCCCAGCACTTTGGGAGGCTGAGGTGGGTGGATCACTTGAGGCCATGAGTTTGAGACCAGCCTGGTCAACATGATGAAACTTCATCTCGATCGAGACCACAGTGAAACCCCGTCTCTACTAAAAATACAAAAAATTAGCCGGGCGTGGTGGCGGGCGCCTGTAGTCCTAGCTACTCAGGAGGCTGAGGCAGGAGAATGGCGTGAACCCAGGAGGCGGAGCTTGCAGTGAGCCGAGATCGCGCCACTGCACTCCAGCCTGGGCAACAGCGTGAGACTCCGTCTCAAAAAAAAAAAAAAAAAAAAAAACACTTCATCTCTACTTAAAAAAAAAAAAGTGGGATTGGCATTCTCTTCAAAGTTCTGGGGTTTTCCTTTGCAAAGAGAGAATTGGCGAGGCCAGTGGGTCTTTTGTTTTTTTTTTTTTTTTTTGAGACGGAGTCTCGCTCTGTCGCCCAGGCTGGAGTGCAGTGGCCGGATCTCAGCTCACTGCAAGCTCCGCCTCCCGGGTTCACGCCATTCTCCTGCCTCAGCCTCCTCAGTAGCTGGGACTACAGGCGCCCGCCACCTCGCCCGGCTAGTTTTTTTTTTGTATTTTTTAGTAGAGACGGGGTTTCACCGTGTTAGCCAGGATGGTCTCAATCTCCTGACCTTGTGATCCGCCTGTCTCAGCCTCCCAAAGTGCTGGGATTACAGGCTTGAGCCACCGCGCCCGGCCGTCTTTTTTTTTCTGTCTTGTGACGGAGTCTCACTCTGCCACCCAGGCCGGAGTGCAGTGGTGGGATCTCGGCTCACTGCAACCTCCGCCTCCTGGGTTCAAGTGATTCTCCTGCCTCAGCCTCCCAAGTAGCTGGGACTACAGGCACCCACCACCACGCCCAGCTAATTTTTGTATTTTTAGTCGAGACGGGGTTTCACCATGTTGACATGTTGACCAGGCTGGTCTTGAATCCCTGACCTCAGGTGATCTACCCGCCTTGGCCTCCCAGAGTGCTAGGATTACAGGCGTGAGCCACTGTGCTCAGCCTCAGTGGGTCTTTGCTTTGAGTGACAGGTCAATCCTGTCTCTTCTATAGTGTCTGTCACCTGCAAATCCGGGGACTTCAGCTGCGGGGGCCGTGTCAACCGCTGCATTCCTCAGTTCTGGAGGTGTGATGGCGAAGTGGACTGTGAGAACGGATCAGATGAGCAAGACTGTCGTAAGTGTGGCCCTGCCTTTACTATTGAGCCCATCTGGGTCCTGGGGAGTGGTCTGACTGTCTCTACAGGGTCCTGCTTAAGCTGCAAGGCAGCTGCCCTGAACTGGGCTCCATCTCTTGGGGGCTCATACCAAGCCTCTTCTGCCCCTCAAATCCCTCCCTGACCAGGAGGCATTACAGACCAGGGATAGTGCCACCTCTTGGGTTTGTCGCGCACAGTCAGGGACACCATCCCTGCCGAGGGCTGGCCACCTGGCACACACACTGGCAAGCCACTGTGATCCCCAGTGGCCGTGATCCCCGCCCCGTGAGGCTGAACACATAGTGACACTTGCTAGCCACGCCTCAATGACCCAGGTAACGTGAAGGGGAAAAAGCTAGAAAGTTCTGCCAAGGAGGAAGGCCAAGAATCCCAAAGGGAAATGGGCTTTGGAGCTGGGCATCTTCTTGGCTGTCTTAATACAAGTGGCATATCCCAAATCCAAAAACCCGAAATGCAAAGTCTTGAGCACCCAAAATTCTGAAACGTCTTGAGCACTGACATTTAGAAGAAAATGCTTATTGGAGCATTTTGGATTTCGAATTTTTACCATTAAATGTGGAGTCCTAATTAGGAAAAAGCCAGGCTGGTCAAACCAAGGGAAAGCAATAAAAGAAGGCAGATAGAGTCGAGTGCAGTGGCTCACGCCTGTAATCCCAACCCTTAGAGAGGCTGAGGCGGGTGAATCACTTGAGGTCAGGAGTTCAAGACCATCTTGGCCAACATGGTGAAACCCCGTCTCTACTAAAAATACAAAAATTAGCCAGGCATGGTGGTGTGTGCCTGTAATCCCAGCTACTCGGGAGGCTGAGACAGGAGAATCACTTGAACCTGGGAGGCAGAGGTTGCAGTAAGCCAAGATCACACCATTGCACTCCAGCCTGGGGGACAAGAGTGAAAATCTATATCAAAAAAAAAAAAAAAAAGAAGGCTGGGCATGGTGGCTCATGCCTGTAATCCCAGCACTTTGGGAGGCCGAGGTGGGTGGATCAGGAGGTCAGGAGATCAAGACCATCCTGGCTAACACGGTGAAACCCCTTCTCTACTAAAAATACAAAAAATTAGCTGGGTGTGGTGGCGGGTGTCTGTAGTCCCAGCTACTCGGGAGGCTGAGGCAGGAGAATGGTGTGAACCCAGGAGGTGGAGCTTGCAGTGAACCGAGATGGCACCACTGCACTCCAGACTGGGCAACACAGCGAGACACCGTCTCAAAAAAAAAAGAAGGCAGATAAACTATATAAGTCTGCCTTTCTTCATGGTCCAGAACACATAGCTCTCCTGTGTAAATAACTCCCAATCTTCCTGTGCCCAGGTATCAGCAGACACCTTGGCTGATAGAAAATTGCAGGTTAGCGCACTGCAACCTTGGCATCATAGGGACTGCACAACGCCCCCTTCAGCGCACAGCACAAGCACCATTCTATAAAATCTCCAGCCAGCAGCCGGGTGCGGTGGCTCACACCTGTAATCCCAGCACTTTGGGAGGCTGAGGCGGGCTGATCATCTGAGGTCAGGAGTTTGAGACCAGCCTGGCCACAATCATAAAACCCTGTCCCTACTAAAAATACACAAAAATTATCCAGGCATAGTGGCAGGTGCCTGTAGTCCCAGCTACTTGGAAGACTGAGGCAGGAGAATCGCTTGAACCTGGGAGGTGGAGGTTGCGGTGAGCTAAGACCGTGCCATCACACTCCAGCCTGGGGGACAAGAGTGAGACGACTTCTCAAAAAAAAAAAAAAAATCCCCAGCAAGCCTTTGTCTCCTGGCAGTCAGCTCCTCCCTTGCTGACCTGCTCATTGCTTTCTTGCAAGGTATTTTCCTACTTTCTCGAATAAATCTGCGTTTCTTTACCTACAGCTGCCTTTTTTTTTTTTTTTTCTTCAATTTTTTGAGACCGAGTCTCACTCTGTTGCCCAGGCTGGAGTTCAGTGGTGCAGTCTCGGCTCACTGCACCACTGGTCCCAAGCATTTTAGAGAAGTGATACTCAACCCAAAATAAGGACAGGAATTCTATAAATGGTGCCACCGTCTTGCAGTTCTCAGTTTAACAGCTTTACACCTATTAATGCACCAGTCCTCAGAGCAGTGCTGGGAGATGTGTACAGATGAGGAAACTGAGGCACTGAGAGGGCAGTGGTTCAGAGTCCATGGCCCCTGACTGCTCCCCAGCCCGCCTCTCCAGGCGCCTGGCGTTTCTGTGGCAGCGTCCCCGGCTATAGAATGGGCTAGTGTTGGGAGACTTCACGGTGACGGTGGTCACGGCCCATCCATCCCTGCAGCCCCCAAGACGTGCTCCCAGGACGAGTTTCGCTGCCACGATGGGAAATGCATCTACCGGCAGTTCGTCTGTGACTCAGACCGGGACTGCTTGGACGGCTCGGACGAGGCCTCCTGCCCGGTGCTTACCTGCGGCCCTGCCAGCTTCCAGTGTAACAGCTCCACCTGCATCCCCCAGCTGTGGGCCTGCGACAACGACCCCGACTGCGAAGATGGCTCGGATGAGTGGCCTCAGCACTGTCAGGGTCTTGAAGTGCCCAAAAGGGACAGTAGCCCCTGCTCGGCCTTCGAGTTCCACTGTCGAAGTGGCGAGTGCATCCACTCTGGCTGGCGCTGTGATGGAGGCCCCGACTGCAAGGACAAGTCTGACGAGGAGAATTGCCGTAAGGACAGGGGCGGGGCCTGGGGCGGGAGCGGGGCGTCCTATCACCTGTCCCTGGGCTCCCCCGGGTGTGGGACATGCGATGATTTAGGTGCTGAAGTGGATTTCGAACAACATGCCAAGAAAGTGGTTCCCATTTCATGTTTTTTTCTTTTTTTTTTTTTTTTTTTTTGAGGTGGAGTCTCACTCTGATTTTTTTCGTCTCTAAATTTCCTGCATCCATGAGGCCCCAGGCGATGGTTCCTGTTGGCTTATTGGGAAGTCACTGTTTGGAAGGTGCTGGTTGTTTTTTGTTGTTTGTTTTTGTTTTGAGATGGAGTTTCGCTCTTGTTGCTCAGGCTGCAGTGCAATGGCGCGATCTCGGCTCACTGCAATCTCTGCTTCCCAGGTATAAGTGATTCTCCTGTCTCAGCCTCCCAAGTAGTTTGGATTACAGGCATGCACCACCACGTCCAGCTATTTTTTGTTGTATTTAGTAGAGATGGGGTTTCACCATGGTAGTCAGGCTGGTCGCAAACTCTTGACCTCAGATGATCCATCTGCCTTAGCCTCCCAAAGTGCTGGGATTACAGGCGTGTACTGCCGCATCCAGCCTCTTTTTTTTTTTTTTTTTTTTTTTTTTGAGACGGAGTCTCGCTCTGTTGCCCAGGCTGGAGTGCAGTGGCCGGATCTCGGCTCACTGCAAGCTTCGCCTCCTGGGTTTACGCCATTCTCCTGCCTCAACCTCCCGAGTAGCTGGGACTACAGGCGCCCGCCACCTCGCCCGGCTAGTTTTTTGTATTTTTTAGTAGAGACGGGGTTTCACCGTGTTAGCCAAGATGGTCTCGATCTCCTGACCTCGTGATCCGCCTGTCTCGGCCTCCCAAAGTGCTGGGATTACAGGCTTGAGCCACTGCGCCCAGCCTCTGGTTGTCTCTTCTTGAGAAAATCAACACACTCTGTCCTGTTTTCCAGCTGTGGCCACCTGTCGCCCTGACGAATTCCAGTGCTCTGATGGAACTTGCATCCATGGCAGCCGGCAGTGTGACCGGGAATATGACTGCAAGGACATGAGCGATGAAGTTGGCTGCATTAACGGTGAGCGCTGGCCATCTGCTTTCCCATCCCCCATTCTCCGTGCCTTACTGCTTGCAAATGATTTGTGAAGCCAGAGGGCACTTCCCTGGTCAACTCTGCACCAGCTGTGTGTCTGTGGGCAAGTGACCTGAGTTCCCAGAGCCTCACTTCCTTTGTTTTTAGATGGAGCCTCGCTCTGTCACCCAGGCTGGAGTAGTGTGGCACAATCACAGCTCACGGCAGCCTCTGCCTCTGGGGTTCCAGTGATTCTCCTGCCTCAGCCTCCCGAGTAGCTGAGATTCAAAGCATATGCCACCATGCCAGGCTAATTTTTTGTATTTTTATTAGAGACAGGGTTACACCATGTTGGCCAGGCTGGTCTTGAACTCCTGTCCTCAGGTGATCCACCTGCCTTGGTCTCCCAAAGTGCTGGGATTACAGGTATGAGCCACCACCCCAGGCCTCATTGTTTTGTATTTTTAGTAGAGATGCGGTTTTACCATATTGCCCAGGCTTGTCTCGAACTCCTGGGCTCAAGCGATCTGCCTGCCTCGGCCTCCCAAAGTGCTGGGATTACAGGCGCAAACCTCTGTGCCCGATGCGCTTTCTTAATGAGTCCATTTGCATGTGTTCTTATGTGAATAAACTATTATATGAATGAGCGCCAAGCAGACTGCAGGTCAGACACACCTGACCTTCCTCCTTCCTCTCTCTGGCTGTCACAGTGACACTCTGCGAGGGGCCCAACAAGTTCAAGTGTCACAGCGGCGAATGCATCAGCCTGGACAAAGTCTGCAACATGGCTAGAGACTGCCGGGACTGGTCAGATGAACCCATCAAGGAGTGTGGTGAGTCAGGGTGCAGGCGGCTTGCAGAGTTTGTGGGGAGCCAGGAATAGAACTGAGAAATGAGTGCTGTAGGGTTTTGGGAACTCCACGCTGCCCACCCTGTGCAAAGGGCTCCTTTTTTTTTATTTTGAGACAGTCTCGCACCGTCTCCCAGGCTAGAGCACAATGGCATGATCATGGCTCCGTGCAACCTCCACCTACCAGATTCAAGCAATTCTCCTGCCTCAGCCTCCCAAGTAGCTGGGATTACAGGTGAATGCCACCATGCTGTACTGATTTTTGTATTTTTAGTAGAGCTGGGGTATCACCATGTTGGCCGGGCTGGTCTCGAACCCCTGACCTCAAGTGATCCACCCACCTCCTGAAGTGCTGGGATTACAGGCGTGAGCCACCTTGTCCTGGTGAGATTTTGTTTTTTTTTTACCAACCCTCTGTAGTGGATACTGAAAGACCCTATTAGGATAACCGTACAGTACAGAGAACGCAGTGGGAAGTTTTCTCTGTCATATACCAGAGAGGGCCTGGGCACGGTGGCACACTCCTGTAGTCTCAGCTACTCAGAAGGTTGAGGAAGGAGGATCGCTTGGGCCCAGGAGCTGCAGGCTGTAGTGAGCTGTGATCATACCACCACACTTCAATCTGGGCAATAGAGTCAGGGACCCTATCTCTAAAAAACAGTAAATATTTTGGACACTGTGGGCCATACGGTCTCTGGTGCAGTTTCTCAACATGGCTGTTGGGTGAACACCACCACCCACAGAACGCAAACCAATACATGTGGCTGTGGGCCCAGAAAATGTTATTTATGGACACTGAAATTGGAATTCCGTATAACTGTTTTGTGTCACAAAAATGATTTCCCTTTTTATTTTTATTTTTCTTCTCAAGTATTTAAACATGGAAAAGCCATTTTTAGGTCTGGCGGGATGGTTCACGGCTGTGATCCCAGTACTTTGGGAGGTCGAGGCGGGAAGACCACAAGGTCAGGAGATCGAGACCATCCTGGCTAACATAGTGAAACCCCGTCTCTACTAAAAATATAAAAAATTAGCCAGGCGTGGTGCCGCGCGTCTGTAATCCCAGCTGCTCGGGAGGCTGAGGCAGGAGAATCGCTTGAACGCAGGAAGTGGAGGTTGCAGTGAGCCGAGGTCCCACCACTGCACTCCAGCCTGAGCGACGGAGTGAGAGTCCGCCTCAAACAAAAAATCGTTTGCTCATGCAGGTCTTGAACTCCTGGGCTCAAGCTATCTGCCCGCCTTGGTCTCCCAAAGTTCTGGGATTATAGGCATGAGCTATAGCGCCCAGACTTTTGTTGTTTTATATACATATATTTAAACTGCAGCAAAAAACATGTAATATAAAATTTACCGTCTTAAACCTTAGTAAGTGCACAGTTCTGTGCCAGTAGCACATTCACACTGTTGTACAGCATCACAACCACCATCTCCAGAACTCTTTTTTAAAATTTTGTTTGTGATGGAGTCTCACTCTGTCACCCAGGCTGGAGTGCAGTGGTGTGATCTCTGTTCACGGCAACCTCCACCTCCCAGGTTCAAGTTATTCTCCTGCATCAGCCCCCTGAGTAGCTGGGATTACAGGTGCCCACCACCATGCCTAGCTAAATTTTGAATTTGTAGTAGAGACGGACTGGGTTTCATCATGTTGGCCCGGCTGGTCTCGAACTCCTGACCTCAAGTGATGCTCCCACCTCGACTTCCCAAAGTGCTGGGAATACAGGCATGAGCCACCGCGCCTGGCCCCAGAAATCTTTTATCTTCCCAAACTGAAGCTCTGTCCCCATGAAACACTCACTCCCTATCCCCTCCCCAACTCCTGGCACCTACCATTCTACTTTCTGTCTCTATGATGGCTCTAGGGACCTCCTTTGAGTGGAATCAGACAGCATTTTCCTTTTTTGACTGGCTTATTTCACTGAGCCAAGTGTGGTGGCTCACGCCTGTAATCCCAGAACTTCAGGAGACCAAGGCAGGCAGATCACCTGAGGTCAGGAGTTCGAGACCAGCCTGGCCAAGGTGGTGAAACCCCATCTCTAGTAAAAATACAAAAAATTAGCCGGTTTTGGTGGTGGGTGCCTGTAGTCACAGCTACTTGGGAGGCTGAGGCAGGAGAATCACTTGAACCCAGGAGGCAGAGGTTGCAGTGAACCGAGATCGTGCCATTGCACTCCAGCCTGGGCGACAAGAGTGAAACTCCGTCTAAAAAAAAAAAGAGAGAGAGAGAGAAACCCCGTCTCTGCTAAAAAATACAAAAAAATTAGTAGTCGGGCATGGTGGCGCATGCCTGTAGTCCCAGCTACTCGGGAGGCTGAGGTATGAGAATCACTTGAACCCGGGAGGTAGAGGTTGTAGTGAGCCAAGATTGGCAGTGAAGGGATGGGTGGGGGCCTGAGAGTGACCAGTCTGTGTCCCCTGGCCCTGCACAGGGACCAACGAATGCTTGGACAACAACGGTGGCTGTTCCCACATCTGCAACGACCTTAAGATCGGCTACGAATGCCTGTGTCCCGACGGCTTCCAGCTGGTGGCCCAGCGAAGATGCGAAGGTGATTCCCGGGTGGGACTGAGCCCTGGGCCTCCTCTGCACTTCCTGACATGGCGACTAAACCCCTCGTGCCTCAGTTTCCCCATCTGTTAAGTGGGCCTGAAAGCAGTTAGTAGGGCTTCATGAGATTCCACAGACATGGAAAACTATCATTGGCTGGCCAGAGGTTCTTGTCTCTGGGGATTAATAATTAAGAAATTTCGGCCGGGCGCGGTGGCTCAAGCCTGTAATCCCAGCACTTTGGGAGGCCGAGACGGGCGGATCACGAGGTCAGGAGATCGAGACCATCCTGGCTAACACGGTGAAACCCCGTCTCTACTAAAAAATACAAAAAACTAGCCAGGCGAGGTGGCGGGCGCCTGTAGTCCCAGCTACTCGGGAGGCTGAGGCAGGAGAATGGTCTAAACCCAGGAGGCGGAGCTTGCAGTGAGCTGAGATCTGGCCACTGTACCCCAGCCTGGGCGACAGAGCAAGACTCTGTCTCAAAAAAAAAAAAAAAAAAAGAAAAAAAAAAAAATTTCAGGCCGGGCGTGGTGGCTCACGCCTGTAATCCCAACACTTTGGGAGGCCGAGACGGGCGGATCACCTGAGGTCGGGAGTTCGATACCAGCCTTACCAACATGGAGAAACCCCGTCTCTACTAAAAATACAAAATTAGCTGGGCGTGGTGGCTCACGCCTGTAATCCCAGCTACTCGGGAGGCTGAGGCAGGAGAATCACTTGAACCTGGGAGGCGGAGGTTGCGGTGAGCTGAGATTGTGACATTGCACTCCAGCCTGGGCAACAAGAGTGAAACTCCGTCAAAAAAAAAAAAAAAAAAAAAGAGAAATTTCAGCTGATACAGCTTCACACTCTTGGTTGGGTTCCTGTGGTGAGTGGTGACGTCACATCATGGCTGGGGATGACACCTGGCTGTTTCCTTGATTACATCCTTTGAGAGGCCAGGCTGTCCCCTGGCTGCCTTCGAAGATATGGGTTTTGGCCTGGGTCCCATTGCTCCGTTTCTAGCCATTGGGGAGGAGTCCCCCCACCAAGCCTCTTTCTCTGCCTCCCAGATATCGATGAGTGTCAGGATCCCGACACCTGCAGCCAGCTCTGCGTGAACCTGGAGGGGAGCTACAAGTGCCAGTGTGAGGAAGGCTTCCAGCTGGACCCCCACACCAAGGCCTGCAAAGCTGTGGGTGAGCATGGGAAGGCGGCGGGTGGGGGCGGCCTTACCCCTTGCAGGCAGAAACGGTGAGGAGTTTCATCATCTGAACTTTGCACAGACTCATATCCCCTGGCCAGGAGGCTGTTTGCTCCCAAGGGCTCTGGCAGCAGAGTCCGCTGCCCTGTTAGGACTTGGGCTTGCCAGGGGCATGACTGCATAAAACCTAGTTTCTAGGAATATCCAGTTAACAAAACCCTCAGCCCTGCTGATGGAACAGGAACCGGCTTTCCTTTCAGGGACAACCTGGGGAGTGATTTCAAGGGGTTAAAGAAAAAATTAGCCAGGTGTGGTGCCGCACACCTGTGGTCCTGGCTACTCTGGAGGCTGAGGCAGGAGGATCGCTTGAGGCTACTCGGGAGGCTGAGGCGGGAGGATCGCTTGAGGCCAGGAGGATTGGTTCATCCTCCCATGTCGGCCTCCGGAGTAGCCAGGACCTCAGGTGCATGCCACCATGCCCAGCTAATTTTCATATTTTTAGTAAAGACAGGGTTTCACCATGTTGGCCATGCTAGTCTCAAATTCCTGAACCCAAGTGATCCTCCTGCCTTGGCTTCCCAAAGTGCTAGGATTACAGACACCACACCTGGCTATTATTGTTTTTTTTTTTTTTTTTTTTTTTGAGACGGAGTCTCGCTCTGCCGCCCAGGCTGGAGTGCAGTGGCCGGATCTCAGCTCACTGCAAGCTCCGCCTCCCGGGTTTACGCCATTCTCCTGCCTCAGCCTCCCCAGTAGCTGGGACTACAGGCGCCCGCCACCTCGCCCGGCTAGTTTTTTGTATTTTTTAGTAGAGACGGCATTTCACCATGTTAGCCAGGATGGTCTCGATCTCCCGACCTCGTGATCCGCCCGTCTCGGCCTCCCAAAGTGCTGGGATTACAGGCTTGAACCACCGCGCCCGGCCTATTATTGTTTTTTAGAGACAGGGTCTTGCTCTGTCTTCCAGCCTGTAGTGCAGTGCAGCCTCCATCATAGCTCACTGCAGCCTTGACCTCCTGGGTTCACACGATCCTGCTACCTCAGCCTCTGGAGTAGCTGGGACTACTGGCATGTGCCACCATACCTGGGTAATTTTTTTTTTTTTTTTTGGTTTTTTTTGAGACAGAGTCTCAGTCACCCAGGCTGGAATGTGGAATGTAGTGGCACGATCTTGGCTCACTGCAATCTCCACATCCCAGGTTCAAGCAATTCTCCTGCCTCACCCTTCCAAGTATCTGGGATTACAGGTTCCCATTACCAAATGTGGCTAGTTTTTGTACGTTTAGTAGAGACGGGGTTTCTTTTTTTTTTTTTTTTTTTTTGAGACGGAGTCTTTGCTCTGTCACCCAGGCTGGAGTGCAGTGGTGCGAACTCGGCTCACTACAACCTCCACCTCCTGGGTTTACGCCATTCTCCTGCCTCAGCCTCCCGAGTAGCTGGGACTACAGGCGCCCACCACCACGCCCGGCTAGTTTTTTGTACTTTTAGTAGAGACGGGGTTTCACCGTGTTAGCCAGGATGGTCTCGATCTCCTGACCTTGTGATCCGCCCATCTCGGCCTCCCAAAGTGCTGGGATTACAGGCGTGAGCCACCGCGCCCGGCCAGAGACGGGGTTTCACCACATTGGTCAGGCTGGTCTCAAACTCCTGACATAAAGTGATTCGCCCACCTCAGCCTCCCAAAGTGCTGGGATTACAGGCTTGAGCCACCGTGCCTGGCCAAAGTTTTTTTTTTTTTTTTTTTTGTGGCAATAAAGTCTCATTGTGTTACCCAGGCTAGCCTTACACTCCCAGAAAAAGTGATCCTCCTCCCTCAGCCTCCCAAAGTGCTGGGATTACAGGCGGGCTCCACTGTGCCTGTTCCCATCAGGAAGTTCTTTTCCACCCTGTTTTTCTGGGTGCCTCCTCTGGCTCAGCTGCACCCTGCAGGGTGACACGAGGGGACGGGGAGGCACTCTCGGTTCCATCGCCGGGTTTCCTCTGCCCCCCTGACCTTGCTCCCCGGGTCCCCAGGCTCCATCGCCTACCTCATCTTCACCAACCGGCACGAGGTCAGGAAGATGACGCTGGACCGGAGTGAGTACACCAGCCTCATCCCCAACCTGAGGAATGTGGTCGCTCTGGACACGGAGGTGGCCAGCAATAGAATCTATTGGTCCGACCTGTCCCAGAGAATGATCTACAGGTGAGCGTCGCCCCTGCCTGCAGCCTTGGCCCACAGATGAGATGAGGGCTCCCGGCCCTGACGCCCTCCTCTCCTCCTGCCTCAGCACCCAGCTTGACAGAGCCCACAGCGTCTCCTCCTACGACACCGTCATCAGCAGGGACCTCCAGGCCCCCGACGGGCTGGCTGTGGACTGGATCCACAGCAACATCTACTGGACCGACTCTGTCCTGGGCACTGTCTCCGTTGCGGATACCAAGGGTGTGAAGAGGAAAACGTTATTCAGAGAGAACGGCTCTAAGCCAAGGGCCATCGTGGTGGATCCTGTTCATGGGTGCGTATCTACGACGCTGAGTGGTGCATAGGGAAGGGAGGGAGCAGGAAGGGGCTTCAGGAACTGGTTAATGGGCTGGGCATCGTGGCTCAAAGTGCCTGTAATCCCAGCACTTTGGGAGGCTGAGGAGGGTGGATCATCTGAGGTCAAGAGTTCAAGACCAGCCTGACCAACGTGGTGAAACCTCATCTCTACTAAAAATACAAAAATTAGCCGGGTGTGGTGACGTGCACCTGTAATCCCAGCTGCTCGGGAGGCTGAGGTGGGAGAATCACTTGAACCCAGGAGGCGGAGGTTGCAGTGAGCCGAGACAGCCCTGCTGCACTCCAGCCTGGGTGACAGAGCGAGACTCCGTCTCAAACAAACAAACAAAAAAAGAACTGGTTAGTGGTTAGTGGTTAGTGGTTAGTGGCTAGGCCCCAGAATGGTATCTTCCAAGCCCGTGGCTGACTCAGCAGCTCCTGGGACAAGGCACTCTGACCTGTGTCCCCTGGCAGGAAGCATCGCCCCTGCCGCCTGCCTGGCGTACCCTGTACCTGTCAGGCGACATCTGCCACCTGAGCACGTGAGAGGTGGCACCTCAGTTTCAGTGAGGCGCTGACAAGCTGGGATGCACACCGTCCTCACAGCCACCATCAGGAGGTGAATGTTCGGTCTCGGGCAGAGATCACTGGAGAAGGCACACTCGGTGTCCGGCAGGGGAAAGCAGGGAAGAGAGCATCATTTAGATGGAACAGAACTTGCCTGTGGGGGAAGGTGGGCCCGCTAGGGCCAGCGTCCCTTTTTATTTTTATTTATTTATTTTTTTTTTTTGAGATGGAGTCTCGCTCTGTCGCCCAGGCTGGAGTGCAGTGGCCGGATCTCAGCTCACTGCAAGCTCCGCCTCCTGGGTTTACACCATTCTCCTGCCTCAGCCTCCCGAGTAGCTGGGACTACAGGCGCCCGCCACCTCGCCCGGCTAGTTTTTTTGTATTTTTTAGTAGAGACGGCATTTCACCAGGTTAGCCAGGCTGGTCTCGATCTCCTGATCTCGTGATCCGCCCGTCTCGGCCTCCCAAAGTGCTGGGATTACAGGCTTGAGCCGCCGCACCCGGCTTTTTTATTTTTTTTTGAGACAGAGTCTCGTTCTGTCACCCAGGCTGGAGTGCAGTGGTCCGACCTAGGCTCACTGCAAGCTCCGCCTCCCAAGTTCACGACATTCTCCTGCCTCAGCCTCCCGAGTAGCTGGGACTACAGGTGCCCGCCACCACTGGCTAATTTTTTGTATTTTTAGTAGAGACGGGGTTTCACTGTGTTAGCCAGGATGGTCTTGATCTCCTGACCTCATGATCCGCCCGCCTCAGCCTCCCAAAGTGTTGGGATTACAGGCGGGAGCCACTGCGCCTGGCCCCGTTTTTATTTTTTATTTTGTGAGGTGGAATCTTGCTCTGTCGCCCAGGCTAGATTGCAGTGACAAGATCTTGGCTCATTGCAGACTCCACCTCCCAGGTTCAAGTGATTCTCCTGCCTCAACCTCCCAACTAATTGGGATTAGAAGCATGCACCACCACACCCGGCTAATTTTTTGTATTTTCTTTTTCTTTTTTTTTTTTTTTTGAGATAGAGTCTCGCTGTGTCACCCAGGCTGGAGTGCAGTGGCTGGATCTCAGCTCACTGCAAGCTCCGCCTCCCGGGTTCACGCCATTCTCCTGCCTCAGCCTCCTGAGTAGCTGGGACTACAGGCGCCCGCCACCTCGCCCGGCTAGTTTTTTGTATTTTTTAGTAGAGATGGAGTTTCACTGTGTTAGCCAGGATGGTCTCAATCTCCTGTCCTCATGATCCTCCCGTCTCGGCCTCCCAAAGTGCTGGGATATTTTTTGTATTTTCAGTAGCGACTGGGTTTCACCATGTTGGCTAGGCTGGTCTTGAATGCCTAGCCTCAAGTAATCCGCCCACCTCAGCCTCCCAAAGAGCGGAGATTACAGGTGTGAGCCACTGTGCCCAACCCAACCCTGGATCTCTTTTAAACAAGACAATGCTCACTGTTGCCACAGAACAATGGGTGGGGTACGTGTGGCCCAGTGTGTTTGGCCACATAACTGCCAGGCCAGCGGGAAAGAGACTCCAGACTGTCTCCACTCAGATACAAATGTTGTGTGTGTTGTGTGTGTGTGTGTTCTGGTCTCATGTTTGTTTTTATCGTTTGTTTTGAGACAGGGTGTCGCTCTGTCACTGAGGCTGGAGCGCAGTGGCGCAGTCAGAGCTCACTGCAGCCTCAAACTCTTGGGATCGATCGATTCTCCCACTTCAGCCTCCCACGTAGCTGGAACCACAGGTGCACATCACTGCGCCCAGCTGAATTATTTTATTTTTAGTAGAGATGAGGTCTCACTATGTTGTCCAGGCTGGTCTTGACCTCTTAGCCTCAAGCAATCCTCCTGCCTTGGCCTCCCAAAGTGTTAGGATTACAGGCGCGAGTCATTGTGCGTGGCTTGTGTTCTTGTGTTTCTTCCTTTCTTTTTCTTTCGAGGTAGCGTCTCAGTCTGCCACCCAGGCTGGAGTGCAGTGGTGTGATCATAGCTCACTGTAGCCTCAGCTTCCTGGGCTCAAGCAATCCTCTGATTTCAGTCTCCTGGGCCTGGCCAGCATGGTGAAACCCCATCTCTACTAAAAATACAAAAATGTAGCCAGGTGTAGGGGCGTGCGCCTGAAATCCCAGCTATGCGGGAGGCTGAGGCAGGAGAATCGCTTGAACCTGGAAGGTGGAGGTCGCAGCGAGCCGAGATCATGCCACAGAACTCCAGCTTGGGCGACAGAGACAGACTCTGTTTCAAAAACACCCCAAACAAACCATATTTGGAGTTTGGGGTTCCCAGCAGGGCTATTTCCCAAGCCTGAGCCTGGCTGTTTCTGCCAGAATTCGTTGCACGTGTTGGCTGGGATCCTCCCCCACCCTCCAGCCTCACAGCTATTCTCTGTCCTCCCACCAGCTTCATGTACTGGACTGACTGGGGAACTCCCGCCAAGATCAAGAAAGGGGGCCTGAATGGTGTGGACATCTACTCGCTGGTGACTGAAAACATTGAGTGGCCCAATGGCATCACGCTAGGTATGTTCGCAGGACGGCTGTCCCAGCCAGGGCCGGGCACAGGCTAAAGGACGGACGGGGGTTGCCAGGTGGCTCTGGGACAAGCCCAAGCTGCTCCCTGAAGATGTCCCTCTTTCTTTTCTTTGTTTTTTCTTTTTTTTGAGATGAGGTCTTGGTCTGTCACCCAGGCTGGAGTGCAGGGGCGCAATCGTAGCTCACTGCAGCCTCCACCTCTCAGACTCAAGTGATCCTCCTGCCTCACCCTCCTGAGTAGCTGAGACTACAGACACGTGCCACCACACAGACTAATTGTATTTTATTTTGGGGAAGAGACACAGTCTTGTTATGTTGGCCTGGCTGGTCTCAAACTCCAGGGTGCAAGGGTCCCTGCCACCTCCGTCTTCCAAACTGCTAAGATGACAGGCGTGGGCCGCCGTACCCAGCCTCCCTGAGGTTTTTCTGACCTGCAGCTCCCCTACCTGCCTGTTGGAGAGGGCGTCACAGGGGAGAGGTTCAGGCTCACACATGGTTGGAGCTGCCTCTCCAGGTACCTCTGCCGGGTCCCTGGGGGGTTCTTCCTGCCCGGATCAGCGTGGCCAGGCCCGCAGGCCCCTCTGGGACTGGCATCGGCACGTGACCTCTCCTTATCCACTTGTGTGTTCTAGATTTCCCCAGTGGCCGCCTCTACTGGGTTGACTCTAAACTTCACTCCATCTCAAGCATCGACGTCAACGGGGGCAACCGGAAGACCGTCTTGGAGGACGAAGAGAGGCTGGCCCACCCCTTCTCCTTGGCCATCTTTGAGGTGCGGCTTACGTACGAGATGCAAGAACTTAGATGGCAGATAGACACAGACTGTGTAGATCACTCAAGCCAAGACGAATGCGGAAAACTGGTCATGACTAGGAGGAGGTCTTAGACCTGAGTTATTTCTATTTTCTTTTTTTTTTTTTTGAGACGGAGTTTCGCTCTTGTTGCCCAGGCTGGAATGCAATGGTGTGATCTCGGCTCACCGCAACCTCCACCTCCCAGGTTCAAGCAATTCTCCTGTCTCAGGCTCCCCAATAGTTGGGATTATAGGCATGGACCACCATGCCCGGCTAATTTTGTATTTTTAGTAGAGACAGGGTTTCTCCATGTTGGCCAGGCTGGTCTCGAACTCCCGACCTCAGGTGATCCACCTGCCTCTGCCTCCCAAAGTGCTGGCTGGGATTACAGGCGTGAGCCACCGCGCCTGGTGCTTTGTATTCTTTTTACTGAGAGCAGTGAAAGGCAGTGATCCTCGGTCACATGTGATCTTGGCTCTCAGGGCACATTTGGCGATTTCTAGAGATTTTTTGGTTGTCACAAGTTGATGGGGAAGACTGTTGGCATGTAGTGGGTAGAGGCCAGTGACGTTGCTGAACGCCCAGAACAGAGAAGTAGCAGGCCCTAGATACAGCCACGATGGGGAAACCTGCTCTAAGGAAATGGCATTATTTTATAACCCCACGTTCCTGGCAGCATGATTACCCAGAGCCAAAAGTGGAGTCCCCCCAGGTCTGTTTGTCCATTTGCATTTTAGTAAAGGAATAGCTGAGGCCGGGTAATTTATAAAGAAAAGAGGTTTAAACTGGGCACGGCAACCTACGCCTATAATCCCAGAACTTTGGGAGGCTGAGGCAGGAGGATCACTTGAGTCCCGGAGTGCGAGACCAGCCTGGCCAACATGACGAAACCCTGTCTCTACAAAAAATACAAAAAGTAGCCAGGTGTGGTGGCAGGCACCTGTAATCCCGGGTTCTCCAGAGACCGAGCCATGAGAATTGCTTGATCCCAGGAGTTGGAAGCTGCAGTGAGCCAAGATCATGCCACTGCACTTCAGCCTGGGCGACAGAGTGGGACTCTTGTCTCAAAAAAAAAAAAAGAAAAGAAAAGAAAAGAAGTTCTGGAAATGGGTGGTGGTGATGGTGATACTTGCACAACAGTGTGAATCTGCTTAAGGCCATTGAACTGTGCACTTACAAATAGCTGAGATGGTACATTTTATGTTATGTATATTTTTACCACAATTAAAAACTAGTTGTGGGCCAGGCATGGTGGCTCATGCCTATAATCCCACCTCTTTGGGAGGTTGAGGGAGGCGGATCATGAGGTCAGGAGTTCGAGACCAGCCAGGCCAACATGGTGAAACCCCATCTCTACTAAAAATACAAAAAATAGCCAGGTGTGGTGGCTCACGCCTGTAGTCCCAGCTACTCGGGAGGCTGAGGCAGGACAGCCGCTTGAACCTGGGAGGCTAAGATTGCAGTGAGCCGAAATTGTGCCACTGCACTCTAGCCTGGGTGACAGAGCAAGACTTAGTCTCAAAAAAAAAAAAAAAAAAAAGGCTAGCTGTGGGTGAGGCATGGTGGCTCACGCTTGTAATCCCAGCACTTTGGGAGACCGAGGCAGGTGGATAGCCTGAGGTCAGGAGTTTGAATCCAGCCTGGCCAACATGGTGAAATCCCGTCTCTACTAAAAATACAAAAAATTAGCCAGGTGTGGTGGCGTGTGCTTGTAATCCCAGCTACTCGGGAGGCTGAAGCAGGAGAATCGTTTGAACCCGGGAGGTGGAGGTTGCAGTGAGCCGAGACTGGGCCACTGTACTCCAGCCTAGGCAACAAGAGTAAAATTCTGTCTCAAAAAACAAACAAGCAAACAAGTTGTGGAGAGGGGGTGGCCTGTATCTCATCCCAGTGTTTAATGGGATTTGTCATCTTCCTTGCTGCCTGTTTAGGACAAAGTATTTTGGACAGATATCATCAACGAAGCCATTTTCAGTGCCAACCGCCTCACAGGTTCTGATATCAATTTGTTGGCCGAAAACCTACTGTCCCCAGAGGATATGGTCCTCTTCCACAACCTCACCCAGCCAAGAGGTAAGGGTGGGTCAGCCCCCCCCCCCCCCTTGAAACCTCCTTGTGGAAACTCTGGAATGTTCTGGAAGTTTCTGGAATCTTCTAGTCTATCTGATGATCTGGTTCCTGCCCTGACTCCACTTCTTCTGCCCCAGGAGTGAACTGGTGTGAAAGGACCACGCTGAGCAATGGCGGCTGCCAGTATCTGTGCCTACCTGCCCCACAGATCAACCCCCAGTCGCCCAAGTTTACCTGCACCTGCCCGGACGGCATGCTGCTGGCCAAGGACATGAGGAGCTGCCTCACAGGTGCGGCACACGCCTTGTTTCTGTGTCCTGTGTCCTCCAACTGCCCCTCCTGAGACTCTCTGCTTATCTGTCAAATGGGTACCTCTAAGTCATTGTGAGAACTCGTGAGTCGGGAAAACCATACTTTTCTTTCCTTGGATGGACACATCAGCACTGGGCTGGACATATACCCAGTTCCCCTTTGATACCTGGTTTCCTCTTTCCCGGACCCGTGAAGAGGTGATATGATTTCTGACAAGGGCCCTGAGGGAGGAAATGGTCCCCTTTGTTGACTTTTATTTCTCTTTTTTGAGATTTGCTCTGTCACCCAGGCTGGAGTGCAGTGGTGCCATCTTGGCTCACTGCTGCCTCTCCTATTGGGTTCAAGCAATTCTCATGCCTCAGCCTCCCAAGTAGCTGGGATTACAGGCATGCACCGCCACGCCTGGCTAATTTTTGTATTTTTAGTACAGACAGGGTTTCTCCACGGTGGTCAGGCTGGTGTCGAACTCCTGACCTCATGTGATCCACTCACCTCTGCCTCTTGAAGTGCTAGGATTACAGGCATGAACCACCGTGCCAGGCCCCCTTTGTGGACTTTTCTCATCCTCTGAGAAAGTCTCAATTGAGGCCAACACCTCCCTCAAGCAAATTGAATCTCCCTTTTGTTTTTTTTTTTTTTTGAGACGGAGTCTAGCTCTGTCGCCCGGGCTGGAGTGTAGTGGCCGGATCTCAGCTCACTGCAATCTCCGCCTCCCGGGTTCACGCCATTCTCCTGCCTCAGCCTCCCGAGTAGCTGGGACTACAGGCGCCCACCACCTCGCCCGGCTAGTTTTTTGTATTTTTTAGTAGAGATGGGGTTTCACCATGTTAGCCAGGATGGTCTCGATCTCCTGACCTCGTGATCCGCCCGTCTCGGCCTCCCAAAGTGCTGGGATTACAGGCTTGAGCCACCGTGCCCGGCCCTGAAATCTCCCTTTTGAATAACAAATAACAATATGACCCAGACGTGGCGGCTCACACCTGTGGTTCCAGCTACTCGGGAGGCTGAGGTGTAAGAATTGCTTGAGCCCAGGTGGTGGAAGCTACACAGAGCTATATCACACCACTTCACTCCAGCCTGGGGGACAAAGTGAAACCCTATCTGTAAAAAAAAAAAGAAAAAAGAAAAAGAAACAATATGATCACAAAGTAGATATTCATGGTGTTTATTTTCAATACTCTTTTTTCTGTTTTTTTTTGAGATGGAGTCTTGCTCTGTCACCCAGGCTGGAGTGCAGTGGCACGATCTTGGCTCATGGCAACCTCTGCCTCCTGGGTTCAAGCGATTCTCCTGCCTCAGCCTCCCCAGTAGCTGGTACTACAGGCACGTCCCACGATGCCCGGCTAATTTTTTGTAGTTTTTAGTAGAGATGAGGTTTCACTATGCTAGCCAGGATGGTCTTGATCTCCTGACCTCGTGATCTGCCCACCTCGGGTTCCCATATTGCTGGGATTAGGGGCGTGAGCACTTTTTTTGAGGCGGAGTTTCTCTCTTGTTACCGAGGCTGGAGTGCAATGGCGTGATCTCAGCTCACTGCAACCTCTGCCTCCTGGGTTCAAGCGATTCTCCTTCCTCAGCCTCTCGAGTAGCTGGGATTAGAGGCATGTGCCACCATGCCTGGCTAATTTTCTATTTTTAGTAGAGATGGGGTTTCTCCATGTTGGCCAAGATGGTCTTGAACTCCTGACCTCAGGTGATCCACCTGCCTCGGCCTCCCAAAGTGCTGGAATTACAGGTGTGAGCCACCGTGCCTGGCCTCATTTTGGACTTTTTAATTTAATTTAATTTAATTAATTTATTTATTTATTTGAGACAGAGTCTCACTCTGTCGCCCAGTCTGGAGTGCAGTGGCCGGATCTCAGCTCGCTGCAAGCTCTGCCTCCCAGGTTTACGCCATTCTCCTGCCTCAGCCTCCCGAGTAGCTGGGACTACAGGCTCCCGCCACCTCCCCTGGCTAGTTTTTTTGTATTTTTTAGTAGAGACCAGGTTTCACCGTGTGAGCCAGGATGGTCTCGATCTCCTGACCTCGTGATCCGCCCGTCTCGGCCTCCTAAAGTGCTGGGATTATAGGCTTGAGCCACCACGCCCGGCCTTTATTTTTTTATTTTTTGGTTTCTTTTTTTTTGATACAGGGTCTCACTCTGACGTCCAGGCTGGAGTGCAGTGATGGGATCATAGCTCGCTGCGGCCTCTACCTTCTGGGCTCAAGCGATCCTTCCACTTCAACCTCCTGAGTAGCTGGGAGTACAGGCGTGCACCACCACACCTGGCTAATTTTTTGTTGTTGTTCTATGTAGAGATGAGATTTTGCCATGTTGACCAGGCTGGTCTTAAACTCCTGGACTCAAGAGATCCTCCTGCCTTGGCCTCCCAAGGTCATTTTAGACTTCTCCTCATTAGGCGCACACTTATTAGAGGGGCTTGCAGGCATGTGGCACTCAGAAGACGTTTATTTATTCTTTCAGAGGCTGAGGCTGCAGTGGCCACCCAGGAGACCTCCACCGTCAGGCTAATGGTCAGCTCCAAAGCCGTAGCGACACAGCACACAACCACCCGGCCTGTTCCCAACACCTCCCAGCTGCCTGGGGCCACCCCTGGGCTCACCACGGCGGAGACAGTGACGATGTCTCACCAAGGTAAAGGCTGGGCCTTCCCTGGGCCCCCCTTCCCCAGGAGGTGGGCCCCTTCAGTGGCCACGAACATTTTGGTCACGAGATGGAGTCAAGGTGGCGTCCTCACTCCCTTGCTGACTTTCTCTCACTTGGGCCATGTGTCTCTGGGCCCTCAGTTTCCCTATCTGTAAAGTGGGCCTAATACCAGTTCTTGCCCGCTTTGTAAGGATTAAATGGGCCAAATCATATGAGGGGCCGGGTCCTTCAGGCTCCTGGTTCCCAAAGTCAGCCACACACAGTCTGGGTCCTGAAATTTTATCAAGGCACATTCGCTGCCTCACCTTCATGCATCCGCCCAGAAAGGCCAGGACTCAGGCAAGGAGAGGGAGGGATTCCTCAGTACACAGCTTTTCGCAGAGGCTCCAAAAGGCTAAGGAATCCAGTACATTTTAACACAATTTTACAATTTTTTTTTTTTTGAGATGGAGTTTTGCTCTTGTTGCCCAGGCTGGAGTGCAGTGGCGCGATCTCGGCTCACCATAACCTCTGGCTCCTGGGTTCAAGCGATTCTCCTGTCTCAGCCTCCGGAGTAGCTGGGATTACAGGCATGCGCCACCACGCCTGGCTAATTTTGTGTTTTTAGTACAGACAGGGTTTCTCTATGTTGGTCAGGCTGGTCGTGAACTCCCAACCTCAGGTGATCCGCCCACCTGAGCCTCCCAAACTGCTGGGATTATAGGCATGAGTCACCACGCCTGGCCTTTTTTTGTTTTGTTTTGTTTTGTTTTTTGAGACAGAGTCTCACTCTCACCCATGCTGTAGTGCAGTGACGCGGTCTCGGCTCATTGTAACCTCCGCTTCCCAGGTTCAAGCGATTCTTCTGCCTCCGTCTCCCAAGTAGAATAGCTGGGATTACAGGCACCGCCGCCACGCCCGGCTAATTTTTGCATTTTTAGTAGAGATGGGGTTTCACAATGTTGGCCAGGCTGGTCTCAAACTTCTGACCTCAAGTCATCTGCCCGCCTCGGCCCCCGCCAAGTGCTGAGATTATAGGCGTGAGCCACCACACCGGGCCTACAATTTATTTTTTGGTGACTCATACCTGTAATCCCAGCACTTCGGGCGGCCAAGGTGGGAGAATGGCTTGAGCCCAGGAGTTCAAGTCCAGCCTGGGCAACACAGCAAGACCCTATCTCTACTACAAAATAAGTAACAAAGAAGCTAATTTTTTTCTTTTAAAACCCAACTATTCAACATGGTAATGCAATATATTTTTTAAAATTCTTTTTTTTGAAACGGAGCCTCTCACTGTTGCCCGGGCTGGAGTACAGTGTCGCCATCTCAACTCACTGCACCCTCTGCCTCCCAGGTCCAAGTGATTCTCCTGCCTTAGCCTCCCGAGTAGCTGGGATTACAGGTGCCCACCACCATGCCCAGCTAATATTTTTGTATTTTTAGTAGAGATGGTTTCACAATGTAGGGCAGGCTGGTCTTGAACTCCTGACCTTGTGATCCACCCGCCTTGGCCTCCCAAAGTGCTGGGATTACAGGCATGAGCCACGGTGCCTGGCCAAAACTTTTTTATTTTTATTTTTTTGGGACACGGTCTCACTATGTACCCCAGACTGGAGTGATAGAGCACTGTCACGGCTCACTGCAGCCTCAACCTCCCAGGGACCAGGTGATCTTCCCGCTTCAGTCTCCCAGGTAGCTGGGACTACAGGCATGAGCCACCACACCCAGCTAATTTTTGAATTTTTTTGTAGAGACGGGGTTTCGCCTTGTGGCCCAGGCTGGTCTCCAACTCCCGGGCTCAAGCGATCTGCCCACCTTGGCCTCCCAAAGTGCTGAGATTAATGCAATTTAAACAAAATTTTGGCCAGGCATGGTGGCTCACGCCTGTATTCCCAACACTTTGGGAGGAAAAGGCGGGCAGATCACTTGAGGTCAGGAGTTCGAGACTAACCTGGCCAACATGGTGAAACCCCCCAGTCTACTAAAAAAACACAAAAGTTACCTGGGCATAGTGGTGGGCGCCTGTAATCCCAACTCCTTGGGAGGCTGAGGGTAGAGAATTGCTTGAACTTGGGAGACAGTGAGCCAAGGTCATGCCACTGGACTCCAGCCTGGGTGACAGAGCAAAACTCTGTCTCCAAAAACATTTTTTTTTTTTTTTTTTCCAAATCATCACAGTATAGCCAAGGCCTGGCCACTTACTTCTGTAAATAAAGTTTTATTGGAGCCAGTGGTCCAGTGAGGCCGAATCCTGCAGGTGTAAGATCATAGCCTGTCCTTGAAAATGTTGATATTTTGTTCATTGGGGGATTTTTTCATTAATTTAAATTTTTAAAACTAACACATTAAAGGCCAGTGTGGAGGTGCATGCCTGCAGTCCTAGCTACACTCACAGGCTGAGGCAGGAGACTCGCTTGAGCCCAAGAGTTGAAGTCCAGCCTGGGCAACATAGTAAGACTCCCATCTCTAAAAATAAAAATAATGCATTAGAATATTATTGGATTCCTGGGCAGGGCACAGGGGCTTATGCGTGTAATACCAGCACTTTGGGAGGCTGAGGCAGGCGGATCACATGAGGTCAGAAGTTTGAGACCAGCCTGGCCAACATGGTGAAACCCTGTCTCTACTAAAACACAAAAATTAGCCAGGCGTGGTGGCACACACCTGTAATCCCAGCTACTCGGGAGGCTGAAGCATGAAAATCACTTGAATCCAGGAGGCAGAGGTTGCAGTGAGCTGAGATTGTGCCATTGCACTCCAATCCTGGGGGACAAGAGTGATACTCCATCCCCACCCCCCCCCAAAAAAAAGGAATATTATCGGATTCCTAAGCTTTTTGGCTCCTCCTTTAGTTTGGGGACTGGGGTGAGGGTCTGGCTGTCTTCGTCCTATAAGACCTGGCCTCACTGTCCTCCCTGGATGTGATGAGACCCAGGTATGGGTCAGGACGTCATTCATTTGTCCACCAGAGGGCGCCCAACCTGCTTTGCGCTGCTGGGATATGGTGCTCCTAGACTTCTAGCAAACAAAAAAAAATGGCACATCAGCAAATTTCAGACCATTCTTTTTTTTTTTTTCCCCCAGAGTAGCTGAAACCTTTGTTCAGTTACAAGCAGGATAAAATGGAAACTGCCTGGGAGAGGCCAGGAAACCTTCTTTCTTTGGGGAGGTGGGGCACTGCTAGAATTCCAGACCTCCTCAAATTTGGCAAAGAAGCCATTCATTCGTTCGTTCGTTCGTTCGTTCGTTCGTTCGTTCGTTCGTTCATTCATTTGTGTAGAGAGGAGGGAGTTCTGGCTATGTTGCCCAGACTGGTCTCAAATTCCTGGCCTCAGGTGATTCTCCTGTCGTGGTCTCCTAATGTGCTGCGATTACAGGCGTGAGTCACCGTGCCTAGCTCTAGTGGACTTGAAATGTTGACTTGCCCGGGGCCTTTATGTTGAATGGCCCAGGTCTACTTGCATGGTTCTGTACCGAGGTTATCCCCATCCCATAATTCGTGGGACAGTTAATGCAGGACAATCAGCCTCTGTGCCATTCAACCTCAGGACTGAGCATGCTGGGCACTGTGGGGTCCGAAGGTGGCTCCCCTGTCCCCTTCAAAATACACTCATTGTTTTTCTTTTCTTTTTCTTTTTTTTTTCTTTTTGAGATGTAGTCTTGCTCTATTGCCCAGGCTGGAGTGCAGTGGCACGATCTCGGCTCACCGCAACCTCTGCCTCCTGGGTTCAAGTGATTCTCCTGCCTCAGCCTCCTGAGTAGGTGGGATTACAGGTGCCCGCCACCACGCCTGGCTAATTTTTGTATTTTTAGTAGAGACAGGGTTTCACCGTGTTGGCCAGGCTGGTCTTGAACTCCTGACCTCAGGCAATTTGCCCACCTCAGCCCCCCAAAGTGCTCGGATTACAGGTTTGAGCCACTAGGCCTGGCTTTTTTTTTTTTTGAGAGGGAGTCTTGCTCTGTTGCCGAGGTTGAAGTGCAATGATGCGATCTTGGCTCACTGCAACTCCATCTCCCGGGTTCAAGTGATTCTCCTTCCTCAGCCTCCCAAGTAGCTGGAATTACAGGTGCCCGCCACCACGCCCACCTAATTTTGTATTTTTAGTAGAGACAGGGTTTCACTATGTTGATCAGGCTGGTCTTGAACTCCTGACCTTAGGTGATCCACCCGCCTCAGCCTCCCAAAGTGCTGTGATTACAGGTGCGAGCCACCACGCCCAGACCAAAATATGCTCATTTTAATAAAATGCAGAGATAAGTTGACGAAAATTTCACCCACGACCTTGTCAACCTCCTGGAATGAAAGCCTCTGCGACCCTGCCCTAAAGACTCATGAACGTGAGGCTCAAGAACCTTCTTAGGCTGGGCTCGGTGCCTCATGCCTGTAATCCCCACACTTTGGAAGGCTGAGACAGGAGGATCACTTGAGTTCAAGACCAGCCTGGGCAACATAGCCAGACCCCTATTTCTATCCTCCCAAAAAAAAAGCCTTCTTAAACTGGAATTGAGTCCCACAACTTTGGTAACTCACAAATAAGCCCGTGTGGCGTCTTGCAGACTCGGGAAATTCTCCAAGTGCCCAGGGAGACGTGCTGGGCACTTTCCTGGCCGTGACTGCCGTCCTCTGCCTGCTCCATTTCTTGGTGGTCTTCCTTTAGACCTGGGCCTCACTCTTGCTTCTCTCCTGCAGCTCTGGGCGACGTTGCTGGCAGAGGAAATGAGAAGAAACCCAAGAGCGTGGGGGCTCTGTCCATCGTCCTCCCCACTGGTAAGTGCGGGCCAGTCCCCCAGCATCCCCCGGGTCACAGCCTCCTGCAATGTGACCTTGTGCCTGGCCGGTTGGGCCTGTTCACCTTTTCTCCCGGGCCGGGTACAGCCCCACTGAGTGTCCCTTATCACCCCGACAGCCTCTCCCGGCTTCGGGCTGACAGTGACAAGATCAGACAGCTAAGGGGTCAGATGGAGGACGTGGAGCTGGGTCCTGTGCTGCGGACATGGCCTCACCGAGACTTGAGTGCCTTCTGGGGAACTGGTTCTCTTGCAGGGGACTGTGTGGAGAGGCGCACTCTCGCTGCCTCACTCATGCTCATCCTAACTCACATCACATTTCTTTTTTCCTTTTTCCTTAAATTTTAAGAAAAAAGAAATTTAATTTGTTTTAGAGACAGAGTCTTGCTCTGTCACCCAGGCTAGAGTGCAGGGGCGCGATCATGCCTTGCTGTAGCCTCAATGTCTAGGCTCAAGTGATCCTCCCACCTCGGCCTCCCGAGTAGCTGGTACAAGCCACTGTACCCCGGTTCCTATTTCTTAAAAAGTCACAGCCTTGTGTGTGGCTAATCCTGGACAGAAATATGGAAGAAGTCAGCTACTTCTGGGGTGTGGCTCACCCAGTGGGCTTCAGGTTAGATATTCCTTATACTTACGAGGCTGGGCGTCGTGGCTCATGCCTGTAATCCGAGCACTTTGGGAGGCTGAGATGGGTGGATCGCTTGGGCTTAGGGCTTCGAGACCAACCTGGGCAACATGGCGAAACCCTGTTTCTACAAAAGATACAAAAATTAGCTGGGCAGGTGACACTTGCCTGTGGTCCCAGCTACTTGAGGGGCTGAGTGAGGCAGGAGGATTGCTTGAACCTGGGAGGTCAAGGTTGCAATGAACTGAGACTGCGCCACTGTACTCCAGCCTGGTAACAGAGCAAGACTCCGTCTCAAAATAAATAAATAAATAAAATTCTTATGGATAGATTTGCCTATTTTCTGTTTGTTTTTTTTTTCTTTTTTCTTTTTTTTTTTTTTTGAGATGGAGTCTTGCCCTGTCACCCAGGTTGGAGTGCAGTGACACGATCTTGGCTCACTGCAACCTCCACCTCCCGGGTTCAAGCGATTCTCCTGCCTCAGCCTCCCGAGTAGCTGGGACCATAGGCGCCCACCCCCACGCCCGGCTAATTTTTGTAGTTTTTAGTAGAGATGGGGTTTCACTATGTTGGCCAGGCTGATCTTGAACTCCTGACCTCATGATCCACCCGCCTCAGCCTCCCAAGGTGCTGGGATTATAGGCGTGAGCCACCACGCCTGGCCTGTTTATTTTTTGTTTTTTTGAGATGGAGTCTCGCTTTGTTGCCCAGGCTGGAGTGCAGTTGCTCAACCTCAGCTCACTGCAACCTCCGCCTCTTGGGTTCAAGCAGTTCTCCTGCCTCAGCCTCCCGAGTAGCTGGGATTACAGGCACGCACCGCCATACCTGGCTGGTTTTTGTAATTTTAGTAGAGATGGGGTTTCACCTCATTGGCCAGGCTGGTCTCAACGCAAAAAAAGAAAAAAAAAAAAAAAAGCCGGATATGGTGGTGCATGTCTATAGTCCCAGCTATTCAGAAAGCTGAGTTGGGAGGATCGCTGGAGGCCAGGAGGTTGAGGCTGCAGTGATCTATGATGATGCCACTGCACTCCAGCCTGGGGCACAGAGCAAGACACTGTCTCTTTTTTTTTTTTTTTGACGGAGTCTTGCTCCGTCACCAGACTGGAATGCAGTGGTGCAATCTCAGCTTACTGCAACCTCCGCCTCCCGGGTTCAAGCAATTCTCCTGCCTCAGTCTCCCGAATAGCTGGGACTACAGGTACCCGCCACCACGCCCAGCTAATTTTTGTCTTTTTAGTAGAGACGGGGTTTCACCATGTTGGCCAGGCTGGTCTCGAACTCCTGACCTCATGATCTGCCCGCCTCGGCCTCCCAAAGTGCTGGGATTACAGGCGTGAGCCACTGTGCCCAGCCCTCAAGACTCTCTCTAGACAAACATAAAAGACCAGGAGTCCAGGTTATGGTATGATGCCCGTGTTTTCGCTCCAGCCATGGAGCTGGGTCTCTTGTCTTGAGCGGAGCTGTGTGACAGATTGTGCCTCTCCCTACAGTGCTCCTCGTCTTCCTCTGCTTGGGGGCCTTCCTCCTCTGGAAGAACTGGCGGCTGAAGAGCATCAACAGCATCAACTTTGACAACCCTGTCTATCAGAAGACCACAGAGGATGAGGTCCACATTTGCCGCAACCAGGACGGCTACAGCTACCCCTCGGTGAGTGACCCCCTCTAGAAGGCCAGAGGATTCCCCAGCCCTCCACATCGAGGACGGCCTTAGGTGAATGCTTCTGTGTGCTTGTTCAGAATGTCAGCGGACAACGGCCTCGCTGATGTAGAGGAACGCTGGATCAGCGCAGAGTTCCATCAGATGGTGACGGGGCAAAAAAAGTCAAAAGGAGTTCAGGGGCCGGGCGTGGCGGCTCACGCCTGTAATCCCAGCACTTTGGGAGGCCAAGGTGGCGGATCACCTGAGGTCAGGAGTTCAAGATCAGCATGCCCAGCATAAGGAAACCCCGTCTCTACTAAAAATACAAAAAATTAGCTGGGCGTGGTAGCAGGCACCTGTAATCCCAGCCACTTGGGAAGCTGAGATAGAAAAATCGCTTGAACCCGGGAGGCGGAGGTTGCAGTGAGCCGAGATCGCACCACTGCACTGCAGCCCGGGTGGCAAGAGCAAAACTCCATTTCAAAAAGAGTTCAGAGGCCGGACACGGTGGTTCATACATGTGATCCCAGAACTTGGGGAGGCTGAGCAGGTGAATCACCTGAGCTCAGAGTTCATGACCAGCCTGGGCAGCATAGCAAGACCCCATCTCTGCAAAAAAATAAAAATTTAGCCTAGACAAGCACCTATAGTTACAGCTACTAGGGAGGCTAAAGCAGGAGGTCAAGACTGCAGTGAGTCGTGATTGCACCACTGCACTCCAGCCTGGGTGACAGAGCAAGACTTTGTCTCTTAAAAAAACAAAACAAAACTCAAAGAAGGGTTTCCAGAGGGCTGGGAGGCAGGAAGGGAGAGAAGGTGTTTTTTGTGTGTGTTGTTGTTGTTGTTTTGAGACAGGGTCTTGCATTGTCACCCAGGCTGGAGTGCAGTGTTGCGATCTTGGCTCACTGCAACTTCTGCCTCCTGGGTTCAAGCAATTCTCATGCCTCAGCCTCAGCCTCCTGAGTAGCTGGGATTACAACACTATGCCCGGGTAATTTCTGTATTTTTAGTAGAAATGAGGTTTTGCCATGTTGCCCAGACTGGTCTCGAACTCCTGACCTCAAGTGATCCACCCGCCTTGGCCTCCCCACGTGCTGGGATTGCAGGCGTGAGCTACCATGCCCGCCTTGATCTTCAGACAAGGGGTTTAGGGTAGGTAGGCTTCTCTGAGCCAGAGGAACAGCCTGTGCGAAGGCCCTGAGGCTGGACCGTGCCTGTTGGGTTTGAGGCCGTTGTAGCTGGAGCAAAGAGGGGTAAAAAGGCAGGAGACGACCAGGCTGGTTGTGCAGAGCCTTGTGGGCCACCGGGGGGGAGGACTTTGGCTTTTGCCCGAGAGCGGTGGGAAGTGACTGAATCGTGTACTCACCGTCTCCCTCTGGCGGCTCCTGGGGGAACATGCTGAGGGATCAGGATGTGGGAGGCTGCCGAGCCCAGGAGGTGAGAAGTAGGTGGCCTCCGGCCGAGTTTCCTGAATGCTGGACTGATCGTTTCCGCTGTTTACCATTTGTTGGCAGAGACAGATGGTCAGTCTGGAGGATGACGTGGCGTGAACATCTGCCTGGAGTCCCTGGAGTCCGTCCCTGCCCAGAACGCTTCCTGAGACCTCGCCGGCCTCGTTTTAGTCAAAGACAGAGAAGACCAAAGCATTGCCTGCCAGAGCTTTGTTTTATATATTTATTCATCTGGGAGGCAGAACAGGCTTCGGACAGTGTCCATGCAGTGGCTTGGGTTGGGATTTTTGCTTTCTTTACTTGTGAAGGAGGAGAGAAACAGGCCCAGGGGCACCAGGATGACATGTCCATTTGGAAGTTTTGAGTTTCTCTCCACTGTGACACAATCTTCAAACGTGAAAGATGAAAGGGCAGGGGATGTCAGGTCCAGAGAAGCAAGTGGCTTTCAACACACGACAGCAGATGTCACCAACGGGACCCCTGGCCCTGCCTCGTCCACCAGTCTCTAAGCCGAACCCTTAAACTCAGGAGTCAACGTGTTTACCTCTTCTACGCAAGCCTTGCTCAACAGCCAAGTTAGCCTTTGCCCTGTCACCCCCGAATCAGGACCCACCCGGTGTCTTTCAAGCTGGGCTTGTACCTTCCTCAAACCAGGAAAGGGATTCATGGCGTCGGAACTGATCTGGCTGAATCCGTGGTGGCACTGAGACCAAACTCATTCACCAAATGATGCCACTTCCCAGAGGGAGAGCCTGAGTCTCTGGTCACCCTTAATATTTATTAAGTGCCTGAGACACCCGGTTACCTTGGCCATGAGGACACGTGGCCTGCACCCAGGTGTGGCTGTCAGGACGCCAGCCTGGTGCCCGTCCTCCCCACCCCTACCCACTTCCATTCCTGTGGTCTCCTTGCACTTTCTCAGTTCAGAGTTGTACATTGTGTAAATTCAGCATCTGTGTTGTTTTGCACTGTTTTCTGTCGTGTGTGTTGGGATGGGATCCCAGGCCAGGGAAAGCCCGTGTCAATGAATGCCAGAGACAGAGAGGGGCAGGTTGACCGGGATTTCAAAGCCGTGATGGTGAATATTGAGAACTGCCATTGTCTTCTTTATGTCTGCTCACCTAGTGCCTCCACTACTATGCAAATGCCTCCAAGCCATTCACATCCCCGATCTTGTCATTGATGGGTATGTGTTTAAAACATGCATGGTAAGGCCAGGTGCAATGGCTCATGCCTGTAATCCCAGCACTTTGGGAGGCCCAGGAGGGCGGATCATCTGAGGTTAGGAGTTCGAGACCAGCCTGGCCAACATGGTGAAACTCTGTCTCTACAAAAAATACAAAAGGTAGCCGGGTGTGGTGGTGCATACCTGTAATCCCAGTGACTCGGGAGGCTGAGGCAGGAGAATCGCTTGAACCAGGAGTTGGAAGTTGCAGTGAGCTGAGATTGTGCCATTGCACTCCAGCCTGGGTGACAAAAGCAAAACTTGTTTCAAACAAAACAAAACAAAACAAAAAACACATGCCTGGTGCATCAGCAGCCTGTGGCCTCTGGCCAGGCATGGCGAGGCTGAGGTGGGAGGAGGGTTTGAGCTCAGGCATTTGAGGCTGCTGTAAGCTATGATTATGCCACTGCACTCCAGCCTGGGCAACATAGTAAGACCCCATCTCTTAAAAAATGAAGTTGGCCAGACACAGGTGCCTCATGCCTGTAATCCCCTGTAATCCCAGCACTTTGGGAGGCTGAGTCAGAAGGATCACTTGATCTCCTCACCTCGTGATCTGCCCACCTTAGCCTCCCAGAATGCTTGCATTACAGGCGTGAGCCACCACGCCCAGCCAACGCCTGGCTACTTTTTGAATTTTTGGTAGAGATGGGGTTTCACCATGTTGGTCAGGCTGGTCTTGAACTCCTGACCTTGGGTGATCCGCCCGCCTCAGCCTCCCAAAGTGCTGGGATTACAGGTGTGAGCCATCGCCCGGGCCAGCCTCGCTCCCTTCTTTCATCTGTTTGTGGCTTGGACTCCCCAAGAGAAGGACCCAGGAGGGGAAGATTTTCAGGAGTTGGAGACCAGGCCTGAGCAACAAAGCAAGATCCCATCGCTACAAAAATCAAAAAGTTAAAAATCAGTGGGGTGCGGTGGTGCATGCCTGTGATCCCAGCTACTCGGGAGGCTGAGGCAGGAGGATCGCCTGAGCCCAGGAGGTGGAGGTTGCAGTGAGCCATGATCAAGCTACTGCACTCCAGCCTGGGCAACAGATCAAGACTCTATCTCATAAATAAAACTAAAAAAAAAAGTAAATCCTCCAGTCTGGATCGTTTGACGGGACTTCAGGTTCTTTCTGAAATTGCCCTAAATGTTACTGTTGCACTGATGACCCTAGAGAGAGTGACAGCCTCCCTCAGATTCCTGGTGTGAAGATGTCACAGGGATTGGCTGTTGTCCCCAGGGACGAAACACTGTGGCCCCCCCCAGTGCAGGGAACCATGACAAGCCTTTCTGGTTTCGGAGCATGCAAATGCATCCCTGTACAGATAGTGGGGTTTTTTGTTATGTTTGCACTTTGTATATTGGTTGAAACTGTTATCACTTATATATATATACAGGTATATATAAAATCTATTTATTTATGCAAACGCTGGTTGCTGTATTTGTTCAGTGACTATTCTCGGTGCCCTGCGTAGTGGGTTATTGTCTCTGAAATGCCTCTTCTTTATGTACAAAGATTATTTGCACAAACTGGACTGTGTGCAACGCTTTTCGGGAGGATGATGCCCCCGCTGTATGTATGAGTGGCTTCGGGGAGACGGGTGTCACTTTTTAAACCACTGTATAGAAGGTTTTTGTAGCCTGACTGTCTTACTGTGATCAATTAAATTTTTTAAATGAACCGGTTTGTCTAAACTCAACGCACTTTCTTCTGTTCGCTCATTTCTTTTTTTTTTTTTTTTTTTTTTTTTTGAGACGGAGTCTGGCTCTGTCACCCCGGGCTGGAGAGCAGTGGCATGATCTTGGCTCACTGCAACCTCCGCCTCCCAGGTTCAAGCAATTCTCCTGCCTCAGCCTCCCTAGTAGCTGGGATGACAGGCGAGTGCCACCATGCCTGGCAATTTTTTTTTTTGAGATGGAGTCTTGCTCTGTCGCCCAGGCTGGAGTGCAGTGGCACCATCTCAGCTCACTGCAACCTCCGCCTCCTGGGTTAATGCCATTCTCCCACCTCAGCCTCCCAAGTAACTGGGGCCACAAGCGCCCGTCACCACGCCTGGCTAATTTTTTGTATTTTTAGTAGAGACGGGGTTTCACTGTGTTAGCCAGGATGGTCTTGATCTCCTGACCTTGTGATCTGCCCACCTTAGCCTCCCAAAATGCTTGCATTACAGGCATGAGCCACCACACCCAGCCAATGCCTGGCTAATTTTTGAATTTTTGGTAGAGATGGGGTTTCACCATGTTGGTCAGGCTGGTCTTGAACTCCTGACCTTGGGTGATCTGCCCGCCTCAGCCTCCCAAAGTGCTGGGATTACAGGTGTGAGCCCCCGCCCAGGCCGGCCTTGCTCCCTTCTTTCATCTGTTTGTGGATTGGACTCCCCAGGAGAAGGGCCCAGAAGGGGGAGATTTTCCCAGAACTCTGGGCCGCATGCGGTCTCCACGGGCTGCCACGGTACCTGGCCTGTGCTGTGATGGCTGCCCTGGTGAGTGTGTTCTCTGCTGTCGCTTCTCTGAGTTGGAGATTTTGTCAAGTCCTCTGCTCATCCATTCATTCACTCGACAAATGTTGAGTGCTTACTGCGAACCATGCTCTCTCGGGGCACTACAGGGACACTACAGGGGACACTACAGGGGATAAAAGAAATGAAAGATGGACCGCCGGGCGCGGTGGCTCACGCCTGTAATCCCAGCACTTTGGGAGGCCGAGGCGGGCAGATCACGAGGTCAGGAGATCGAGACCATCCTGGCTAACACGGTGAAACCCCGTCTCTACTAAAAAATACAAAAAATTAGCCGGGCGAGGCGGCGGGCGCCTGTAGTCCCAGCTACTCGGGAGGCTGAGGCAGGAGAATGGCGTGAACCCGGGAGGCGGAGCTTGCAGTGAGCCGAGATCGCGCCATTGCACTCCAGCCTGGGCGACTAAGCGAGACTCTGTCTCAAAAAAAAAAAAAAAAAAGAAATGAAAGATGGGTGCGGTGGCTCATGCCTGTAATTCCAGCACTTTGGGCGGCTGAGGCGGGCAGGTCACAAGGTCAGGAGTTCGAGATCAGCCTGCCCAACATAGTGAAACCCCGCCTCTACTAAAAATACAAAAACATTAGCCAGGCATGCTGGTGGGTGCCTGTAATTCCAGCTACTTGGGAGGCTGAGGCAGGATAATCGTTTGGACTCAGGAGGCGGAGGTTGCAGTGAGCTGAGATCACGCCACTGCACTCCAGCCTGGGCAACAGAGAGAGACTCCGTCTCAAAAAAAGGGTTAACATGGTCAATTTTATGTGAGGTGTATTGGACTACAATTAAAATCACAAAAAATGTTCAAGATGAAACGGGGGGACAGTGAGGTAACCCAGAAATAAGCAACAGCAGAAAGCGCCACCACCACAAAACCAGGAGAGGGAAGACGTGGTTTCTGGAGCCTGGGAGCTGGTGGGAGCCAGAAACTCATAGGAGGGAAAGAACTGCTGCACATGTGGTCCCCGGCAGAGGGAGGGGGAAAGAGTCCAGCCCATCCCCTGCTCCAGGCTCTATCTCCCACCGCTGCCTCCCACCGCCTGAACCCAACAGGGACGGGCTGATGAAGCCCAGGCAATGGTGCCTTACTGGGTGGATTGAAGGAGGGACAGGGTCGGCCTGGGGGTGACACGACACTGAGGTGGTTAGGCCCACAAACGTGGCCGGGGGTCACGGCTCATGCCTGTAATCCCAGCACTTTGGGAGCCTGAGGCAGGAGGATTGCTTGAGCCCAGGAGTTCAAGAGCAGTCTGGGCAATATAGCAAGACCCCATCTCTAAAAAACATTCTAAAATTTCCAGGCTCACGCCTATAATCCCAGCACTCCGGGAGGCTGAGGCAGGCAGATCACCTGAGGTCAGGAGTTCAAGACCAGCCTGGCCAAAATGGTAAAACCCCGTCTCTACTAAACATACAAAAATTAGACAAGTGTGGTGGCGCATACCTGTAATCCCAGCTACTCGGGAGGCTGAGGCAGGAGAATCTCTTGAACTCGGGAGGCTGAGGTTGCAGTGAGCCAAGATCATGCCACTGCACTCCAGGTGACAGAACGAGACTCTGCCTTAAAAAAACAAACAACAACAAAGTAATTTTAAAATTACCAGCCTGATACGATGGTGCACACCTGTAGTCCTAGCTACTTGAGAGGCTGACGTGGGAGGATCTCTTGAGCCCAGCACTTTGGGAGACCAACCTGGGCAGATTACCTGAGGTTGGGGATTTGAGACCAGCCTGACCAACCTGGAGAAACCCCGTCTCTACCAAAAATACAAAATTACCCGGGCGTATTGGCGCATGCCTGTAATCCCAGCTACTCAGGAGGCTGAGGCAGGAGAATTGCTTGAACCTGGGAGGCAGAGGCTGCAGTGAGCTGAGATCCCGCCATTGTACTCCAGCCTGGGAAACAAGAGCGAAACTCCGTCTCAAAAAACAAAACACCACAAAAATCCAAAAAGAGCAGACTGACCAGGCCACCTGGGTTCATATCCTGGCTCTGCCACTGACTCGCTGGGTGACGGGCACCTCAGAGCCTCAGTTTCTCCACCCGACAATGGAGACAAAGCTAATCTCCCCCTCCCCAGGGGCTCTGGAAGTGGCATGAGATGGGGGCTGCGCAGGCGCCCGGAGACAAAGGCAGGGCCTGTCATCTTTCCCGCGTCCACAGGGTGGCACTTCCTTCCTGCCTTCCGCCTTTTGTTTTGGGAAGCTTCCAAAACGCCCCTGGGAGGGAAAATGGAGCAGCCCACACAGGAAGCGTCCCGGAGCCTGCACACATGCGCTCGATAATTGCTTGATTGACGAAATTGGTGCTCAACCAAGTGGCAAACAGGATAAGTGGGCTCAGATGGCCAGGAAAACGGGAGGGCCTGGGAGGTGGCGGCTCAAGGGTGCTGAGACTGAGACGGGGGCGGGGGGGGGGGTGGGCAGGACCGGGGTGCAGACCGGGGTGCATCCCCAGGCAGGGGTGGGGGGACCGGGTGCACAGCACGGGTGGGGCATGACCCAGAGGAGAGGTCAGAGGTGATGGAAGATTCTGGTATCCAGCCTTGGCTGCTGCATTGGGAGGGAGCCTGTACCAGGGCTTTGCTTTGAGGGTGACACAGACCTGCAGACATTCAGAGCTTCCTGACCATCTATTGTTCTGCCCTGGTGGTCGCCGAAGGATGGGAGGGTGACAGCCTCCCATTTTACAGAGAGAAATAGGAGTCTCGGGTCACTGTGGCTGGATTCTGATCCTCACCGGTTCCAGTTCTCTGGCTCAGAACGGGGCGCTGGTAAAATGCGCTTCTGGCTCCCTGGTCCATAGGCTCAGCACCCACCCACCCGCCCAAAGGCGCTTGTCCTGCAGGGCCGGGGGCAGCCTGCAGCTTGGAGAACGCCACCCCTGCAGACGGGATGAGGGCTGGTGGTCCTGTCCTGTCTCCGCAGGCTCAACAGCTCTGGCCAGGAGAGAGTGGAAGGTGGGAGGAATTTGCCCCACTCCCAGCAAGTCTGACACCCACAGCTAATGTCCCCTGCTGTCCCTCCCCCTCTCCTGTCCCCAGGCCGTTCCTCTTCCAGCAGCCCGAGGCATCCCAGACCACAGCTGTCTGCAGTGAGTCAGCCTGAGTCTCTGGGCTGAGCCAGGGCTGCCAGAGGGAGGTGGGGAGAGGGGTGTAGGCTGCCCGGCCCTGCAGCTGGCCCTGGCCTAGTCCCCCCCAACCTCCCCAGTCTGGGGTCAGCACCTTCCTCCCTTGCAGGCAGTGATTTTCCATGATGATGAAGGAATAAAAAAGCCACTGAGGATTCTGAGTGGGAGTCCCTGGTCCCCATCACCCCACTGAGCACGGCCGCTTGGGTTTCCTGGCAACTTTCTGCTCCATCCGCAGCCGTCCCTCCCCTGGGCTGGGCTGCTCTGGGGCTGTTCCTGGGATGGGGAGCGGGGAGCTTGGGGGTAAATAATGACATCAGCCACCTAGACAGGCGGGGCCACTGTGTCAAGGGGCCCATGTCAGGTTCCCTTCTCCCAGAGCTGGGGTTTGTCTTGGAATCGGAAAATCCTCCCCACATTGCCCTGTGGCCTGCAGGCCTGGCGTGATCAAGGACCCTGCCCTCCTGCTATCCCCCTGTCTCCTCCATGCCAGCCTTGCTGTGTCCCTCCACACCTTTATCCCCTGGGGACTCATGTCTGGGACAAATGACGCCTCCTCCCTGGGCCTCCCACAGAGCCACAGAGCATCCCTCCCCGACCCCACAGTGTTCATTTGTGGGTAGGGATTAAGAGCACAGCTTGAATTAAAGCCCTGGCTCTGACACCGGCCTGCAGAAAACCTGACACAGTGGCCTCCACTGGGGCATGACTCCATGAAGGAGGGCCTGGCCGGCCACAGGCTTACAGCACACATTTCTCTTTTCTTTCTTCCTTCCTTCCTTTCCTTTCTTTCTCTCTCTCCCTCCCTCCCTCCCTCCCTCCCTCCTTCCCTTCCTCCCTCCCTCCCTCCCTCCCTTCCTTCTTCCCCTCCTCCCCTCCCCTCTTTTTTTTTTTTTTTGAGACAGGGCCTCGCTTTGTCACCCAGGCTGGAGTGCAGTGGTGCGATCCTAGCTCACTGCAGCCTTGACCTCCCAGGGTTGAGGCAATCCTCCCGCCTCAGCCTCCCAAGTAGCCAGGACTATGGGTGCACGCTACCATGCCTGGCTAATTTTTTAGGTCTTTTGTAGAGACAGGAGTCTCACCATGTTGTCCAGGCTGGTCTTGAACTCCTCAGTTCAAGCGATCTTCCTGCCTTGGCCTCCCAAAGTGCTGGGATTACAGGCATGAGCCACAGTGCCTGGCCCAGTTCACATTTCTAAGTAAATATGGGAGGCCAGCCAGGCGCAGTGGCTGTAATCCCAGCACTTTGTGAGGCCGAGGTGGGTGGATCACCTGAGGTCAGGAGTTCCAGACCAGCCTGGCCAACCTGGTGAAACCCCGTCTTTACTTAAAAAAATACAAAAATTAGTGGGATGTGATGTCAGGTGCCTGGGTTCAAATCCAGCCTTGGAAGCTTGCTTCCTGTGCACAGGCAAGCCCCATTGCGATCTGTTTCTTTCTTTATTTTTTTTTGAGACGGCGTCTTGCTCTGTCACCCAGGCTAGAGTGCAGTGGTGTGATCTCAGGTCACTGCAATGTCCGCCTCCTGGGTTCAAGCGATTCTCCTGCTTCAGCCTCCTGAGTAGCTGGGATTACAGGCATGTGCCTCCACGCTCAACTAATTTTTGTATTTTTAGTAGAGATGGGGCTTCACCATCTTGGCCAGGCTGGTCTCAAACTCCTGACCTCGTAATCTGCTTGCCTCAGCCTCCCAATGTGCTGGGATTACAGGGGTGAGCCACTGCACCCAGCCATGATCTGTTTCTTTTAACCATAAACTGGGAAGAACTTTGAGCACGTCTTAGTCCAGAACTATCAGGGAAGAGGCACTGAAAGCCAGGCCAGAGGAGGGTTGCATGAAAGGCTTGGCGCCAGCTACTCAGGAGGCTGAGGCAGGTGGATTGTTTGAGCTTATGAATTAGAGGCTGCAGTGAGGCTGTGATCACGCCACTGCACTCCAGCCTAGGCAACAGAGTGAAACCCTGTCTCAAAAAAAAAAAAGAAAAGGCCGGGCACGGTGGCTCAAGCCTGTAATCCCAGCACTTTGGGAGGCCGAGACGGGCGGATCACGAGGTCAGGAGATCAAGACCATCCTGGCTAACACGGTGAAACCGTCTCTACTAAAAAATACAAAAAACTAGTCGGGCGAGGTGGCGGGCGTCTGTGGTCCCAGCTACTCGGGAGGCTGAGGCAGGAGAATGGCGTAAACCCGGGAGGCGGAGCTTGCAGTGAGCTGAGATCCGGCCACTGCACTCCAGCCTGGGCGACAGAGCGAGACCCCATCTCAAAAAAAAAAAAAAACAGGCCGGGCGCGGTGGCTCACGCCTGTAATCCCAGCACTTTGGGAGGCCGAGGCGGGCGGATCACAAGGCCAGGAGATCGAGACCACGGTGAAACCCCGTCTCTACTAAAAATACAAAAAATTAGCCAGGCGCGGTTGTGGGCGCCTGTAGTCCCAGCTACTCGGGAGGCTGAGGCAGGAGAATGGCGTGAACCCGGGAGGCGGAGCTTGCAGTGAGCCGAGATCGCGCCACTGCACTCCAGCCTGGGCGACAGAGCGGGACTCCGTCTCAAAAAAAAAAAAAAAAAAAAAAAAAAAAAGAGAAGTATTAAAAAAAAAAAAAAAAAAAAAAAAAGGCGCAGCCATCCCAAGCTGCTCCCAGCCGCCTGCCCCTCTGGGTGGCCTCCACTATTGGCTGAGGACGCACTTTACCCCCGCCAGGGCCTGGGGAGTCCTGGGGAAAGGGACCCGAGTCTAGTCCTCAGGGGAAGCTGCCCAGTGAGCAGCAGGGCGTGAGGAAGGCTTCAGCCTCGAGACTCCATAGGCCCTGGGCTCCCGTCCCCAGAAACACCAGTTACGAGCAGGGGACTGGCCATGGTGTGAGTTCGTGGCCTGCACACCTCCTAATGACTAAGTGGCTAGAGCTTTGGGCTGCCCCCCTGCCGCCCTCTGGGGCTCGGGCAGGTGCAGGTGTGGATGCCCACCCTGGCTTGGCCGCTTCCCACCTGGGTGGCTTCGGACACAGGGTGGACTCCTCAAAGGAGCTACCTCCCATCTGAGAAGCCAGCGTGATCCTCCAGGGGCTGCTGATGCACACACGCTGCCCCGGTCCCGAGTGAGATCACCCTGCCCCTGGGGGACGTTGGGGGCTTCACTGCTTAAGTTCACAATCCAGGGTCGTCCTTGTCCTGCGTGCCTCAGTTTCCCCATCTGTAAAATGGATGGTCCTGGGGTTGAGCCTCAGTGCTGCAGGAACCAGTGTGGAGCCCCACATCCTGGGGCCTGAAACTTTACTCCCACCTCAGCAAGGCTGGGCTGAGCCATCAACAAGCCTCTGGCCGGCCTCCATCATTCAGAAAAGAGCCGGTGGCCGAAGGGGCAGCTCTCAGAGGGAGAACAAACGGGGGCGGGGGTGGGATGGGGCGGGGCTGGAGGCCACCGGCCTCAGGCTGTCCTGGGCACTCAGCCAGCGCTGGGCAGTGAGTCAGGGGCCAGGCATGCGGAGTGGGGCCTCTCCCGGCCCTGGAGATCAGGCACCTCCCGGAACCCGCCCGCTGGGCCCCCACCAGGCCGCGTTCCTCTCCCACTCACTCTCCCCATAGAGGGGACCCTGGACCTGCCTGAGGGGGATGGGAACGGGGATGTGGGTGGTGGGCACAGGCTCCCTGATGGGACCGTCTCTTCCTTGGGGAAACTGAGGTCCAGGTTGCTGGGGTGGAGGGGATGTGGAGTGACAGGGCAGGGCAATGGCTCCTTGGCCCCCTCTGGGAACAAAGCCAGGCCATTCCTGTGGGGAGGGAGCGCCAACCCCAGGGTAGGGGGGCACGGGCCCTGGGCCAGGGGTACAGATAAACCTGGGCTCCCAGAACCCTCGTCACTGCGGCCCCTCTGTCCTCATGCCTGCTTTCTCTCCAGGGCACTTGGAGCTGCAGTTTGCAGGACGAGAGGGAAACGTGCCCATTCCCCCACCCCGGGACTCTCAGCCATGCACGGGCTGGGCCCACTCCACTCCTGGCGCCCACAGTTGCACCAGTGAACCGGCCAGTGGGGGCATCCTGCCCCGTGTGCGGGAAGGAATGACCACAAAGGTGACAGCAGGCTCAGCCAGCCCTGGCACTGACACCTGACTTGCAAACTGGTCCCTGCCTGAGGCTTCAAGGCAGACGAGAGGCTTTGTGTGACTTCTTCCCCGAAGAGACACTGGCAACAGCTGGAGACATTTCCTGTTGTTAAGGCTGAGGGGGAACTACTGGCATTTGGTGGGTGGAGGCCAGGGATGACACTAACTGTCCTATGACGCCCAGGACAGCCCCCAACACACAGAACGGCCGGGCCCAATGTCACTAGAGCTGAGGCGGAAAAGCCCTGCCCTGCTTCAGGTCTTCAGATCTTTGGGGGTCAGGGGCACAAATAGAGGACTCTGCTCCCCATTCAGGTCACATAAAAGAACCGGCCGGGCGCTGTCGCTTATGCTCCTAATCCCAGCGCTTTGGGAGGCCGAAGTGGGAGGATCGCTTGAGCCCAGGAGTTTGAGACCGGTCTGGGTAACATAGCAAGATCCCATTTCTACAAAAAGTGCAAAAATTACCTGGGCACGGTAGCATGCACCTGTAGTCTCAGCTGCTTCGGAGGCTGAGGTGGGAGGTTTGCTTGAGCCCAGGAGGTTGAGGCTGCAGTGAGCCGACATCGTGCCAGTGCACTCCAGCCTGGGTGACAGAGTGAGACTATCTCAAGAAAAGAAAAAAGAGAGAAAATCCATGAACTTGGAAAATTAAAACAGCCCCAAGGGCTTCTAGGAACACATCTAAACCCAGGCCCGCCATTCTCAGAATTTTTGCAAGCCGAATGGACTGAGATTTCTGACATTTCAGGGCTAGACTCAAAAAACCCTTTAAAAAAATTTTTTTTTTTTTGAGATGGAGTTTCACTCTTGTTGCCCAGCCTGGAGTGGAATGGCACGATCTCGGCTCACTACAGCCTCCACCTCCTGGGTTCAAGCGACTCTCTCACCACAGCCTCCAGAGTAGCTGGGATTACAGGTGCCTGCCACCACACCTGGCTAACTTGTATTTTTAGTAGAGACGGGGTTTCACCATGCTGGCCAGGCTGGTCTCGAACTCCTGATGTCAGGTAACCCACCTGCCTTAGCCTTCCAAAGTTGCTGGTATTACAGGCATGAGCCACCATGCCCAACCCCATCTTTTCTTTTCTTTTTTTTTTGAGATGGAGTCTTGCTGTTGCCCAGGCTGGAGTGCAGTGGCACAATCTCGGCTCACTGCAAGCTCCGCCTCCCAGATTCACGCCATTCTCCTGCCTCAGCCTCCCAAGTAGCTGGGACTAGAGGCGCCCGCCACCTCGCCAGGATATTTTTTTTTTTGAGACGGAGTCTCACTATGTCGCCCAGGCTGGAGTGCAGTGGCGCGATCTCAGCTCACTGCAAGCTCCGCCTCCCGGGTTCACACCATTCTCCTGCCTCAGCCTCCTGAGTAGCTGGGACTACAGGCGCCCGCCATGATGCCCGGCTAATTTTTTTTTGTATATTTAGTAGAGACAGGGTTTCACCGTGTTAGCCAGGATGGTCTGGATCTCCTGACCTCGTGATCCGCCCGCCTCGGCCTCCCAAAGTGCTGGGATTACAGGTGTGAGCCACGGCACCCAGCCCAGGCTAGTTTTTTATATTTTTAGTAGAGATGGGGTTTTACCGTGTTAGCCAGGATGGTCTTGATCTCCTGACCTTGTAATCCGCCCACCTCAGCCTCCCAAAGTGTTGGGGGGTTTCACCATGTTGGCCAGGATGGTCTTGACGTCTTGACCTTGTGATCCACCCGCCTCAGGCTCCCAAAGTGTTGGAATTACAGACGTGAGCCACCGCGCCCGGCCCTTATCCCTCTTTTCTAGGTTGATCTCCCTGGAGGCCACCAGTTCAGCCTTATCACCCACAGGACTTGAGGGTCACCTCAGTGGACCGTTTCAGTGTCTGCCGAATGTGCTCAGAAGCTGTTAAGGCTGACTGTTCCCTCTGCCTAAAAACGCCCCTGATTAAGAAAGAATTGCACTTAAGTCCAGTCATGGAAAGCGACATGAAACCCAAGTCCAAGTTCATGGAACTAACACATCCAAGGACAAAGCTGTACCCAGGGACAACCGTGTGGGCGGGACCCCACCTCCCTCTCTCCTCCCTCAGGCAGGCAGGTGGTGTGCAAGCCTCCTTTCCTTAGTGGTACCCAAAACACCGAGGATGGGAGGATGATGAACACATTGATTGGCCGGCCCTGGACTGGAGTACATTTTCAATCAGTTAGGACTTATTTTGGTATCTGTCACAGAAAACCCCCCCAAACCAGCAGCTTACACAAGGTAGAAGTTGAGATTGGTTCTCTCCCTTCTCTCCCCCATTTGTAAGTCTGTGTTGATATCTGGCTCTGCTATCATCAGGGAACCAGGCTCCTGTCATCCCTAAGGGACTGCACTCGTCTGTACATGTGGCAGTATGGCTGCCAGGGCTCCAGCCATCACGCCCACATTCCAGGAAATAGGAAGGGGGAAGAAAGGTTGTACTTGTCATTTAAGAATCCTTCTAGAAGTGTCATGTAACACTTCCACGTACATTTCACTGGCCAGACCTTAACTACAAGGGCAGCTGGGAAGTGTTGTGTTTTAGCTCCCAAAGTGCTAGGATTACAGGCATGAGCCACTGCGCCAGGCCAAATTTTTTAATTTTTTTATAGAGAAGGGGTCTTGCCATGTTCCCCAGGCTGGTATCCAACTCCTGGGCTCAAGTGACCTGCCCGCCTCTGCCTCCTACAGTGCTGGGATTGCAGGCCTGAGCCACTGTGCTCGGCCCGGCTTATCTTTTTAAGTCCTGGCACAAAAGTTGCTTCTGTCCTCCATGAAGCACACTCTGGTGTGGCTCCTGTCACAATCTGGGCCTCTCTCTAGTTTTAGAGTGTTGTCTGCTTTTGTGTGGACTCCTCCGTCAGCAGTGGGAGGAGAGCCATGTCACTTGTGTCTTGTCTCTCTGGTGCCTAGCAGAGTCTGGGCACACCGTGGCACTCAAACATACCCCCTGAATGAATAAGGGCCAGCCTTGTAACACCTGGGAGCTGTCGTTGAATACAGCAGTGTCATCTGTCCCATCTTGCCACAGATGTGAAACTGCAGGCCTGGCATGGATAAGTCGACTCCCGTTGGTTACTGAGCTGAGGCCACTCTAGGAGCTGAGGCCAAAATCAGGAGAAAAAGAAATCCAGTAAAAAAAAAAAAAAAAAAAAAAAAAAAGCCAGGCACGGTGGCTCACACCTGTAATCCCAGCACTTGGGGAGGCCGAGGTGGGTGGATCACAAAGTCAGGAGACTGAGACCATCCTGGCTAACATGGTGAAACCCCATCTCTACTAAAAATATAAAAACTTAGCCGGGCATGGTGGCAGCTACTCAGGAGGCTGAGGCAGGAGAATGGCATGAACCCGGGAGGCGGAGCTTGCAGTGAGCTGAGATCACATCACTGCACTCCAGCCTGGGCGACAGCGAGACTCCGTCTCAAAAAAAAAAAGAAGTCTAGCTGGGCACGGTGGTTCACACATGTAATTCCAGCATTTTGGGAGGCTGAGGTGGGTGGATCACCTGAGGTCAGGAGTTCAAGACCAGCCTGACCACCATGGTGAAACGCCATCTCTACTAAATACAAAAAATTAGCTGGGAGTGGTGACACATGCCTGTAATCCCAGCTACTTGGGACGCTGAGGCAGGAGAATCGCTTGAACCCGGGAGGCAGAGGTTGCTGTGAGCTGACATTGTGCCATTGCACTCCAGCCTGGGCAACAAGAATGAAACTCTGTCTAAAAAAAAAAAAAAAAAATCTACGTGCACACATTTCATTTGAAACGGATCTGACCACAGCAGATGCCCGCTGGGTGGAAGACGCAGCCACGAGGCTCCTGGCTACCACTCGGTGTCCACCAAGCTCCAGAGGTAGTCGCTGATGAATTTCCTGGAGAGCTGGGTGCTGTCCAGGTGGATGGGCTGGGCCACACTGGGGCCATGATGGACTGAGGCACAGATGTAAGGAAAGCCTGGGACACACAGCCCCTCACACAACCCCATGGGGAAAAGGATACTGCCTTTACTTTTTTTTTTAGAGAGAAAAGTCTCATTCTGTAGGCCAGACTGGAGTGCAGTGGTGCAATCTCGGCTCATTGCAACCTCTGCCTCCTGGGGTTAAGCGATTCTCATGCCTCGGCCTCCTGAGTAGCTGGGACTACAGGCATATGCCACCACGCCCGACCTCGGGTGATCTGCCCGCCTCGGCCTCCCAAAGTGCTGGGATTACAGGCGTGAGCCACCACACCTGGGCTGCTATACTTTACTGTATATTTATTGTAGACACGGGGTCTCACTGACACCCAGGCTGGTCTCAAACTCCTGGCCTCAAGTGATCCTCCCACCTCAGCCTCCCAGGTAGCTGGGACTACAGGTGCACACTACCACACCTGGCTAATTTTTACAGGGTCTTGCTATGCACCATTTTACATCCCTACCTACAGTGCATAAGGGTTAAAATGGCTCCCCAAAAAGGATACTGCCTTTGATCATCCCTGGTTCACACTCATAATCCCACTCAATTTTACTAATTTGGTGGTAAAGTTGAGCCACGTACCTACAGGAAGACAAAAAAAAAAAAAGAAAGTAAGTTACCCAGCACTGACTTCAACCAAGAGCCGGACGGCACAAGGAGGCACAGGCAGGCACATGCTTTGGCAGAACCTACACGGCCGAGGGGATTGTGACTGTCGTGTCCTCGTCGACCTCCTTCTCCTGTCGCTCCAGATCTGCCTCGATCTCCTTGAGCTCTTCCAGCTCTCTGGTGAGCTGAGTAGGACAGGTCGTTAAGGACCCCAGCTTTTGAGAGGGCTGCCCCTGCGCTAACTGCAGCTGGGAGGCCCAGTGTCTTGGCTCTATCTACGCACACTTTCTACTTTGAGTCAGAGTTTTGCTTTGTCACCCAGGCTGGAGTGCAGTGGCGTGATCTCAGCTCACTGCAACCTCCGCCTCCCAGGTTCAAGTGATTCTCAAGCCCCTGCCTCCTGAGTAGCTGGAATTATAGGCGCACACCACCACCTCCTGCTAATTCGTGTATTTTTAGTAGAGGCAGGATTTCACCATGTTGGCCAGGCTGGTCTCGAACTCCTGACCTCAAGTGATCTGTCTGCTTCAGCCTCCCAAAGTGCTGTGATTACAGGTGTGAGTCACTGTGCCTGGTCTTTTCTTTCTGTTTTTTTTTTTTTTTTTGAGACAGGGTCTTGCTCTGTCACCCAGGTTGGAGTGCAGCCTCAATCTCCCAGGCCCAAGTAATCCTTCCACCTCGGCCTCCCAAGTAGCTGAGACTACAGGCGTGTACCACCATGCCCAGCTTGCTTGCTTATTTATTCATGTATTTATTTATTTACTTATTGAGACAAAGTCTCACTCTGTTGCCCAGGCTGGAGTGCAGTGGCGCGATCTCAGCTCACTGCAAGCTCCGCCTCCTGGGCTCACGGCATTCTCCTGCCTCAGCCTCCTGAGTAGCTGGAAACAGGCACCTGACACCACGCCTGGCTAATTTTTTTTGTATTTTTAGTAGAGACGGGGTTTCACTGTGTTAGCCAGGATGGTCTCGATCTCCTGACCTCGTGATCCGCCCGCCTCAGCCTCCCAAAGTGCTAGGATTACAGGTGTGAGCCACCACACCCGGCTTAATTTTTTTATTTTTGTAGAGACAGGGTCTCTGTTGCCCAGGCTGGTGTCCAACTCCTGGGCAACAGGATCCTCCCACCTGGGCTTCCCAAAGTGCTGGGATTATAGGCGCGAGCCACTGCGGCTGGCCCTATGCGTGTTTTCTAGCAAGGCTGACCCCTAGCAGAAAAGGATATAGGAGGCTGGCCTTCAGATGGGCGTCCTCCTCCCCGGCCTCCTGAAGCCCGGTTTCCAGCTGCTGCAGCTCCACGCCTCCCTGGTGCACCTGCTCTTTTGCGTTGAGAAGGTTCTGGGCCACTTCCTTTTCCATGGTGAGGATCTCTGCAGGGTGGAGAGAAGCAGGCTCCCTAGGGTCTGTCCTTCCCCAAGGAGAGCAGAGAGAAGGTGGTTCACCACCTCCACTGGCAAGAAACATGCCCCTTCTTGTCTGCAGCCCTGTCCAGAGAGTTCCACTGGCAACTTGTACAACTACCGTTTCACCAAAACACATTTAAATACACCAAAGATAAAACCTCATCCTTCTTCACACACCTAAAATAGTTTATAACAAAATAGTTGGCCAGACATGGTTGCTCATGCCTGTAATCCCAGCACTTTGGGAGCCTGAGGCAGGAGGATTGCTTGAGGCCAAGAGTTCAGGCCTGGGCAACATAGGGAGATCCTCTCTCTACAAAACTAAAAAAATTAGGCTGGGCGTGGTGGTTCACACCTGTAATCCCAGAACTTTGGGAGGTCGAAGCCGGGCAGATCACCTGAGGTCGGGAGTTCAAGACCAGCCTTGTCAACGTGGTAAAATCCCGTCACTATTAAAAACACAAAAAATTAGCTGGATGTGGTGGCAGGTGCCTGTAATCCTAGCTACTTGGGAGGCTGAGGCAGGAGAATCACTTGAACCCAGGAGGTGGAGGCTGCAGTGAGCCGAGATTGCACCACTGTACTCCAGCCTGGGCGGCTGAGTGAAACTCCATCTCAAAAAAAAAAAAAAAAAGGCTGGGCACAGTGGCTCACACCTGTAATCCCAGCATTTTGGGAGGCCGGGGCAGGCAGATCACCTGAGGTTGGGAGTTCGAGACTACCCTGACCAACATGGAGAAACCCCATCTCTACCAAAAATACAAAATTAGCCAGGTATGGTGGTGCATGCCTGTAATCCCAACTACTCAGGAGACTGAGACAGGAGAATCACTTGAACCCAGGAGGCGGAGGCTGCAGTGAGTTGAGATCGCGTCATTGTACTCCAGCCTGGGCAACAAGAGCGAAACTCCGTCTTAAAAAAAAAAAAAAAAAAAGTGAAAAAAAATTAGCCGGCTGTCGTGGCACAGGTCTGCAATCCTAGCTGCTTGGGAGGCTGAGGTGGGAGGATCCCGTGAGCCCAGGATGTTGAGGCTGCAGTGATCCAAGATGGCGCCACTGCATTCCAGTCTGAGTGACAGAGTGAGACTGTCTCACACAGACACAAAGACACACAGACACACACACTCACACACACATTTATAGCAAGAAGCACAGGACTCACTTTCCACATCCAAAGAGCCTTGCAAGCCTGGTAGCTCCCTTCCTCCTGCTCAGCTCCACTCCTCATCTTCCTCATGCAGGTCCCCCATCCCTCCGAGACCACCCTAACAGCTTTCCTGCTGCTCCTCCTACCCCGCCTGATGTTTTGGTCTCTCCCTAAGCCAATCTGCCAATCCATTCTGCTCTCTGCTGCATGAGAGGCCAAGTGGGAAGTCACTCCCCTGCTCAAAGACCTACCATGGCTCCCCAGTGTCTCCAGGATAAAGCCCAGATCTCCTTTCACATCTTCACAATCCTAAACAGCCTTCTTTCTCCCTACCATGAACTTTTCTCTCTGCTCATCATTTTGCACATACGCCTCAGTTCTCACCTGGGCCCCTGTGCTCCATGGAATGTCCCCATGCTCCCGCCCAGCAGGCACACCCATACCTGGCCTTCAAGGCCTCCTGGGTGATGCCCAGCTCAGGCAGTGGGGCGCTCTCCTCTCCCTCCCAGAGTGCAGCTGTGCTTCCAGGACAGCCCCGGCACACTGAATTATTCCTTCCTCACCTTTCTACTTCAAATCAGATACCGCATCTTCTATTCACTTTTTGTCTCCAGCACCTACCCGAAATAAAAATGTGTTGAGGCCGGGTGCGGTGGCTCAAGCCTGTAATCCCAGCACTTTGGGAGGCCGAGGCGGGCGGATCACGAGGTCAGGAGATCGAGACCATCCTGGCTAACACGGTGAAACCCTGTCTCTACTAAAAAATACAAAAAAAAACTAGCCAGGCAAGGTGGCGGGCGCCTGTAGTCCCAGCTACTCGGGAGGCTGAGGCAGGAGAATGGCGTGAACCTGGGAGGCGGAGCTTGCAGTGAGCTGAGATCCGGCCACTGCACTCCAGCCTGGGTGACAGAGCGAGACTCCGTCTCAAAAAAAAAAAAAAAAAAAAAAGGTATTGAACAAAACACCCAGAAAGAGCAAAAACATCTTGGCCAGGTGCGGTGGCTCACGCCTGTAATCCCAGCAATTTGGGAGGCCAAGGTGGGTGGATCATTTGAGGTCAGGAGTTCAAGACCAGCCTTGCCAACATGGTAAAATCCTGTCTCTACTAGAAATATAAAAATTAGGCCAGGCACGGTGGCTCACGCTTGTAATCCCAGCACTTTGGGAGGCCGAGGCAGGCAGATGACGAGGTCAGGAGTTCGAGACTAGCCTGGCCAACACAGTGAAACCCCGTCTCTACTAAAAATACAAAAATTAGGGGGTTGGGGGCTAGGGGAGGGATGACATTAGGAGAAATACCTAATGTAGATGATGGGGATGGGTTGATGGGTGCAGCAAACCACCATGGCATGTGTATACCTATGTAACAAACCTGCACATTCTGCACAGATATCCCAGAACTTAAAGTATAATAATAATAGTAAAAAAAAAAAAAAAAAAAAAAAAAAAGGAAAATAAAATATGTGACCTTGCCGGGGGGGGAAAAAAAAAAGGCTTGGCACAGTGGCTCACGCCTGTAATCTCAGCACTTTGGGAGGCCGAGGCGGGTGGATCCCTGAGGTCAGGAGTTCGAGACCAGCCTGACTAACACAGAAAAACCCCGTCTCTACTAAAAATACAAAATTAGCCAGGTGTGGTGGCGCATGCCTGTAATCCCAGCTACTCGGGACGCCGAGGCAGGAGAATCGCTTGAACCCGGGAGGAGGAGATTGTGGTGAGCCGACATCGTGCCACTGCACTCCAGCCTGAGCAACAAGAGCAAAACTCTGTCTTACAAAAAAAAACCAAAAAACGCTACTGGTGGCTGGGCACAGTGGCTCATGCCTGGAATCCCAGCACTTTGAGAGGCCAAGGCAGAAGAATCGCTTGGATCCAGGAGTTTGAGACCACCCTAGGCAACACGGCAAAACCCCATCTCTACTAAAAATACAAACAATTAACTGGGCGTTGTGGTGTGTACCTGTAGTCCCAACTACTTAGGAGGCTGAGATGGGAGGATCACCTGAACCAGGGAGGTTGAGGCTGCAGTGAGCTGTAACTGCTGTCACTGTGCCACTGCACTCCAGCCTGGGTGACAGAGAGAGATCCTTTCTCAAAAACCCAAACCAAACCAAACCAAAACAAAAATGGCTACTGTTCCTTCCTAGAAACCTGCCAGCTCAGAGAAAGCAGATTAAATGCTTCCCAAAAGGCCCATGTTTAAGTTTTAGAAACTCACATTAAGTTATTTTCAATCACAGTATGACATGTATATGGTTCTGCAAACATAAACACACATGCACACACCCTTCTCCAAGCCTCTCCGCCCCTCTGAAGCAGCCACTTTCAAGTTTTAGCTGTTTTCTCTGGCACTGGCCTCCACATTTCTAAGTAACTTGCTTATGCTGCTATTTCTTGATGGGTCTGGTTCGGATGGTGCCTGCTGATTTCCTGTTAGGACAGCTGAGGCTCCGGCTGGCTCACACAGCCTTCCCACCCGCTGTCTGTCCGCCCTCCCGAGGGACAATGGACTCTTCTTGAATTCTTCCCTGAGTAGTAATCTCTACCCCATGGCCGTTCATTATAAGACGCTCCTACGTGACATATTCTCACACAGCTCTCTGAGGGGACACTTTTTTTTTTTTTTTTTAAAGATGGAGTCTCGCTCTGTCACCCAGGCTGGAATGCAATGGCACGGTCTCAGCTCACTGCAACCTCCACCTCCCAGGTTCAAGTGATTCTCCTGCCTCAGCCTTCTGAGTAGCTGGGATTACAGGTACCCACCACCACGCCTGGCTAACTTTTATATTTTTACTAGAGACGGGGTTTCACCATGTTGGCCAGGCTGGTCTGGAACTCCTGACCTCGTGATCCGCTCGCCTCGGCCTCCCAAAGTGCTTAGATTACAGCTGTGAGCCACTGCACCCAGCCTTTTTTTTTTTTTTTGAGACAGAGTCTTGCTCTGTCGCCCAGGCTGGAGTGCAGTGGCACGATCTCAGCTCACTGCAAGCTCTGCCTCTCGGGTTCATGCCATTCTCCTGCCTCAGCCTCCCGGGTAGCTGGGACTACAGGCGCCCGCCACCATGCCCGGCTAATTTTTTTTGTATTTTTAGTAGAGACGGGGTTTCACCGTGTTAGCCAGGATGGTCTCGATCTTTTGACCTCGTGATCCGCCCGCCTTGGCCTCCCAAAGTGCTGGGATTACAGGCATGAGCCACCGCGCCCAGCACTTTTTTTTTTTTTAAACTTTTATTTTATTACTATGTTTGAGACAGAGTCTCGCTCTGTTGCCTAGGCTGGAGTACAGTGGCATGATCTCAGCTCACTGCAATCTCTGCTTCCCAGGTTCAAGCTATTCTCCTGCCTCAGTCTCCCGAGTAGCTGGGATTACAGGCATGCGCCACCATACCTGGCTAATTTTTTTATTTTTAGTAGAGACAGGGTTTCACCATGTTGACCAGGCTGGTCTTGAACTCCCGGTCTCAAGTGATCCACCCACCTCAGCCTCCCAAATGTTGGGATGACAGGCATGAGCCACTGCGCCCAGCCACCCTGAGAGTGTACTTTAACTCCTCTGCCCCGCATCTGCGACATGAGAAACAGGTCCAGAGACAGAGAAGTTCAGTGACTCACCCACAGGTACATAGCTCCAAACCTAGGATATGAACTGGATCTGTTTGACCCAAAGCCCAGGATCCCTGGATCCTGACTCTCAGTTTTCTTGGCCCCAGACTCATCCATTCTGCTAACAGCCAGGCTGGCTGAGTCACACCGTTCTCCTAAGCCATCAAAGGAGGGGGAGTTAATGGAGGGGTGGAAGGAGGAGGAGGGAAGGAGGGAAGAGCCTGCCTGGGACATTACACTCGGATAATATTCAGACTCCTCCTGGGTGCTCACCAGGCCTGGCAGTCAGGCGGCTGCTGAGCTCATCTTCTGCTCGCCAAGTTCATTCTCACCTCCTGACCTTTGCATTTGCAATCCACGCTGCCAGGAACACCATTCGTGAGCTATCCTGTGGCCGACTCCATAGGCCAATCAAGGCTCAGCCCAGGCCTCCTCATAAAATGTGACTGTACAAGGCATCCGAAACCCCTGGCGCTGCAGCTGTCAAGAACTGTATGGCGGTTCCTCAGAAATTAAACTTTGAATTACCATTTGATCTGCTTCTGGCTGAATACAAAAAAGAATTGAAACTAGAGTCTTGGGCTGGGTGCAGTGGTTCATGCCTATATTCCCAGCACTTTGGGAGACCGAGGCGGGCAGATCACGAGGTCAAGAGTTCGAGACCAGCCTGGTCAACATGGTGAAACCCTGTCTTTACTAAGAATACAAAAATTAGCTGGGCGTGTTGGCACGTGCCTGTAATCCCAGCTACTTGGCAAGCTGAGGCAGGAGAATCGCTTGAACCCGGGAGGCACAGGTTGCAGTGAGCAAAGATCACGCCACTGCACTCCAGCCTGGGCGACAGAGCAAGACTCTGTCTTGAAAAAAAAAAAAAATAGGCCGGGCGCGGTGGCTCAAGCCTGTAATCCCAGCACTTTGGGAGGCCGAAACGGGCGGATCACGAGGTCAGGAGATCGAGACCATCCTGGCTAACACGGTGAAACCCCGTCTCTACTAAAAAATACAAAAAACTAGCCGGGCGAAGTGGCGGGCGCCTGTAGTCCCAGCTGCTTGGGAGGCTGAGGCAGGAGAATGGCGTGAACCCGGGAGGCGGAGCTTGCAGTGAGCTGAGATCCGGCCACTGCACTCCAGCCTGGGCGACAGAGCATGACTCCGTCTCAAAAAAAAAAAAAAAAATAGAATCTTGAAGAGATATTTGGTCACTCGTGTTCATACCAGTGTTATTCACCACAGCCAAAAGGTGGATACAACTCAAGTGTCCATGGATGGATGAATGAATTAACACAATGAGGTCCATCCTTCTATATCATGGAATATGACTCAGCTTTAAAATGGAAGGAAATTGGCCGGGCGCGGTGGCTCAAGCCTGTAATCCCAGCACTTTGGGAGGCCGAGGCGGGTGGATCACGAGGTCAGGAGATCGAGACCATCCTGGCTAACATGGTGAAACCCCGTCTCTACTAAAAAAATACAAAAAACTAGCCGGGCGTGGTGGCGGGCGCCTGTAGTCCCAGCTACTCGGAGGCTGAGGCGGGAGAATGGCGAACCCGGGAGGTGGAGCTTGCAGTGAGCCGAGATCGGGCCACTGCACTCTAGCCTGGGCCACACAGCGAGACTCCGTCTCAAAAAAAAAAAAAAAAAAAAAAAAAATGGAAGGAAATTCTGGCTGGGTGCGGTGGCTCACACTTGTCATCCTAGCACTTTGGGAGGCCGAGGCGGATGATCACTTGATGCTGGGAGTTCAAGACCAGCCTAGCCAACATGGTGAAACCCTGTCTCTACTAAAAATACAAAAATTAGCCGGGCATGGTGGTGCATAAGTGTCTTCTCAGCTACATGGGAGGCTGAGGTGAGAGGATCACTTGAGTACGGGAGGCAGAGGTTGCAGTCAGCCAAGATCACACCACTGTATTACAGCCTGGGCAATGGAGTGAGACTCTGTCTCACAATAAGTAAATAAAATGGAAGGAAATTCTGACATAGGCTATAACATGGATGAACCTGGAGGACATTATGCTCCGTGAAATAAGCCAGACACGAAAGGGTAGATATTGTATGATTCCACTATGAAGGGTAGATATTGTACAATTCCTCTGTGAAGTTCCTAGAGGAGTCAAAGTTGAGACAGAAAGTAGATCCCTGGTGGGTGCCAGGGTCTGAGAAGGGGATGGGGAGTGACTGTTTTATGGGGGCAGAGCTTCAGTTGGGAAAGATGAGAAAGTTCTGGAGGTAGATGATGGTGATGATGGTTGCACAGCAGTGTGAATGTGCTTAACGCCACTGGACTGTGCAGTTAAAAATAGTGAAGATGGGCCGGGCGCGGTGGCTCATGCTTGCAGTCCCAGCACTTTGGGAGGCCGAGACGGGCGGATCACGAGGTCAGGAAATCGAGACCATCCTGGCTAACCCGGTGAAACCCCGTCTCTACTAAAAATACATAAAACTAGCCGGGCGAGGTGGCGGACGCCTGTAGTCCCAGCTACTCAGGAGGATGAGGCAGGAGAATGGCGTAAACCCGGGAGGCGGAGCTTGTAGTGAGCCGAGATTGGGCCACTGCACTCCAGCCTGGGCGACAGAGAGAGACTCCGTCTCAAAAAAAAAAAAAAAATGGTGAAGATGGGCCAGGCACAGTGGCTCACGCCTGCAGTCCCAGTACTATGGGAGGCCAAGGCAGGCAGATTACCTGAGGTCAGGAGCTGGAGACCAGCCTGGTCAATGTGGTGAAACCCCATCTCTACTAAAAGTACAAAAATTAGGCGGGTGTGGTGGCAAGCACCTGTAATCCCAGCTACTCAGGAGGCTGAGGTAGGAGAATATCTTGAAGCCGGGAGGTGGAGGTTGCTGTGAGCCCAGGGCCTGGCAGCAGCAGGTAATCCATAAAACATCTGAATGCCTTCAGGAAGAAGGGATGGGCTATTGTCATAACTATTTGACAGGGAAGGAAGCTGAGGCACAGAGAAGCTAGGAAACTCACCTCAAGTCTCACAGCGGACATGGGGACGGGTGCGGAGATGCAAACCTGGAGCTTTGACTCCTGAGCTCCAATTCAAACCCTGAGACCCCCAGCTCCTGCTCACGGAGCGCTCAGAAGACGCCAACCCCTCCGGGCTCCTATATTTACCACTAAACCCCTGGGGGGCGGGGGATGGTTGCTATCATAAAGCCCGGAGGGCTCAGAGGCGGCCGTCCCAGAGGGGATGGGGCAGGAGATGGAAGAGTCCAGGAAAGAAGGAGTGTTGAGGTCGGCCTGGTTGCCCGCTCCCAGCACCCGGGCCCTGTTCCCCCGTGGGCCCGCGCCCACGCTCCAGCCCTCACCTCGCAGCTGCTGCTCGGCACCGTCTTGCGTCTCCAGCAGCCGCTCCACCACCTGCTCGTGGCGCCCCAGCAGCCGTCTCTGCTGCGCCTCGGCGCGGTTGGCGCCCAGCAGGCTGAGCAACCCCTGGCTCACCTCCTCTATGTCGCGGAAGGCGGCCATGACTACGCCGGGCCCCAACCCGCGCAAATTTGACTGCCCGCGGAGCCCGCCCTCTTCCCGAAGAGGTTGCTTTCCATTGGAATTTTTCTACGTCAGTCATAAGCAATAGCCAATAGGCATAGGGAGCAGCGTCTTAGAGTGGGGGAAGCCGCCTAGGGTCTGGCCTGGTGCGCCTGCGACCACTCCTCCGTCAGTCATCGGCGATGACCAATCGGCGCAGGAAGCGGGAGGCTCCGTTAGCCCTCCCGATGCGCCTGCGCGGGATGGAAAGCGGCTGTTTATTTCTCCATAGGTCGAGCGCCTACTCTGTGCAGGGCCGGGTTCTAAAGGCAAAGCCTCAAGCAGCTTCTCCTGGAACTTACATCCTACAGTGTGTGCGTGGGATACACACAATAAGCATAGAGAATAAGCAGATTCTATGAGAGGCTGCATAGAAATACGGCGTCTGTAGCCAAGTTACTGGGTTCGAATCCCAGCGTTGCCACTTACTAGCTGTGTCACCCTGGGCAGATTTACCCCTATGTGCGGTACTTTCCTCCATAGTAAAATGAGGGTCATACTAGTGCCTATGTCAGGGTTGACGTGAGAATTCTTATTGCTTTTTTTTTAGAGACAAGGTATTGATTGCTCTGTCACTCAGGCTGAAGTGCAGTGGCACAATCCGTTGCATCTTCGACCTCGGGCCTCCAGCAATCCTCCTGCCTCCGCCTCCCAAAGTACTGGGATTACAGGCGTGAGCCACCGAGCCCAGCCTGGCGTGATAGTGTCTGCTATTCGGTAGGTGCTATATGGTTGTTTAATGAAACATACATAGAATCCTAGCATATAGCTGGGTGCAGTGGCTCACGCCCGTAAGTCTCAGCTCTTTGGGAGGCTAAGGCAGGAGGATCGCTTGAGCCCTGGAATTCGAAACCAGCCTGTCTCAAAACAAAAAAAAACAAAACAAAACAAAGAAAAGATCAGTGCTGACTCTAACGAGCTGGTTCCATGCTAGACACTGGTATTTCTGCAAGAAACGGTTAAGATGTTAAGATGGCTTTTTTTTTTTTTTTTTTTTTGAGACGGAGTCTCACTCTGTTGCCCAGGCTGGAGTGCAATGGCGCGATCTCGGCTCACTACAACCTCCGCTTCCTGGGTTCAAGGCATTCTCCTGCATCAGCCTCCTGAGCAGCTGGGATTACAGACACCAGCCACCACGCCCGGCTAATTTTTTGTATTTTTAGTAGAGACGGGGTTTCACTATGTTAGCCATGCTGGTCTCGAACTCCTGACCTCGTGATCCGCCTGCCTCAGGTTCCCAAAGTGCTGGGATTATAGGCATGAGCCACCATACCCAGCCTGACATCATTTTTATGTGTGCTACCACCTAAAGAACATCTCGTTGCTTTCCTATGATTTTTTTTCTTTTCTTTTTTTTTTTTTTTCTTTTGAGACAGTTTCACTCTTGTTGGAGAGTGCAATGGCATGATCTCGGCTCGCTGCAACCCCCACCTCCCAGATTCAAGTGATTCTCCTGCCTCAACCTTCAGAGTAGCTGGGATTATAGGCATGCATCACCACGCACAGTTCATTTTGTATTTTTAGTAGAGACAGGGTTTCTCCATGTTGGTCAAGCTGGTCTTGAACTCCCAACCTCAGGTGATCCACCTGCCTTGGCCTCCCAAAGTGCTGGGATTACAGGTGTGAGCCACTGTGCCCGGCCTTCTTTTCTTCCTTTTTTTTTTTTTTTTTTTTTTGTTTGATATGGGGTCTTGTTCTGTCCCCCAGGCTGAAGTGCAGTGGCTCAGGTGATCCTTTCATTTCAGCCTTCCAAGTAGCCGGGACTACAGGTGGGTGTCACCCTTTGGTGCCTGAGAGCATGGCTTCTAGAACCAGCTGTGTGATCTTGGCATAGAATTCACCTTCTTTGTGCCTAAAGGCAGTGAATAACAATTATGCAGAGTGAAAGCAAGAGGGGATAAGACCTTGGGTTCACTTTCTGACGCTGCAGTTTACCTGTGACCTTGGCAGGTTCCTAACCTTTCTAAGCCAGAGTGGCTAAAGATAGCCCTTTCTTATTAGCTGCCAGGAGGTGTCCCGGAGATAAGCCAGGCAAGATTGTGCAACTCGAGCCTGATAGATATAAAGGCTCCTGTGGAAAAATGCCACCCGCCCACCTCCCTTCCAAAAAAGCAAAGCGAGAACCACTTCACAGCCATTAGGATGGCTACTGTCCAAAACCAACCAACCAGCCAAGCAACCTGGAAAATAACAAGTGTTGATCAAGAGGTAGAGAAATTGGAATACTGTGTACCCTTGCTGAGAATGTAAAATGGTGCAACTGCTGCGGGAAACAGTATGGCAGTTCCTCAAAAAATTAAAAATAGTATTACCATATCAGCAATTCCACTTCTGGGTATATCCCCAGAAGAATTGAAAGCAGGTTGTTGGACTAGGCTCAGTGGCTCATGCCTGTAATCCCAGCACTTTGGGAGGCCAAGGCGGTCGGATCACCTGAGGTCAGGAGTTCGAGACTAGCCTGACCAACATGGAGAAACTCCATCTCTGCTAAAAATATAAAATTAGCCGGGCGTGGTGGCACGTGCCTGTAATCCCAGCTACTAGGGAGGCTGAGGCAGGAGAATCGCTTGAACCTGGGAGGCGGAGGTTGCGGTGAGCTGAGATCGCGCCATTGCACTCCAGCCTGGGCAACAAGAGTGAAACTCTGTCTCAAAAAAAAAAAAAAAAGAAAGAAAGAAAGGAGGTTGTAGGACATATATTTGCAAGTCCATGTTCACAGCAGCCATTATTCACAATAGCCAAAGGGTGAAAACAGCACAAGTGTCCTTAGATAGAAGAATTAATAAACAAAACGTGGTTCATCTCAACAACGCAATTTTTTTTTTTTTTTTTTGAGATGGAGTCTTGCTCTGGTGCGCACGTGTAATCCCTGATACATGGGAGGCTGAGACAGGAGAATCACCTGAACCCGGGAGGTGGAGGTTGCAGTGAGCTGAGATGGCACCACTGCACTCCTGCCTGAGCAACAACAGTGAAACTCCATCCCCACCCCCCACAAAGAGAAAGGAAATTCTGACACATGCCACAAGGTGGATGAAGACATGTTCAGTGAAATAAGCCAGACACAAAAAGACAAACACTGTGTGATTCCACTTATAGGAGGTCCCTAGAGTCGTCAGATTCATAAAAGCAGAACGTAGAACAGTGGGTCCCAGGGGCTGGGGAGGAGGATGGTGAGTGAGTGTTTCATGGGGACAGAGTTTCAGTTTTGCAAACTGAGAAAGTTCTGGAGATGGATGGTGGTGATGGTTGCACAACAGTGTGAATGTGCTTAATGCCATTGAACTCTGCACTTCAAAATGTTTAAAGTGGTACATTTTATGTCATGTATATTTTACCACAATTAAAATTAAAAATCTACTTAAAAAAAAAAAGCAAAGCAAGAAACTGCATGACGGGGAAGTACGGTCTTAAGGGTGAGCTGAACGAGAGAAATAAAGATAATGACAAATGGAACTGGCAATTGCTTTGTGAGAAACAGTTTATTTCCTAAGACAAGGGCTTCTTGGCTCACAAATCCAGAGGAAATTAATAAGAGTAATGGACCTTCTGCCTAGAAACACACTCTTTAGTATAACATTTCTGGGGCTTTCTAAAACCTTCTGTTATCTCCTGGCTGAACAGCCTAGCGGATAAACAGAGGAAATGAGAAGTCAGGAGATATGATCACCACTGGAAGATCTGAGGGGAGGGGCCCGTGGGCTGCTGGGGCCAATGATACTCCTTTTCCAGTTCTGGTGCCGGTGACTTAGGCGTGCCGTTTGCAAAAAAGTCATGGATGGAGCTTAACACTTTTGTGCACCATTTGTGCAATATATATATATATATATATATATATATATATATATATATACACACACCCACACCCACACACACACACACATACTTTTTTTTTTTTTTTTTTTTGAGACAGAGTCTCGCTCTGTCCCCCAGGCTGGAGTGCAGTGGCGCCATCTCGGCTCACTGCAAGCTCCGCCTCCCGGGTTCACGCCATTCTCCTGCCTCAGCCTCCAGAGTAGCTGGTACTACAGGCGCCCGCCACCACACCCGGCTAATTTCTTTTGTACTTTTAGTAGAGAGGGGGTTTAACCGTGTTAGCCAGGATGGTCTCGATCTCCTGACCTTGTGATCCACCCGCTTTGGCCTCTCAAAGTGCTGGGATTACAGGTGTGAGCCACCAAGCCTGGCTTTTTTTTTTTTTTTTTTTTTTTTTTTTGTGAGACAGAGTCTCACTCTGTCACTCAGGCTGGAGTGCAGTAGCGCGTTCTCAGCTGGCTGCAACCTCCGGCTGGGGTCAAGCGATTCTCCTGCCTCAGCCTCTGGAGTAGCTGTCACCATGCCTGTCACCATGCCCGGCTAATTTTTTTGTATTTTTAGCAGAAGTGGGATTTCACCATGTTGGGCAGGCTGGTCTCCAACTCCTGACCTCAGGTGATCCACCCGCCTTGGCCTCCCAAAGTGCTGGGATTACAGGTGTGAACCACCGTGCTCAGCCTGAATTTTGACTTTTTTATTGAGATGGAGTCTCCCTGTTGCCCAGGCTGGAGTGCAGTGGCACAGTCTCGGCTCACTGCAACCTATGCCTCCCAGGTCCAAGCGATTCTTGTGCCTGAGCCTCCTGAGTAGCTGGGATTACAGGCGTGTGCAACCGCACCTGGCTAATTTTTTAATTTTTAGTAGAGGCGGGGTTTCACCATGTTGGTCAGGCTTGTCTCAAACTTCTGACCTCAGGTGATGCCCACCTTGACCTCCCAACGTGCTGGAATTACAGGGGTGAGCCACTGTGCCCGGCTGGATTTTGACTTTTATAATAAATCGCTGTAAATTATTTGGCATTAGAACACAAAAGTCACTTAAGAGCCATTTTTTAGGCCAGGCATAGTAGCTCATGCCCGCAATCCCAGGACATTGGGAGGCTGAAGGGGGCACATTGCTTGAGCCCAGGAGTTTGAGGCCAGCCTGGGCACGATAGAGAGACCTCGTCTATACAAAAAATAAAAAAAATTAGCCAGGCATGATGGCACGCACTTGTAGTCCCAGCCACTCTGGAGGCTGAGGTGGGAGGATTGCTTGAGTCCCGGAGGTCCCGGAGGTTGAGGCTGCAGTGAGCTATGATCGCACCACTGCACTCTACCCTGGTAGGCAACAGAGTGAGAACCTGTCTCAAAAATAAATAAATAAATAAATAAATAAAAAGATCTTTTTTTTTTCTGAGGTGTTCACAATAGGTGTTCAACAAAATTTTGTACGCTGGCAATATTCAGTATCTGCAAGTCAGTACAGTAGCCACCAACCACGTAAAGCTGTTGAGAACTAATTATAATTCATTGACTTTATTTATTTTTGAGTTGGAGCCTCACTCTGTCGCCCATGCTGGGGTACAGTGCTGTAATCTTGGCTCACTGCAACCTCTGTCTTCCAAGTTTAAGTGATTCTTATGCTTCAGCTTCCCCATTAGCTGGGATTACAGGCGTGCACCACCATGCCCAGCTAATTTTTTTGTATTTTTAGTAGAGATGTGGTTTCACCATGTTGGCCAGGCTGGTCTTGAACACAAACGATCCACCTGCCTCAGCCTCTCAAAGTGTTGGGATTATAGGCGTGAGCCACCACGCCCGGCATAATTCATTTACTTAAAAAAAAATTTTTTTAGAGACAAAGTCTCACTCTGTCACCAAGGCTGGAGCGCAGTGGGGTAATCACAGCTCACTGCAGCCTCGAACTCCTGGCCTCGAGTGATCTTCCCACCTGCCTCAGCCTCCTGAGTAGCTGGGACTACAGGCACAAGCCTGCTAATTATTATTTATGTATGTATGTATGTATGTATGTATTTATAGATGGAGTCTTGCTCTGTTGCCCAGGCTGGAGTGCAGTGGCGCAATCTCAGCTCACTGCAACCCCTGCCTCCTCGGTTCAAGTGATTCTCTGGCCTCAGCCTCCTGAGTAGCTGGGACTACAGATGCTGGCCACCATGCCCAGCTAATTTTTTTGTATTTTTAGTAGAGACAGGGTTTCACGATGTTGTCCAGGCTGGTCTTGAACTCCTGACCTCAGGTGATCCACCTGCCTCAGCCTCCCAAAGTGCTGGAATTACAGGCATGAGCCACCACGCCCAGTCTCATTTAACTTTAAATGAAAATAGCCACATATAGCTAGTGGCTATGCTATTGTTGGGTGCTGGTCTAGGACAGAGCATGAAGGTGTTTACTGTGATATTCTTCAACTGTTCTGTAGCTTTGAACACTTTCCTAAATAATTCCATTTTGAAAAAGAGATTTGCAGCAGCTCATGTGTATAATCCCAGCACTTTGGGAGGCCGAGGCGGGAGGGTAGCAGGAGACCGGAAGTTCGAGACTGGCTTGGGCAACATAGCAAAACCCCATTTCTACAAAAAATTTATAAATTAGGCCGGGCGCGGTGGCTCACGCCTATAATCCCAGCACTTTGGGAGGCCGAGGCGGACGGATCACTTGAGGTCAGGAGTTCAAGACCGGCCTGGCCAACATGGTGAAAACCCATCTCTACTAAAAATACAAAAATTAGCTGGGTGTGGTGGTGGGTGCTTCTAATCCAAGCTACTCAGGAGGCTGAGGCAGGATAATTGCTTTAGTCCACAAGGCGCACGAGGCGGAGGTGTCAGTGAGCCAAGATCGCACCACTGCACTCCAGCCTGGGCGACAGAGGGAGACTCCGTCTCAACAACAAGAAGTCAGGGGTGGTGGCGCAAGCCTGTGGTCCCAGCTAGTCAGAAGGTTGAGGTGGGAGGATCGCTTGAGCGCTGGAGGTAGAGACTGCAGTGAGCTAGGATTTGTACCACTGTACTCCAACCTGGGAGACGGAGTGAGACTCTCTCTCCAAAAACAACAAAAAGCGGTGGTTCACGCCTGTAATCCCAGCACTCTGGGAGGCTGAGGCGGGTGGATCACCTGAGGTCAGGAGTTCGAGACTAGCCTGACCAACATGGTGAAACCCCGTCTCTACCCAAAATACAAAAATTAGCCAGGTGTGGTGGTGGGCGCCTGTAGTCCCAGCTACTCGGGATAATCGAGGCAGGAGAATTGCTTGAATCCAGGAGGCAGAGGTTGCATTGAGCCAAGATCGCGCCACTGCACTCCAGGCTGGGTGACAAGAAGCAAAACTCTGTCTCAAAAAAAAAAAAAAAAAAAAAGGAAAGATGTCTATCTTAAAGCTTAAAAGGGAGCAGAGTGAAAAAAGAAAAGAAACAGAACCATCAACATTATTGGTAGCTTTATTAAATTTGTTTACCTTCTAAAAAAACGATTACAAAAAAGAATACTTCAATTAAGTGTAATACTGGCTTTATGGACGTACCGTGATCAGAAAGTGAAATTAAAACTCATGGATACGCGTGAGAAGAGAATGGGCACAGAGGCACGAGCCCGGTATCCCACGGAGAGAAGGAAGCGTAGAGAGACGCGTGGACCCACCTCAGGGGTCTCGCATTCCTGGGCCAAGAAGTTGCTTCTAAGAGTTTAAAATAAATGCACTGGCTGGCTCCAGGGATGGACACACAGGCACAGCACTCTTGTACCGCTTCTCAAAGCTGCCCAAAACTGCGTCCTTTCCCCTCAGACACCAGCAACTCATTGTTTCCAATCAGCTTTGGTTTTGTTTTCTCTGCAATTTACATGAAAATACCATCCATCCATCCATCTATCCATCCATCCATCCTTCCTTTCTTCCTTCCTGTCTCCTTTGACCAGCCAAGCCCTATTTTGTTTTACGTACATTCCCTTCACTAAAAATCAAAGCAAGCCAATCTACATCAAGCCAAGAAACCTACTTTTCTAAGGAGAGAAACCAGTGCTTTGCCTTCTTTAATGAACCTGCGAGCTCTCGGCGCTTTCTCTTGCTGAAATGTGGCTTTTAAAGCCTTGGGGGCTGAGCTCACTGGCCTCGAAAGGGCAGCGCACATATTTGGTTTGGAGCACACTCCTGATCACAAGGCACATTTTTAGAGGCTTGGAACCCTTCCCTTTCTGTTGCTCACCAAGGAAAAGGCACAAGAAAGAAAATGATGTGGAGATTCTTGGGGGACCAAAACAGGCCACGAAGGAAACTGTGAGTGTCTCTGGCAAGCTCTGTTTCCCGCAGGCTCTGTTCCAGGCAGCTCCGGAAAGCCTCTAGGTTGTTAAAAAGGCCAGCTGGCCCATGTTTGGTTTTCAGCAAAGCCCTGTCTCTTTAAGTTTGCGCCGGGAGGCCTGGGAACGGCCAACTTTTAATCGTGCACACATGGGGTTCTTGGGAGCTGGCCCTGCGTTTTGCCAACAAGCACATGCCCTGTTTTCTTTCCTTTGAGGAGAGAAATTCTGGAGTCCCAGGGAGGAACAGGACGGCCCTGTGACCATACTCCGGGGCCTGGCGGGGGGACACAGAAGTCACCCTGAGAGCCAGATTCTTTTCTTCGTCTCCAGGTCTGAAGGATTTTCTAGGAAAATTAACATTTGCCAAGACCTCCATGTGGGGAAGGGAGGGGTTTCTGGGTAATTTTTTTTTTTTTTTTTCTGGAGACAGGGTCTCGCTGTGTCACCTAGGCTGAAGTGCAATGGCACAGCTCACTGCAGCCTCGACCTCCAGGGCTCAGCCTCCCAAGTAGCTGGGACTACAGGTGCGCACCACCACGCCTGGCTAATTTTCACATTTCTTGTAGAGATGGGTCTTGCTATGTTGCTATGGTCTTGAATGTCTAGGCTCAAGCTCTTGCCTTGCCCTCCCAAAGTGCTGGGAGTACAGATGTGAGTCACCACGTCTGGCTGGTAATTTCTCATTGTGAATTGGTTCCCTGTTAAGTCACAGAACTTGTCCTGAGTCCCTTCATTTGAATGAGGGTGAAAAGACTGAGTTTTCTGTCCTGGGTGACAAGGCCAGGATCTGTCTCGTGAAACAACCGGAAGAAAATTCCCCTAACAAAGCCGTCTAGAGGGGGGCAGTGGGCATAACACTATTCTATATCAGACAATTAAATGTGAGGGATGAAGGGTGAACCCCAAACTGGTGCGTAATAACACTTAGGATTAAAATGAAAATATGCAAGTTCCAGTGACTTTCAAATCTGGCAACAAATCCTAAGATTCCCGCCCCCTCCTGCAACACGGATTCAAAAATACAATATTTTTTTCCTCTCCCTCTTCCTCCATCCATAATTACCAGCTGATTGTTCTCAATGTTCTTCATAAAACCCACACCCCAGCATCAGCCCTGGCGCCAATGTATACAAGAATTTTGCTTCGGTCTGCGCTGCGGCCGCTTTGATCCGGGGAGCCAAGAAAACCCGCTTGGAGCTGGAGTCCTGTGGCCGTCGGGGCTCCCCCAGGGAAGCAGAGGGAAAGCTCGCTTGCCTTTCAGCCATGGGCCTTGGGGAGTGTGAGTGGGGTGGGCCAGGGAGGAATGGGAACAGGGAGGAGACGGGGACAAGGGACGGTTTGCTCCGGGGCTGGTGGCCCCCGCCTCCCTCACAGCTACTCTTCTGCCGAGGATGATGTAGGGCTCTCGTCATCTGACATCGGGGCAAACTGAAACGAGAAGCAGAATTCTTTTTGTTTGGGATCCTTTCCAATCCCCCGAGGCGCCGACGTGGTGGCTGGCCTGGTAGATAGGGTGGGTGAGCAAGAGGGAGGCATGGCCCCTGGCCCCAAGGAGGTGGCACTCTAGGGGCACCGCCTTGAAGAAACAAACTCATGACTGTGGTCGAAGATGTTCACCAGGGGTGAGGGATGCAAAGGAATGAGGGTGGACAGTGGCTGCTCAGGGAGGGTGAGGTCTCAGCTGACTGTGAATGGCATCAAGGGACCAGCAAGCAGGGAAGGGCATTCCAGGCAGCGGAAACAGCACATGCAAAGGCCCTGGGGTAAGTGCAGAGGGGTCGTGGCAATAAGGCCAGTGTGGCTGAAAGGGGAGAGAAACAGTCGTGGGGAAGGTGAGGGTGGTTGTGCAGGGCCTGGTGGACTTTGGAGAGGACTTTGGCTTTTTTTTTTTTTTGAGACGGAGTCTCGCTCTGTCGCCCAGGCTGGAGTGCAGTGGCCAGATCTCAGCTCACTGCAAGCTCCGCCTCCCAGGTTTACGCCATTCTCCTGCCTCAGCCTCCCAAGTAGCTGGGACTACAGGCGCCTGCCACCTCGCACGGCTAGTTTTTTGTATTTTTTAGTAGAGACGGGGTTTCACCGTGTTAGCCAGGATGGTCTCGATCTCCTGACCTCGTGATCCGCCCGTCTCGGCCTCCCAAAGTGCTGGGATTACAGGCTTGAGCCACCGCGCCCGGCCGGCTTTTTTTTTTCTTTTTCTTTTTCGAGACAGTTTTACTCTTGTTGCCTAGGCTGGAGTGCAATGGTGTGATCTTGGCTCACTGCAACCTCCACCTCCTGGGTTCAAGTGATTCTCCTGCCTCAGCCTCCTTAGTAGCTGGGATAGCTGGGATTATAGGCATGCGCCACCACGTCCGGCTAATTTTGTATTTTTAGTAGAGACGGGGTTTCTCCACGTTGGTCAGGCTGGTCTTGAACTCCTGGTGATCCGCCTACCTCGGCCTCCCAAAGTGTTGGGATTACAGGCGTGAGACACTGTGCCTAGCCTAGATTTTTTTTTATTAAAGACAGGGTCTTGCTCTGTCACCAGGCTGGAGTGTAGTGGTCCAATCATAGCTCACAGCAGCCTCGACCACCTGGGCTCAAGCAATCCTCCCGCCTTAGCCTTCCAAGTAGCTGGAACTATAGGCATGCACCACCACGTCCAGCTAATTTTTTTTTTTTTTTTTTTGAGACGGAGTCTCGCTCTGTCACCCAGGCTGGAGTGCAGTGGCGTGATCTCATCTCACTGTAACCTGCACCTCCCAGGTTCAAGCAATTCTCATGCCTCAGCCTCCTGAGTGGCTGGGATTACAGGCGCCCACCACCATGCCCAGCTAATTTTTGTATTTTTAGTAGAGATAGGGTTTCACCATGTTGGCCAGGCTGGTCTCGAACTCCTGACCTCAGGTGATCCGCCCGCCATGGCATCCCAAAGTGCTGGGATTACAGGCGTGAACCACTGAGTCTGGCCTGAATGCTCCTTAAACACATCAGGCACACCTCTGCCTCAGGGCCTTTGCACTGCCTATTCCTGCTACCTGGAAGACCATATGATTCACTCCCTAACTTCTCCAAGTGTTGACTCAAATGTCATCTCTTCTCTGAGGGCCTCCAATAGCTTCCCCATCACTTGCCATCCCACGTCCCTTGGGTTTTTTTTTTGTTTGTTTTGAGACAGAGTTTTGCTCTTGTCACCCAATGGCATGATCTCTGGCTCACTGCACCCTCCGCCTCCCAGGTTCAAGTGATTCTCCCACCTCAGCCTCTAGAATAGCTGGGATTAAAGGCATGTGCCACCACACCCAGCTAATATTTTGTACTTTTTTAGTAGAGATGGAGTTTCACCATGTTGGCCAGGCTGGTCTTGAACCCCTTACCTCAAATGATCCGCCTGCCTTGGCCACCCAAAGTGCTGGGATTACAGGCATGAGCCACCATGCCCGGCCTCTTTTTTTTTTTTTTTTTCCAGACAAGGTGGCACTCTGTCACCATATAGTGATGCAACCACGGCTCACTGCAGCCTTCACCTCCTGGGTTCAAGTGATCCTCCTGCCTCAGCCTCCCGAGTAGCTGGGAGTACAGGCATACACCAACACACCCACTCATTTTTGTATTATTATTATTATTTTTTGAGACGGAGTCTCGCTCTGTCGCCCAGGCTGGAGTGCAGTGGCGCCATCTCGGCTCACTGCAAGCTCCACCTCCCGGGTTCACGCCATTCTCCTGCCTCAGCCTCCCGAGTAGCTGGGACTACAGGCACCCGCCACCATGCCCAGCTAACTTTTTTTTTGTATTTTTTAGTAGAGACGGGGTTTCACCGTGTTAGCCAGGATGGTCTCAATCTCCTGACCTTGTGATCCGCCCGCCTCAGCCTCCCAGAGTGCTGGGATTACAGGCGTGAGCCACCGCACCTGGCCTCATTTTTGTATTTTTGCGGAGACAGGGTCTCCCTATGTTGCCCAGGCTGGTCTCAAACTCCTGGGGTCAAGCAGTCCTCCCACCTCAGCCCCCCAAGATGCTGGGATTATAGACGTGAGCCACCACACCCAGCCTGATTGTATCTCTTACCAGAATGCCCACTCCACAAGGGTGGATACTGTTTTCTGTTTTGATCAGTGCTGTGACCACTGGGGACTACCCAGAACTGGGCCTAACACACAGCAGGCACTCAATAAATATTTTTCAAATGAGTGAATGATGACTAAGTTACGCATTTGGAACCAGACAGACCCAGGCGCGGATACTGCTGTGCCAACCATGGCCATGAAGCCTCTCTGTGACTAATTTCCTCACTGGGGCACTATGAAGGTTCAGCAAGCAGCTGACCATATCCTGACTTTATCCTTAGCATGGACCCCGTGCACAATCAGCTCTTCATAAACATCCGTCTCCTCTGGCCAGGCGCAGTGGCTGACCCCTGTAATCCCAGCGCTTTCGGAGGCCGAGGAGGAAGCATGGCTTGAACCCAGGATTTCAAGACCAGCCTGGGCAACAGAGTGAGACCCAGCCTCCACAAAGAATAGAAAAAAAATGGCCGGGTGCGGTGGCTCACTCCTGTAATCCCAGCACTTTGGGAGGCAGAGGCGGGCAGATCACTTGAGCTCAGGAGTTCAAGACCAGTGTGGCCAACACAGTGAAATCCCATCTCTACTAAAAACACAAAAATTAGCTGGGCATGGTGGTGTGTACCTGTAATCCCAGCTACTCTGGAGGCTGAGGCAGGAGAGTTGCTCGAACCTGGGAGATACAGGTTGCAGTGAGCCAAGACTGCGCCACTGTACTCCAGCCTGGGTGATAGAGCAAGACTTTGTTTCAAAACAAAACAAAACAACTCAGCCAGGTGTGGTGGTGAGCACCTGTAGTCCCAGCTACTCAGGAGGCTGAGGTGAAAGGATCACTTGAGCCCAGGAAGTGGAGGCTGCAATAAACTAAAATTGTGCCACTGCACTCCAGCCTGGGTGACAGAGTAAGACTCAGTCTCGAAACAAAAACAAGGCTGGGCGCAGTGGCTCATGCCTGTAATCCTAGCACTTTGGGAGGCTGAGGTGGGCAGATCATGAGGTCAGGAGTTCGAGACCAGCCTGATCAACATGGTGGAACCCCATCTCTACTAAAAATACAAAAATTAGCTGGGCGTGGTGGTGCACGCCTGTAATCCCAGCTACTCAGGAGGCTGAGGCAGCAGAATCGCTTGAAGCTGGGAGGCGGAGGTTGCAGTGAGCCCAGATCGTGCCACTGCGCTCCAGCCTAGGCGAGAGTGAGACTCCGTCTCAAAAACAAAAAGAAAAACAAATCTCTCTCCTCTCAGAGCCCCACCCACCCCACGCCTCCCCAGCCGGGTTGAGACTCACCGAGCATTTGATGTTCATGCGGGAATACAGCATGGACGCAATCTCACTCTGCCCTGCGTCCAAGGCCACCATCAGAGCTGTGCTCCCATCCTGCAAAGTATCCAGTGCTATGAATGACGTCCCCACGCTGTGCTCCCGCCCTCCCCGGGGTGCACCTGGTTGGAGACTCACGCGATCTGTGAGTGAGATGTCACAGCTGGGTACAGCCAGCAGCAGCCCTGCAATCTCCTTGTGGCCGTGCTCACAGGCACACATGAGGGCCGTGGAGCCATCATCATCTTGCACATTGATGTCTGCCTCACAGGCCAGCAGGGCTTTGACAACGTCCACCCGCCCGTGGCTGACTGCCAGCATCAGGGCCGTCTGTCCTGCCTGGGGAGGGCAAGGGACAGGATTATGGCTCATGCAGGCCCCAGAGCAGGTCACCCCCTGCTCTAGAACCTGCTGTAGCTCCCACATACTCTGATGGTGAAATGTACCCTCAACTCGCTCCTCTCCCCCTGAATCTCAAACAACCCTCCCACCACCAGGGGAGTAATCAATCCATAGAGACAGAAAGCAGATGAGGGGTTGCCAGAGGCTGGGAGAAGTGGGGGCAGAGGAAATGAGGATGAATACAGGTTTCCTTTGGGGGTGAAGAGAACGTTCTGGAACTAGATGGAGGTGTTGGTTGCACAACAGGGTGAATGTATTTCACGCCAGTAGGGCTTTTGGTTTTCTTTTGCTTTATTTTAGAGACGGGGTCTTGCTCTGTTGCCCAGGTTGGCGTGCAGAGGCATGATTGCAGCTTGGTACAGCCTCGACCTCCCCAGGCTCAGGTGATCCTCCCACCTCAGCCTCCCGAGTAGCTGAGACTGTTGGCATGCACCACAATGCCTGGCTGATTTTTGTATTTTTTGTACAGATAGGGTTTTGCCATGTTGCCCAGCCTAACTGTTCACTTTAAAAGGGTTAATTATTATTTTTTTTTGGAGACAGAGTCTCGCTCTTTCGCCAGGCTGGAGTGCAGTGGCGCAATCTCAGCTCACTGCAACCTCCGCCTCCTGGGTTCAAGCAACTCTCCTGCCTCAGCCTCCTGAGTAGCTGAGATGATAGGCGTATGCCACTACGCCCACCTAATTTTTGTATTTTTAGTAGAGATGGAGTTTCACCATGTTGGCCAGGATGGTCTCGATTTCTTCACCTCGTGATCCACCAGCCTCGGCCTCCCAAAGTGCCGGGATTACAGGCGTGAGCCACTGTGCCCAGCCTAAAAGGGTTAATTCTGGGCACTGTGGCTTACGCCTGTAATCCTGGCACTTTGGGAGGCCGAGGTGGGAGGACTGCTTGATGCCAGGAGTTAGAGATCAGCCTGGGCAACAGAGCGAGACCACATCTCTAGCAAAAAAATAAATAAAATACAGCCTGGGCAACTTGGCAAAACCCTATCTCTTAAAAAAAAAAAAAAAAAAAATTAGCCGGGCATGGTGCCACATGCATGCTTGTAGTCCCAGCTACTTGGTGGCCTGAGGTGGGAGGACTGTTTGATCATGAGAGGTCAAGGCTGCAGCGAGCTGTGATTGTACCACTGCACTCCAGCCTGGGTGACAAAGTGAGACCCTGTCTCAAAAAATAAAAAATAGAAATAAAATAAAATAAAAAGTTAGAAATAAAGGGGTAAATCTTATGTTTTGTGAATTTCACCTTCTTTTCTTTTTTTTTTTAATAGAGAGGAGGTATGCGGGGGGGAGCGTCTCTAGGTTCCTCAGGCTGGTCTCGAACTCCTGACCTGAAGCAATTCTCCCGCTTTGTTTTCTCAAAGTGCTGGGGTTACAGGCATGAGTCACCTTGGTGAGCCTCACCTTAATTTTTTTTTTTTTTTTTTTTTTTGAGATGGAGTCTTGCTCTGTCACCCAGGCTGGAGTGCAGTGGCGCGATCTTGGCTCACTGCAACCTCTGCCTCCTGGTTCAAGCGATTCTCCTGCCTTGAGTAGCTGGGATTACAGGTGCATGCCACCACGCCCAGCTAATTTTTGTATTTTTTTTTTTTTAGTAGAGATGGGGTTTCACCATGTTGGTCAGACTGGTCTCGAACTACTGACCTTGTGATCCGCCTACCTCGGCCTCCCAAAGCGCTGGGATTACAGGCGTAAGCCACCGCGCCTGGCCAATTTTTTTTTTTTTTTTTTTGAGACAGAGTCTCACTTTGTAGCTCAGGCTGGGGTACAGTGGTGTGATCTCAGCTTACTGCAACTTCCACTTCCCAGGTTCAAGCAATTCTCCTGCCTCAGCCTCCCGAGTGGCTGGGATTATACGCACGTGCCACCATGCCCAGCTAATTGTTTTATATTTTAATAAAGACAGGGTTTCACCATGTTGGTCAGGCTGGTCTCGAACTCCTAACCTCAGATGATCCACCCACCTTGGCCTCCCACAGTGCTGGGATTATAGGCATGAGCCACGGCGCCCGGCCTTAATTTTTTGAAAATGAAGCCACTAAAAAAATCTCTTGGAAATTAAAACAAAATTAAATCAATAAAGATAAAGCAGGGTTATGCCTGTTATGGCCTGTCACAGCTCCCTGTTTTGTTCCTTTGCTATCTTCAGGCTGTTGGCAATCCCTCTCCTCCTCACTGTCCCCAGTGGGTCCTGGCTTCCCTGCTCTTTTGCCCACACACCTGTCCATAAGCCCCAGTCACCTGCACAGTACCTGTTTCTGCTTCCCAACAAACAGCCAAAGAGTGCGCTCAGACCAGGAATCAGGCCACGCCACTTCGGCTTAAACTCCCCTGGTGGTTTCCTGCAGCCCTGAGTCCAAACTGGCTCAACTCCCGGTGCTCCCTGAAATGCTTATGGCTTGAAGCACGGGCTAGTTAGTGAGCTTCAGGAGACCATGCCTGCTTGTTCACTGTTTGAATCCCCAGTGTCCAGCCCAGGGAACCCAGCTGCTGCTCAATGAACTGTCCAGCAGGATATGGGACGGGGTCATATTAAGAAAGGTAAGGACCCCCATATCCTCCACTCCTTCCAGTTTCCACAAGAAGGTCCTGTGTCAGAGACAGCCTGGCCATGAAGAGCAGGGCTCTGGAGCTAGACCACCTGGGTTTGGGCCTGTCACTCAGCCGGGATGTCATAAAGTAGGAAGAACAGCCTGGTTCTGCAGCAGCAGGGGGTCCCATACCTGGCTGGCTTTGGCATTGACGTCACCGAGCCGGAAGAGCTGAAGGACAGTCTCGATGTCGTCCTGGGTCTTCAGGGTGGCCAGAGCGGTGAGCATAATAGGGCTGTAGCCAGCACGGTTCTGTTTGTCCACCTTGCAGACACCTAAGAGGGGTGGTGTGAACCCTCAGACCAGGCATCTGTGCTAGTGGACTGCCCCAAGCAATGTGGGTATCATGTCTCCTCCATCAGTCTAGGCATGCCCTAATCCCTCCCTTTTCTCAGAGGACCCCACTCTACCCCAGAGGCCTCCATCTCCATTGGGTCACCCCATTACACCAGGGGCTCCTAAAGTTGGAGACGGTCCCTCCTCCATCAGATTTGGGGCCCTGATGCTGGCATCTATATTTAGGGCTGAGAATAGGAACTGGGTCTCCCCCGTTAATTTTGGAACAGCCATTTACCCTCAGACTGGCCCATGTCTCCCCCATCAGATTGTGGGCCCTGAGTCCTTCATCAGCCTGGGAGGCTGTCTCCCCCAATCGAAGAGGGAAGGGCAAGTTTCTTCCTGCCAAACTGAGGGCCACATCTTCTTTCTAAGCCCAAGACTTGAGGACGCATCCTTCTCTTAAACCAGGGCTCCAGAGATGTCGCCTCCATCATGCAGGCGTGTTTGGGGATGCTGGAGGCCACATGTTTTCCCTAACATCATTTCTGCCTTTTCCATTACGCTGGCTAAAGGTAGGGCCCGTGCCTCCCCCACCAGACTGGGGAGGCAGTGTCTCCTCCATCAGACTGGGAGGACAGCATCTCCCGCATAAGACCAGGAGGGTGGAGTCTCTGCTATCAGACTAGGAGAGTTATGTTTCCCTCGTTAGACTGGGAAGGTGGTGTCTCACTCATTAGACTAGGAGGGCAGTGTCTCCACTATTAGACTGGGAAGGCAGCCTCTCCTCTATCAGACTGGGAGGGCCACATTCCCCCTACTGGGAAGGTGTCTCCTCCATTAAACTAGGCAGGTGGTGTCTCCCCCCATCAGACTGGAAGGGTGGCATCTCCTCTATCAGACTGGGAAGGCAGCATCTCCTCCATCAGACTGGGAGTGCCATATACCCCCACCATTGAACTGGGAAGGCGCTGCCTCCTCTATCAAACTGGAAGGCTGGTGTCCCTCCACATCTGAGTGGAAGGTGGACTGGGAGAGAGGTGTTCCCTCTATTATACTGAGAAGGCCGCGACTCCTCCATCATCTTCCCCACCAGACGGGGAGGGCAGCATCTTCCCTATCAGACTGGGCATGGCGGACAGCCGGCTGCTTTAGAGTCGCCTTGTCCTCCCCGCTGGGCTCACCGCTATCGAGCAGCTGCTGCACCACGGGGAAGTTGGCATGAGACACGGAGTAGTGCAGCGCCGTGTTGCCGTTGCTGTCGGCGATGTTGACCACGTAGTCCAGCAGCCGCGCAGACATGGCCCGGAACGTGACCAGGTGCCGCCGCACCAGCTCGGCGTGTGCATCGCTGCGGCAGGCCAGGCGCAGCCACTCCTGCAGCACTGTGGTGTAGGCCACTTTCTGTAGGCAAGTCAGGTGGGAGAGGACATGAGGGCAGGGGAGGCCCACTGGGATACCCCCAACCCCAGACGGGCCCCCCTGAAGCAAAGCGTGGTGCCCTTGTCCTGGAAAAGGATCTCAAGGGAAGGGCAAGCACTCCCAGAGGGAAGTATAGACATCTCTGTCCCAATAAGACCCTTGGAGTGGCCGGGCACAGTGGCTCAAGCCTGTAATCCCAGCACTTTGGGAGGCCGAGACGGGCGGATCACGAGGTCAGGAGATCGAGACCATCCTGGCTAACACGGTGAAACCCCGTCTCTACTAAAAAATACAAAAAACTAGCCGGGCGAGGTGGCGGGCGCCTGTAGTCCCAGCTACTCGGGAGGCTGAGGCAGGAGAATGGCCTAAACCCAGGAGGCGGAGCTTGCAGTGAGCTGAGATCCGGCCACTGCACCCCAGCCTGGGCGACAGAGCGAGACTCTGTCTCAAAAAAAAAAAAAAAAAAAAAGACCCTTGGAGTGGGGTGTGGACTTTGCAATCCCCAACATGTTCCCCGAGGAAGGTGTGAGCACCTCCACCCTGGATATAATTACTCTGTCTCTTTCTCTCTTTTTTTTGTGTGTGAGACAGAGTCTCGTTCTGTTGCCTAGGCTGGAGTGCAGTGACATAATCAGGACTCACCGCAGCCTCAACCTCCTAGGCTCAAGCCATCCTCTCGTCTCTGCCTCCCAAGTACCTGGGACCACAGACATGCACCACTATGCCCGGCTAATTTTTAAAAGAATTTGTAGAGGCTGAATGCAGTGGTTCACGCCTGTAATCCCAGCACTTTGGGAGGCTAAGGCAGGCGGATCACTTGAGGTCATGAGTTTGAGACCATCCTGCCCAACATGGTGAAACCCTGTCTCTACTCAAAATATGAGAAAATTAACCAGACGTGGTGGTACACTCCTGTAGTCCCAGCTACTTGGGAGGCTGAGGCAGGAGAATTGCTTGAACCTGGGAGGCGGAGGTTGCAGTGAGCCAAGATTGCGCCACTGCACTCCAGCCTGGGTGACAGAGCAAGACTCCATCTCAAATAAATAAATAAATAAATAAATAAAATAATTTGTTTATAGAAATGGGGTCTCACTATGTTGCCCAGGCTGGTCTTGAACTCCTGGCCTCAAGTGATCCTCCTGCCTTGGCCTCCCAAAGCAACAGGATGACAGCATGAGCAACCACGCCCGGCCCTGGTTATAATCTCCAAAGTCAAGTGTAGGTGCCCCAAAAGGGAAATCTGGATACCCCGCCCCTGAAGCCCCCAGGAAGAACAGCAACCTAAGGCCAGGGTTGGCCAGTGAGTGTTCGTCCTCCCTATCTCCCTCGCCTCTCTCCGAGGCCCATTACTTGAGCACCACCCACCCCCAAGCTCTGGGCTTGGGTCTCAGGGTCCCCACTAGGCAGAAGCAGGAAGTCACTGAGGATGAGAAGAGGCCACGGGTGGGGTGGAGGTAGGAGTGCAGGTGGGGATCGTACCAGCTCCCGCTCCGTGAGGGCGTTGGGATTGTCCAGGTACTTTTCCAGGGCCAAGCAGGCTGAGATGAGATCAGGGCTTAGCTCCATCCTGCCAGGAACAGACAAAGCAGGGGACTAAGTAAGCCCCCAGCCCCCTGCATTCTCCCCCAAAATCCTCACATCCCGCTGTGGTGCCTGGGAAGGGACTTGACATTCTGTACCACGTCACTCACACTAGTGTCACCTGAATGGTGGCATCTCAGACCCTCCTTCACCGAGGACACATATTTACATTGCACCCCAAGGGGCAGATGTGGGGAACACGCAGACCCCCAAGGGAGAGTGGACACCAAGCCAAAGTTTATTCCAAATGCCCATTGGCAGATGGAAAATATTTCCCAAGGGCAAATTTTTTCACCAGGGGAATGAAAAAGAGACATAAATAGAACAGGCAGGTAGAGGAAACGTCCCAAAGTAGGTGGGTGACTTCAGGATAAACTTTGGCTGGCTAGTCAGGCGCGGTGGCTCAAGCCTGTAACCCCAGCACTTTGGGAGGCCGAGACGGGCGGATCACGAGGTCAGGAGATCAAGACCATCCTGGCTAACACGGTGAAACCCCGTCTCTACTAAAAAATACAAAAAACTAGCCGGGCGAGGTGGCGGGCACCTGTAGTCCCAGCTACTTGGGAGGCTGAGGCAGGAGAATGGCGTGAACCCGGGAGGCGGAGCTTGCAGTGAGCTGAGATCCGGCCACTGCACTCCAGCCTGGGTGACAGAGCCAGACTCCATCTCAAAAAAAAAAACAAAACAAAACAAAAACAAAAACAAAAACAAAAAAACAAAAAAACCCACAAAAAAAACAAAAAAACTTTGGCTGGCCCCCCAAATCCTAACCCCGGCAGCCCAAAATACTTCCACCAGGCCCTTTAGCAAAGCCTCCAGAACTTCAGATGCCCAGAAGGGGCAAGTGCTTGTTTGCTAATTCAGACTAAAGTATGCATGACTGATAGGAAGGTCCTTCGAAGGGCTTGAATGGTGGGGTTTGAGGCAGAGGTCATCCACCCCCGGCCCTGCCTGAATCCCTCCCACCCAGAAAACGGACCTGATCTCCTCCTCCGTGTTTGATCCTGATGCCCCCTCAGCAGTGGGTATGTGCTGAGATTCTCGAGATAGCTGGCATTCCTGCCGGCTAGTCTTGGCCACGGCCGTCCCTGCAGGCCTGAGCTGGGGGGCTTCGGCCGCACTCGGAACCCTCTCCCTTGGCTCTGGGGCCTCGTTCTCTGTGCTGTCGTTGTCTGAGATGTTCTCTGCCGTGCTGGAGTCCTCCGACGATGACTCATACCTGGGGAAGTACAAGCGGGGCAGGGGAGACGCTGCAGATGGGATGAGAAATGGTGGGAAAGGAAGGCAGGAATCCGGTGACCTGACCTCTGTGGGCCTCAGCTTCCCCATCTGTTCAATGGCAGTGTTGACATTTTGGGGCTGTGCCATGTAGTTTACAGCAACTGGTATACAGTAAGCGCTCAATAAACATTAGCAGTGATTGTGATCATGCTTGGGGGGAGGGGCACTGCTTTTCACCTGCTGCCCTTCGACACTTCTAGCATACGCACCCTCTTTTTTTTTTGAGACAGAGTCCTGCTCTGTTGCCCAGGCTGGAGTGCAGTGGCGCTCACTGCAACCTCCACCTCCTGGGTTCAAGCAATTCTCCTGCCTTAGCCTCCCGGGTAGCTGGGATTACAGGCGCCTGCCATCACACATGGCTAATTTTTGTATTTTTAGTAGAGACAGAGTTTCACTATTTGGCCAGCCTGGTCTCGAACTTCTGAATGCAATCTGCCCACCTCGGCCTCCCAAAGTGTTGGGATTACAGGTGTGAGCCACTGCACCCAGCCATATCTCCAGCCTTTTTTTTTTTTTTTTTTTTTTTTTTGAGACGGAGTCTCGCTCTGTCCCCCAGGCTGGAGTGCAGTGGCCGGATCTCAGCTCACTGCAAGCTCCGCCTCCCGGGTTTACGCCATTCTCCTGCCTCAGCCTCCCAAGTAGCTGGGACTACAGGCGCCCACCACCTCGCCCGGCTGGTTTTTTGTATTTTTTAGTAGAGACGGGGTTTCACCATGTTAGCCAGGATGGTCTCGGGACCTCGTGATCCACCCGTCTCAGCCTCCCAAAGTGCTGAGATTACAGGCTTGAGCCACCGCGCCCAGCCATATCTCCAGCCTTTTTAAGATAGGGTCTGACTTTTGCCCAGGCTGGACTGTAGTGGTGTGATCTTGGCTCACTGAAACCTCTGCCTCCTGGGTTCAAGTGATTCTTCTGCCTGAGCCTCCCAAATAGCTGGGACTACAGGTTCGCACCACTGTGCTCAGCTAATTTTTGTATTCTATTCTTTTAGTAGAGACAGGGTTTCGCCATGTTGGCCAGGCTGATTGCAAACTCCTGAGCTCAGGTGATCCGCCTGCCTCAGCATCCCAAAATGCTGGGATTAAAGGTGTGAGCCATTGCGCACAGCCGCCTCTAGCCTCTTTTTTTTTTTTTTTTTTTTTTTTTTTTTTTTTTTTGAGACGGAGTCTTGCTCTGTCACCCAGGCTGGAGTGCAGTGGCCGGATCTCAGCTCACTGCAAGCTCCTCCTCTCGGGTTCACGCCATTCTCCTGCCTCAGCCTCCCGAGTAGCTGGGACTACAGGCGCCCGCCACTTCGCCCGGCTAGTTTTTTGTATTTTTTAGTAGAGACGGGGTTTCACCGTGTTAGCCAGGATGGTCTCGATCTCCTGACCTCGTGATCCGCCCGTCTCGGCCTCCCAAAGTGCTGGGATTACAGGCTTGAGCCACCGCGCCCGGCCTAGCCTCTTTTTTTTTGAGATGGAGTGTCGCTCTGTCACCCAGGCTGGAGTGCAATGGTGCAATCTTGGTTCACTGCAACCTCTGTCTCCTGGGTTCAAGCGATTCTCCTGCCTCAGCCTCCCAAGTAGCTGAGACTATAGGCACCCACCACACCCAACTATTTTTTGTATTTTTAACAGAGATGGAATTTCACCATGTTGGCTAGGCTGGTCTCAAACTCCTGAACTCAAGTGATCTACACGCCTCAGCCTCCCAAAGTGCTGGGAGGACAGATGTGAGCCACTGTGCCTGGCCACTTCTAACCCTATTAAACACAGGTGATTCAGACCTCCTGTTCCACTGCAAATAGGGCTCTCTCGTGTTTCTTGCTGGCTCTGGACAAAACCTAATCAAGCTTCTAGGCTCGGCATTCAAGGCCCCAAACCAACCATCACTCCCTGCGCCTCCCACTTCTCATGTCACTCTGCTTTCCTGCCTCTGAGCCTTTACCCACGCTATGCCCCTGCCAGGAGAGCCCTCCTCGTGCCCTCTCTCTTCGCCTTGCTAGCTCCTACTTCTCCCGCAGCACCCGCGTCTCCTCCTTCTGGGACTCCCCTAGGGCCACCTGTGTCTTTCCTGAGGCCCGGTACCACCTGAGTGTTCCCCATCATGGCTCCAACCACAACCTGATGAGTGGCTCCAACCACCCATCGGTGCCCAGCTGCCCACTGGACCAGGAGCAGTATTAGGGCAGGAAGCGGAGTCCGGCACCTTCTGTAGGGTAGAGCTGTGCAGTGGTTACACCTTGAGTTCTTTTTTTTTTTTTTTTTTTTTTTTTGAGACGGAGTCTCACTCTGTCGCCCGGGCTGGAGTACAGTGGCCGGATCTCAGCTCACTGCAAGCTCCGCCTCCCGGGTTTACGTCATTCTCCTGCCTCAGCCTCCCGAGTAGCTGGGACTACAGGCGCCTGCCACCTCGCCCGGCTAGTTTTTTGTATTTTTTTTTAGTAGAGACGGGGTTTCACTGTGTTAGCCAGGATGGTCTCGATCTCCTGGCCTCGTGATCCGCCCGTCTCGGCCTCCCAAAGTGCTGGGATTACAGGCTTGAGCCACCGCGCCCGGCCAGCACACCTTGAGTTCTTGAGCCAGGGCACCTGGGGCTGACTCCTGGGTCACTGAGTGAGCTCCAGCAACGCGCTCAGCCTCCCCGTGCCTCAGTTTCCTCATCTCTGTATTGTGGTTTGATTAAACGAATTAACCAAAGCAAGGGGCTTGGAATGAGGAAATTAGGAGGCTCTCGTGCATGGATGAATGGAGGAGGGGCAGGAAGTGTGGGGGGAGTGGGGGTCTTCTCCTCTCACCCGCCGTTGACCCCCACAAACTGGAGGCTCCTCCGGTGGGCCGTGGGGTCTGCAACCTCCTCTTTCCGTTTCATGATAGATCGCACGCCTGCTGGGGGCCCGCCTGGAGGGGAGAACAGAGGAGGTGTTGTGAGAATCCTTCAGGGCCAGACTCCAAGCTGGTGCCATCTGGGTGCCCCATCCCTCTTGGCAGCCACCCACCACTTACCGGCGCCCCCGGCCTCCTCGGTCTCTCGGGAGGCTGCTTGCCTGGTGGGCTCCCTGTGGGTGGTGTCCCGGGCAGGCTCTCGGCCTGTGGTCTTCTCAGGCTGTGTAAGGGAGGCTACTTTGGACCCCGGGGGTGACGAGGACGATTCGGCAGTAACTTGTGGGAGGCCTGGAGGGACAGGAAATGGGGTGTCTGCTCTTGGTCATAAAAGCCAAACCACCACAGTCTGATAGCTCCTGCCCTGCGGGTCATACACCCTGGGCCAGGAGCTGTAACAGGGCTGATTTTTGTTTTACCACAGCCAGTCTTCCTTGCCCTCGAAGGGAAGTCGGATTATTACAGATGAGGAAACTGAGGCGCAGAGCTGCCAAGATCACCCCTTGAGCAGGTGGCAGAATGCAGTTCCAAGCTGTTTGGTGCCTGCCCAGCAGTTAGTCAGGGACAAGTGACAACCCTGTGGTCCTATATTCCTGGCTCGAGCCTGAGTGATCTCTAAAAATAAGGTTCGGCCAGGCACAGTGGCTCACGCCTGTAATCCCAGCACTTTGGGAGGCCGAGGCGGGCGGATCACCTGAGATCAGAAGTTCGAGACCAGCCTGGCTAACATGGTGAAACCCTGTCTCTACTTTAGTCGGGCGTGGTGGTGCACACCTGTCATTCTAGCTACTTAGGAGGCTGAAGCAGGAGAATTGCTTGAACCTGGGAGGCGGAGGTTGCAGTGAGCAGAGATCATGCCATTGCACTCCAGCCTGGGCAACAGAGCAAGACTCTGCCTCTTAAAAAAAATAAATAAATAGGCCGGGCGCAGTGGCTCAAGCCTGTAATCCCAGCACTTTGGGAGGCCGAGACCGGCGGATCACGAGGTCAGGCGATCGAGACCATCCTGGCTAACCCAGTGAAACCCCGTCTCTACTAAAAAATACAAAAAACTAGCCGGGCGAGGCGGCGGGCGCCTGTAGTCCCAGCTACTCGGGAGGCTGAGGCAGGAGAATGGCGTGAACCTGGGAGGCGGAGCTTGCAGTGAGCTGAGATCCGGCCACTGCACTCCAGCCTGGGCGACAGACCGAGACTCCGTCTCAAAAAAAAAAAATAAATAAATAAATACATAAATAAATAAATAAAAATAAATCAGATAAAAACATGTCTTCGCTGCTGGGCACAGTGGCTGATGCCTGTAATCCCAGCACTCTGGGAGGCTGAGGTGGGCAGATCATGAGGTCAGGAGTTCAAGACCAGCCTGGCCAACATGGTGAAACCCTATCTCTACTAAAAATACAAAAATTAGCTGGGCGTGGTGGGGTGGGGATGACTGTAATCCCAGCTACTAGGGAGGCTGAGGCAGGAGAATTGCTTGAACCAGGGAGGCAGAGGTTGCAGTGAGCCGAGATCACACCACTGCACTCCAGCCTGGGTGACAGAGCGAGACTCCTTCTTGAAAATAAAAAAAAAAATTAAAAAAAAAAAACACATCCTGACTAAAAAAACGAAACAAAACAAAAGACAACAAAACAAAACACCCACCCAGGTTGGTCTGAGGACAAAGGTGACTTCCTGGACGCTGAGGTCCTGGACTGCCAGTCACGGCGTGGAATAAAAGTCGTTTCCTTTTCGTGTAGCCACCAATGTCTTGGAATCCACTCAGGTCCCCCCAGGCTGCTTTTTAAGACAGGGTTTCACTCCCTTCACCCAAGCTTGAATGCAGTGATGCGATCTCGGCTCACTGTAACCTGTGCCTCCGGAGTTCAAGTGATTCTCCTGCCTCAGCCACCGAGTGGCAGGCAGTAAAGGCACATGCCACTGTGTCCGGCTAATTTTCTGTAATTTTTGTAGAGATGGGGTTTCACTATGTTGCCCAGGCTGGTCTTGAACTCCTGAGCTCAAGTGATCTGCCTTCCAAAGTGCTGGGATTACAGGCTGAGCAGCACCGCCCAGCCCATGCGTGCCTTCTGTGTCAGCATTTCCTCGGGGCTTCCCCTTCCTGTCCCCCGGGGCGCCAACTCTGAAGACCAATTAATTTGAATTCCCTTTAATGGATAAAAAGGTTGTTGGTTTTTTTTTTTTTTCTTTGTGACAGGGTCTTGTTATATTATCCAGGCTGCTCCTGAACTCCAGAGCTCAAGGAATCTTTCCACCTCAGCCTCTCGCATAGCTGGGATTATAAGCGTGAGCCACTATGCCCAGCCTTAAATTTGTTTTGCCATATACAGTGACTTCATGAGGCCCACAGGCAACACTCAACTTTAGTACAGAACGGTGACCAAATGCTGGACGCAGGCAAAGAGTAACATAGACAGGGCTGGTTGCATGAGACACTCGGTCATCAGCACGGCCAACAGCATCCCCAGACCAGGGTGTGGCCAGCTCAGACCACAGAAAACATAAAAACCATGCCAGAGCCAGGGCTTGAACTCATGAGTGGGGAACCGAGCGAGAGGAAATGCCAGTTGCTATGTCAGTCTCTTGATTTTTCTTTTTAAATTTGGCAATAAATTCACATGAAATAAACAAACATACTGCGTGGCCAGGAGACGGATTCACAATGTCAATCTCTGCCCAAAGTGCAGGGCGCCTAACTTGAAATCCTGGGAGAGGCCGGGCGCGGTAGCTCACGCTTGTAATCCCAACACTTTGGGAGGCTGAGGTGGGTGGATCACTTGAAGTCAGGAGTTAAGAGACCAGCGTGGCCAACATGGCAAAACCCCATCTCTACTAAAAATACAAAAATTAGCCGGGCATGGTGGTGCACATTTGTAATCCCAGCTACTTGGAAGGCTGAGGCAGGAGAATCGCTTGAACCTGGGAGGCGGAGGTTGCAGTGAGCAGAGATCATGCCACTGTACTCCAGCCTGGGGGATAGAGCGAGACTCTGTCTCCAAAAAAAAAAAAAAATCCTGGGAGAGCCAAAAAATGAGGTGGAGCAATGTTATGCTAAGTGAAAGAAGCCAGATGCAAAAGGGACAAAAACATTGCATGATTCCATTCACAGGAGGTCCCTAGAGTTGCCAAGATTAATTATTATTATTATTATTATTAGATACAGTCTTGCTCCGTTGTCCAGGCTGGACTGCAGTGGCGCAATCTCAGCTCATCGCAACCTCTGCCTCCCGGGTTCAAGTGATTCTCCTGCCTCAGCCTCCTGAATAGTTGGGACTACAGGTGCCCACCACCATGCCTGGCTGATTTTTGTGTTTTTACTAGAGACAATGTTTCACCAAGTTGGCCAGGGTGATCTCGAACTCCTGACCTCAAGTGATCCATCTGCCTCAGACTCCAAAAGTGCTGGGGTTACAGGTGTGGACCACTGCGCCTGGCCCTAGAGTTGTCAGATTTAAACAGACAGAAAATAGAATGGTGGGTGCCAGGGGCTGGGGGAAGGAGAATGGGAGTGAGTGTTTAATGGGGACAGAGTTTCAGTTTGGAAAGATAAGAAAGTTCTAAAGATAGATGGTGGTGATGGTTGTGCAATAGTGTGAATGGGCTGGACATGGTGGTTCACACCTATAATCCCAGGACTTTGGGAGGCTGAGTGGGGAGGATCACTTGAGCCCAGGAGTGTGAAACCAGTTTGGGCAACATAAGGAGATCCTGTCCCTAACAAACACAAGAAAAAACACACACAAACAAACGATGCAAATGTACTTAATGCCATTGAATTATATACTCAAAAATGGATAAGATGGTTAAATTTTTTTTTTTTTGGACGGAGTCTTGCTTTGTCGTCTAGGTTGGAGTGCAGTGATGTAATCTCGACTCACTGCAACCTCTGCCTCCCGGATTCAAGCAATTCTTCTTGAGTAGCTGGGATTACAGGCGTGTGCCACCACACCCAGCTAATTTGTATTTTTAGTAGAGACGGGGTTTCGCCATGTTGGCCAGGTTGGTCTCGAACTCCTGACCTTAAATGATCCGCCCGCCTCAGCCTCCCAAAGTGCTGGGATTACAGGCGTCAGCCACCACGCCTGGCCAGATGGTAAATTTTATGTTTTATCTATGTTACCACAACATTTTAAATGGTGAAAAAATTTTGAGAGGCTGAGGCAGGAGGATCGCTTGAGGCCAGGAGTTGAAGACCAGCCTGGGCAAGAGAGCAAGACTCTATCTCTACAATTAAAAAATTAGCCAGGTGTGGTGGAGTGTGCCTATAGTCCTAACTACTCGGGACTATACTTGGCTGAGATGAGAGCATTGCTTGAGCCCGGGAGTTTGAAGTTACATTGAGCTATGACAGCACTGCTGTACTCCAGCCTGGGTGACGGAGTGAGACCCTATGTTTTTTGGTTTTTTTTTTTTTTTGAGACGGAGTTTTGCTCTTGTTGCCCAGGCTAGAGTGCAATGGCGTGATCTCGGCTCACTGCAACCTCCACCTCCCAGGTTCAAGCGATTCTCCTGCCTCAGCCTTCCCAAGTAGCTGGGATTATAGGCATGCGCCACCAAGCCTGGCTAATTTTGTATTTTTAGTAGACATGGGGTTTCTCCGTGTGGGTCAGGCTGGTCTCGAACTCCTGACCTCAGGTGATCCACTCACCTCAGTCTCCCAAAGTGCTGGGATTACAGGCGTGAGCCACTGCGCCCAGCCTAGACCCTATATTAAAAAAAAAAAAAAAAAAAAAAAGGCAGGCGCAGTGGCTCACGACTGTAATCCCAGGACTTTGGGAGGCTGAGGCAGGCAGACCACAAGGTTAGGAGATTGAGAACATCGTGGCTAACATGGTTAAACCCCATCTCTACTAAAAATATAAAAAATTAGCCAGGTGTGGTGGCACGCACCTGTAGTCCCAGGTACTTGGGAGGCTGGGGCAGGAGAATCGCTTGAACCCAGGAGGCAGAGATTGCACTGAGCCGAAATTATGACACTGAACTCCAGCCTGGGTGACAGAGTGAGACTCTGTCTCAAAAAAAAAAAAAAAAGTGAAAAAAATAAAAACATACAAACTAGAGTAGAACCAAAGCCCATTCTGCCCCAACAGAAAAGTAGGCAGTGACTTCAAAACCTGGGATGGCTCCTTCCAGTCTAAGGAATTCAAGGTTAGACACAGAATGCTAAAATAACAACAACAAGTAATAATAAAATTGATCATACTTCTTATTGTTATCCCACTGGGGAATGGTGCCAACTGATACTAAAATTCACACAAAAGAACTAAAGTCCATTGATGAGCTAAGACAATCCTACAGAAAAAGAGCAAAGATGGAGTCGTTGGTCTGTGAGAGAGTTAAACATATTTCAAAGTCACAACCATGAGAACAGAAGGGCATTTTTGCATTAACAAATGGACCAATGGAAGAGAGAAGACAGCCCAGCACAGGCTCCAATCTCTGGGCACTGAGGGTAAGACAGAAGGGGTTACCACAAGCCAGTGGGAGACGGTGGATTCTGTGGTGTGGTTTTGGGAGAAGCAGCTTACTTTACATGAGAAGAGCCAAGCTGGATCCCTGTCTCACACCATACACAAGAAAGAAATTGTGAAGAATTAAGATGAAAGTACAACTACAAAGCTAAAGGGAAATAATGTAGCACAGTATCAGGGACTCAGGAAGGGGAAAGATTCATTCATTCATTCATTCATTCATTCATTCATTCATTCATTCAGTGACAGGGTCTCACTCTATTGTCCAGGCTGGAGTGCAGCGGCATGATCACAGCTCACTCCAGCTTTGAACTCCTGGGCTCAAGTGATCCTCCCACTTCAGCCTCCCGAGTAGCTGGGACTACAGGCATGCGCCACCATACCCGATTAATTTTTTGTTTTTTTGAGACAGAGTCTTGCATTGTCACCCCAGGCTGGAGTGGAGTGGGGCCATCTCAGCTCACTGCAACCTCCGCCTCCCGGGTTTAAGCGATTCTCCTGCCTCAGCCTCCCGAGTAGTAGCAGGTGCCCACCACCATGCCCGGCTAAATTTTTTGTATTTTTAGTAGAGATGGAGTTTCACTATGTTGGCCAGGTTGGTCTCGAACTCCTGACCTCGTGATCTGCCCACTCTGGCCTCCCAAAGTGCTGGGATTACAGGCATGAGCCACCATGCCCGGCCAATTTTTATATTTTTTGTAGAGAAGGCAGCCTTACTATGTTGCCTAGGCTGGCCCTGAACTCCTGGACTCAAAGCAATTTTCCCACCAAAGTGCTGAGATTACAGGTGTTGAGTCAATGTGGCCCGTTAAGATTCTTTAAAAAATTCCTCCAGGCCGGGCTCGGTGGCTCACGCCTGTAATCCCAGCACTTTGGGAGGCCAAGACAGGCAGATCATGAGGTCAGGAGATCGAGACCATCCTGGCTAACACAGTGAAACCCCGTCTCCACTAAAAATACAAAAAATTAGTCGGGAGTGGTGGTGGGTGCCTGTAGTCCCAGCTACTCAGGAGGCTGAGGCAGGAGAACGGCATGAACCTGGGAGGCGGAGCTTGCAGTGAGCCAAGATCACGCCACTGCACTCCAGCCTGGGGGACAGAGCGAGACTCCGTCTCAAAAAAAAAAAAAATTCCTCCAAGCACAATAATGGTTTTAATTATATTCAAAACGAAGACCTCTGGCCAGGCACGGTGGCTCACGCCTGTAATCCCAGCACTTTGGGAGGCCAAGGTGGGCGGATCACTTGAGGTCAGGAGTTTGAGATCAGCCTGGCCAACATGGTGAAACCCAGTCTCTACTGATAATACAAAAGTTAGCCGGGTATGGCGGCAGGCACCTGTAATCCTAGCTACTTGGGAGGATGAGGCAGAATTGCTTGAACCAGGGAGGTGGAGGTTGCAGTGAGCTGAGATCGTGCCACAGCACTCCAGCCTGGATGACAGAGCAAGACTCTGTCTCAAAAACAAAAACAAAAACAAAAATGAAGACCTCTAAGATCTTCATGGGTGCGGTGGGGGAGTGCCGGAGATTGGCACAGGCAAAAGTTGGCAAGGGATAATCTTGTAGAACAGGGTCAACAAACTTTCTGGGGAGGGCTAGATAGCAAACATTTTTGGTTACGTCACACACAAGGACTTGGTTGCAACTGCTCAACTGTGGCATAGTTCTAATACAAAACCAGCCACAGACAGTATGTAAATGCTTCCGCGTGGCTGTATCCAATAAGTGTGAATTTCATATTATCTTGTTCATGTCAAGAAATATTATTTTTTTTGAGACAGGGCGAGACTCTGTGTCTATTTTTTTTTTTTTTAATGTGAAAAAATCCATAAATAAACTAGAGCAGCACCCAAAGCCCATTCTGCCCCAACAGAGAAGCAGGCAGTCACTTCAGGCACCTTTTTTTTTTTTGAGACGAAGCCTCGCTCTTGTTGCCCAGGCTGGAGTGCAATGGCGTGATCTCAGCTCACTGCAACCTCCACCTCCCGAGTTCAAGCGATTCTCTTGCCTCAGCCTTCCAAGTAGCTGGGATGACAGGCACCCGCCATCATGCCCGGCTAATTTTTGTATTGTTGTAGGGACAAGTTTCACCATGTTGGCCAGGGTTGGTCTCCACATCCTGACCTCAGGTGAGCCACCATGCCCAGTCTACTTCAGGCAACTTCTGTTGCCCAGGCTGGAGTCCAATCATAGCTTGCTGCAGCCTCAAAATCCTGCGCTTGCTGGGCATGGTGGTTGACGCCTGTAATCCCAGCACTTTGGGAGGCCGAGGCGGGTAGATCGCTTGAGCCCAGGAGTTTGAAACCAGGCTGGGCAACATGGTGGAACCCCATCTCCACAACAACAAAATTCCTGGGCTCAAGGAATTTTTCTGCCTCACCTTCCTGAGTAGCTGGGTCTACAGCTGCAGGCCACCATGCCAAACTAATTGTTTTACTTTTTTTTTTTTTTTTTTTTTTTTTTTGAGGTGGAGTCTTCACTCTGTCGCCCAGGCTGGAGTGCAGTGGCACCATCTCGGCTCACTGCAAGCTCCGCCTCCCGGGTTCGCGCCATTCTCCTGCCTCAGCCTCCGGAGTAGCTGGGACTACAGGCGCCCGCCACCGTGCCCGGCTAATTTTTTGTATTTTAGTAGAGACGGAGTTTCACCGTGTTAGCCAGGATGGTCTCGATCTACTGACCTCGTGATCCGCCCGCCTCGGCCTCCCAAAGTGCAGGGATTACAGGCATGAGCCACCGCGCCCGGCCTGTTTTACTTTTTTTGTAGAGACGGGGTGTCCCTATATTGCCCAGGCTGGTCTCAAACTCCTGGCCTAAAGCAATCCTTCGGCCTCAGCCTCCAAAGTGCTGGGATTACAGGCATGAGTCAGTGTACTTGGCCCAAAATATACTTTTTAAATCGTTCAACCATTTAAAAAAAAACACGTAAAAATCATTCTTAGCTGTGGGTTGTAGAAAAACAGGTTTTGGGCTGTATCTGGCCCACAGGCCGTAGTTTACCAGTTTTGACTCTGGAAGATACCAGGAACTTCTAAAAACTGCTCAGAGAAAAAATGGAGAAAGGCTACAAGTAATTGACTTACAGAGGAACCTTATTAGGCACACACAGAGAAGCCGTATCTCTCACTGCCTATCAGAGCTATGCCAATGAAAACAATAAGGAGGGCTGAATTCCAAGGCTCGTATCTCTAATCCCAGGACTTTGGGAGGCTAAGATGGATCACTTCAGCCCTGGAATTTGAGACCAACCTGAGCAACAGAGCAAGACCCCATCTCTACAAAAAATTACCTGAATGTGGTGGCACATGCCTTTAGTCCTAGCTACTCGGGAGGCTGAGGTAGAAGGATCTTGTGAGCCCAAGAGGTTGAGGCTGCAGTGAACTGTGACTGTGCCACTGCACTCCAGCCTGGGTGACACAATGAGACCCTGTCTCAAAAAACAAAACAATGAGGAGATACCATTATGTAGCAGCTATCAGATGGATAAAAAAAAATTAGAAAGATAGGGCCGGGCGTGGTAGCTCACACCTGTAATCCCAGCACTTTGGGAGGCCGAGGTGGGCGGATCACCTGAGGTTGCGGATCACCTGAGGTCGGGAGTTTGAGACCAGTCTGGCCAACATGGTGAAACCCCGTCTCTACTAAAAATACAAAAATCAGCCAGGCGTGGTGGCACGCCTGTAATCCCAGCTACTGGAGATGCTGAAGCACAAGAATCGCTTGAACCTGGGAGGCGGAGGTTGCAGTGAGCCAAGATCGCGCCACTGCACTCTAGTCTGGGCAACAGAGCAAGACTCTGTCTCAAAAAAGAAAAAGAAAAAGAAAGAAAGAAGAGGCCAGGCACAGTGGCTCACGCCTGTTAATTCCAGCACTTTGGGAGGCCAAGGCAGGCAGATCAACTGAGGTCGGGAGTTGGAGACCAGCCTGACCAACATGAAGAAACCCCGTCTCTACTAAAAATACAAAATTAGCTGGGCGTGGTGGCGCATGCCTGTGATCCCAGACACTCAGGAGGCCGAGGCAGGAGAATCGCTTGAACCTGGGAGATGGAGGCTGCAGTGAGCCGAGATCGCGCCACTGCACTCCAGCCTGGGTAGCAAGAGTGAAAACTCTGTCTCAAAAAAACAGGGAAGAAAAATTAGAAAGACAGATAAAGCTGTATGTTGGTGAGGATATGAGAAAATGGACACCTTGAACCGGAGCATGGTGTTAGGAATGCAGACAGGGAGAGTCTTTTTTGGGAAGGATCAGACAGGACTTGGAGTGAAGCTGCAAATCCTCTAGGAATGGGCAGTCCCACAGGAGGGGATGTGTGACGATGACTCCAGCATTGTTTGTGGTGGCCGGAAATTAGAAGTAACCAGATACCCACTATGAGGGGATTAGAGAAGAGGGTAGGCGGGTGCAGTGGCTCAAGCCTGTAATCCCAGCACTTTGGGAGGCCGAGGCGGGCGGATCACGAGGTCAGGAGATCGAGACCATCCTGGCTAACACGGTGAAACCCCGTCTCTACTAAAAAATACAAAAAACTAGCCGGGCGAAGTGGCGGGCGCCTGTGGTCCCAGCTACTCGGGAGGCTGAGGCAGGAGAATGGCGTAAACCCGGGAGGCGGAGCTTGCAGTGAGCTGAGATCCGGCCACTGCACTCCAGCCTGGGCGACAGAGCCAGACTCAGTCTCAAAAAAAAAAAAAATAAAAAATAAATAAAAATTAGCCAGGCGTGGTGATGCATGTCTATAATCCCAGCTACTTGGGAGGCTGAGGCAGGATAATTGCTTGAACCTGGGAGGTGGAGGTTGCAGTGAGCAGAGATCACGCCATTGCACTCCACCCTGGGCGACAGAGTGAGATTCCGTCTCAAAAAAAAAAAAAAAAAAAGGAAGAAAAAAAAGAAAAAAAGTGACAAACTAGATTTACAAACATCAGTGTGGAGAGTTCAAAAATAGCGTAAGGAGAGGAAAAAATAAGAAACAGAAAGAGATTTTTGTTTTTCTGAAGCACACCACCATTTAAGGAAATGAAACACGAACGAGGCATATTTTTCAAGGACACTCAAATGTCTAAATAAGTTTCTGGAAGGTGGATTGTAAGGAATGGTATTAGATGGGGTGGGGGTGGCACTGATGGTGGAGAGTGGAGGGTGGTGAGCTTCAGCCCGTGGGTGCTGTTTTCACATTTTTAAATGGATGGGAAAGAAGAATTTAATTTGGGACTCATGAAAAGTATGTGAAATAGAAATTTCAGGGTCTGTAAATAAAGTTTTATTGGAATGCGGCCATGTTCGTTCATTTCCATATTGTCTATGGCTGCTTTTGCAACTGCAAAATGAAGGCACTGAAGCACCAAACTCAAAAATGTATACATTAAATATGTGCATTTTTGGGGCATATTAAGTATACGTCAGTAAAACCAGAAAAAGTTGGGCATAGTGACACACGCCTGTAATCCCAGTTACTCAGGAGGCTGACGTGGAAGGATCACTTCAGTCCCTGAGTTTGAAGCCAGCCTGGGCAATATAGTGAGACCTCATCTCAACAAAAAGGATAAAAGGAATAAAAATAAAGTGGGGAGGAAAAAAGAACGGAGGCAGAGTTGAATCAGTGCAATAGAGACTGTATGACCCGCCAAAGTGAAAATATTTAGTGACCTTTAGCATTGAAGGGTGAAGGTGGAGGCTGAAGGTGAAAAAATAATAATACAAGAAAAGTGGTCTGCGCAGGCTAACGTGGATGGTTGTCAGGAGCTAAGGAATGAGATGAACTCAGTTTTGGACTCCTGCAGGCCAAAATACAATTTTTTTTTTTTGAGATGGAGTCTCAGTCTCACTCTGTCACCCAGGCTGGAGTGCAGCG